>NC_090321.1:258317422-258631951 GCF_040869045.1 Eurosta solidaginis
TCCAAAAAATAGATATCGGCTTACGACGTTTGAAGTTCGAAATTCGATATTTCGAAATAATATTTTATTTTTTTGTTAACGCGTTCAGCAAATTGAACAAATGGAAAGGTGGGCGTGGTCCGCCCTTTTACCTTATTAGAAGGGCTGAATTCTGTTTTTGAGAAATTTAGTATAACAGCTGTTATACGAGGTGAAAAGTCAGAAGTCAGAGTCTGACTGTATTCAGGAGCCAGAGTCTGACTTTTCACCTCGTATAACAGCTGTTATACTAAATTTCTCAAAAACAGAATTCAGCCCTTCTAATAAGGGAAAAGGGCGGACCACGCCCACATTTTTACTTCTTCAATTTGCTGAACGCGTTAACAAAAAAATAAAAAAAAATTTCGAAATGTCGAATTTCGAACTTCAGATTTCATAAGCTGATATCTATTTTTTGGAGGCTAAATTCGAAAAACGGAGATAGTACTTTGTTTACTTAAGCCTCAATCTCTACGAAAAAGTGGCTTTTGTCCAATACCCAAAAAAAAGTTGATTTTGTCGCATAGTGTTATTATTATAAATACGAAACAACAGGTTTGACTCACTTATTTACTTTGGCGTCTCCTTTTCATGATATTATTTTGTTAGATGACCTAATCATGTGAAAAATACTTCATAGCTTAAAAGGACATTAAGCGGAAATGTGAAGCTTCTCAAGGCCAAAATAATGACATATCAATTTTAAAAATCAGACGTCAAATAACCAAGTTACAACGAAAAAACATTTTTGGCTGTATTTCGAAGGATCAAAAAAAATTAAAAAAATTTTTCCGAAACCCTCTCAACATAATCTTCAAATTTAGGGGCGGACATTAGCAACTTTTTTTTTCGACGCAGTCTAATATACATTCATCATTTATCCTTAAATCTGTTTGTCAAAACTCGTCAAGAAGAGATTTTCGTTTTGAAATATGCATAAACAATTTAAAAAGTGCTCAGGTTTGCGCAAATGATAGGGGGAAAATAAAAAGCAAATACTTTAGTTGAATGTATTTGCGCACTTTGTTTGTGTATGCATATATGTGTCTGTGCTTAACCTTATTCAGATAAATGCGTAAGCGCATAAAAAAAAGATATAACAAAATTATTTAAATACAAAATCCTTTAGCAATGCCACAGATTGCAAATAACTTCGCTTTCCTTTAGCGCTACAATTTGTGTATCTGCACCTGATTTGCGCATATCTTATCCTAGCAGACTGTGTTCCCCCATGTGTTTGTATTGTTGTATGTTTACACATCCTTTCCCTTTGAATTTCATTTCATTCTATCGCTTACTTTAATGTCAAAGAAGATAAATGATTTCGTAATAAAATTATGTGCATATATTACCTTTAGGGCCGCCCTTCTTGAAACCAAGTTGGATACATTCACACACACACACACACTTGGCTACACCCTGCAAAAAATGTGATTAGTCTAGGATGAATCCGGGATGAGACGCAAAGGAGTATGCGAGCATTGCCAGTTTTGATCTCTCCGAAAGGGTTCGATAGGACCAAACCCCTTTTTACCCATATTGGAACATATGAAGACTAGTCCCTTTTCGATTCAATTGCGAGACAAACAGGGTTCAGTCACATTTTTAATCCCAATGGTAGTAGAATGATACTTACCGATGTTAGGTTAGGTTAGGTTGAACTGGCTGGTCCATGAGGACCTCACATAGACTGAATAAGTCTGTAGTGTAACCAGATGTTTGTTTTAATAACCAAACTGAAAACCCTATCAAAAACCAGGATCGATGTTATAAAATAACTCCGTCCTCTTGGCAAATACTAGAAGCTACCTAGGATTTAAGCCATTTGCTGCTCCTAGATCTGACAGCTGTATCACACCTAATAGCTGGAGTCTTAGCCTGGCAAGCGCAGGGCAAGAGCACAGAACGTGCTCGATCGTTACCTCCTCCAGCCCGCACTTCCTATATCTGCTATTACTGACCAAGCCTAATTTAAAGGCATGTGACGCCAGAAGGCAGTGTCCAGTCAGAATATCCGTCATGAGTCTACAGTCCTCTCTTTTTAATGATAGAAATAACTTTGTTATTCTAAGGTTGTAAGACCTGCACATAATCTTCGACACTTTACAGCCCCGCGCTTGAACCCACGCCTTTCCAGCTTGGTCGATCATGTGCACCTCTCGCCTTCGCTTAATTTCGCCCAGTCTAATTGGGACGTCTACGGAGCAAGCTTCAAGGGATGCGCCCTTTTTAGCTAGTTAATCCGCTTTTTCATTCCCATCTATTCCCGTATGCCCTGGGACCCAATATAGATGTGTGCTTCTCTCTGTCCCGATTCTCTCCAGGGACTGCTTACACTCTAACATGCATTTAGATGCTGTGTTATGCGAGATTATTGCCTTAATTGCTGCTTGACTGTCAATATAAAAGTTAACACGATTGCAGCTTGGGCTATTTTCTTCCAGGGTTTCTACGGCTACTATTTCCGCTTGGAAAACGCTACAGTAATTCGGCAGCCTGTAGGATCTGTTTATTTCCGGATTAGCACAGTATACCGCAGACCCTACTCCTTCCCTCTACATTGGAACCATCTGTGTATACATGTATCGCCTCGTCCGCCATTTGAGCACCCTTGCGCCAACCGTCCACCTCGATTGTGGTCTTAAGATCGCCCTCGAAGCGCAGATAGGGAATCAGGTAGTCTGTTCGCCTTGTGATTGATGACGCTATACTACTATGGCCGTATGTTCGGCGCTCAAGCTGCCCCGAGGCACCGAGCCTAGTTGCAGTTGTTAACGCTATGTTCTTTGCTACCAGGTCTACAGGTGGAATTTGCAGAATGGCATACATTGCAGCTGTCTGCGTTGTTTTCAGGGCTCTTGTAATACTAAGCATTGATAGTCTGCATATCCCCTCTAATTTTTTGAGGTAAATTGCTTTTTGTGTGGCTTTCCGCCAAACAAGAACTCCATAGTATAGGATATGGCTTACAATCGCTGTAAAAACCCAATGAGAAAGAGAGGGCGATAAGCCCCACGCACACCCCAGCATTCTTTTATATGCATAAAGTGCAGTTGAAGCCTTCTTCACGCTTTCCTCCACGTTGAGCTTCCATAACAGCTTACTCTCTAGGATGATTCCTACATACTTTGTGCAAGGCTTCTCCTGTAGAGTCACCCCTCTTACCGATGTAATTCATATTAAAATAAAACAATAATTAAAATTATTTCAGTATCATTTCCCGTTTATATTGAAATAAGCAAGTTGAAAAATTCAGTCTTTTATAATTTGTATTTTACACTCAGCTGAGCAGAGCTCAGAGTATATGTATTAATTTTGTTCGCATAACGGTACTCCGTAACGGCATAAACTAATCATAGTAGATATAGGCTTATATATATCAAAGTGATCTGGGCGAAAAAAGAAATTCATTTAGCCATATCCGTTCGTCAGTCCGTCCGTCCGTCCGTAAACACGATAACTTGAGTAAATTTTGAGGTATTTTAATAAAATTTGGTATGTAAGTTCCTGGGTATTCATCTCAGATCGCTATTTAAAATGAACGAAATTGGACTATAACCGCGCCCACTTTTTCGATATCGAAAATTTCGAAGAACCGAAAAAATTCGATAATTCACTACCAAAGGCAAATAAACCGATAAAACTTGGTAGGTGGGTTGACCTTATGACACAGAATAGAAAATTTGTAAAATTTTGGACAATGAGCGTGGCATCGCCCACTTTTAAAAGAATGTAATTTAAAAGTCTTTCAAGCTGTAATTTGGCAGCTGAGTATGTAATGTTCGGTTTCACCCGAACTTAGACATCCTTACTTGTTCTTAAATAATTCGATTCACATTTATTCTTTTTATTTTACTCATTTCGTTGCCGTTTTTTTCATATTTCTTAAAATTGGCCACATAGATTTCACACTGACTATACCCAACTGTGCCCGAAAAAGACTAGAGGGGAGCAATTATGCCCATATGTAGACAAAAGATATCAATCGGATATCAATCTCTTTAGAGATTAATCGCACGATTTTTTCAGGGCATGTTTTCATTTCAGCATCTACCTTAAAATATGTACACACAAACGCAGATATAGATATAACATTTTAAGTTTACCTTAGCTTATGTAAGACTATAACATTGTAATGGTTTGTAATATATATACCGTTATGATATCATTTGCAAAATGGAGAGATACAAAAATCGACAGAAACAAATATTTTATAAAGTTCTTTTCAACTTATGAGTTATTTGATGTATTTGCTTATGTATGTGCGTGTGTGTGTGGAAGTTAAATGCCAGTAAAACAATTTTTGTGAAAGAATGTGATTTGATCAAATTCCTGATAGCTTAATATTGTAAACTCTTTGATAGGTATGTCGGTAGAAAACGCTTCTACCGTAAATCGAAAGAAAAACGTGAGCTATAGTTTTACGGAATACAGGGGCGGGTCCAGGAAGGAAAATTTTTCGAATGTGTGGGGTCACGATTTGAAATCTCCAATAGAACATTCACAACAAAAATTGAAAGATAATAATAATAATCCTTAATGTTGTCAGCAAAGTATTTGTAGAACCCCACCGGTTAGGTCAACAACAGGGGCAAAACAAAAAAAGCCGCCGCGAAAGAGGTGTTTTTCCACAGTGGTTTGGACGTATTGAACTGCAATTGTGAATTGCTCGCTTCCACTAACATTATATATATAATACAATAAATATGACTAAAATATGATCATGCACATTTGTGCAAACATGCATATAATTATCAATTCATGGTTAAAGAACTCATGAAACTTTCATTGAGGTAACTGGTGATCTGATGAAAGTGTTCTTGTAGGGAATATCAACTGTTCGAAATGTTGCTTTGCTCATTGCATTTCCAATGCAAATTTAGTAATACTTGACAGGTACGTATGCGTTTAGTTTGTCTAGTTATTATAATGGTTTGCAATGGAAATATGCTATGCAACGATGCAAGACGAATTGCAGCTGATCGTGAGCTGTCCTATAGAATTTTTACTGTTTTCTAACTTACTTCCATATTAGTATGGTCTTCGTCTGCACAACTGATTCCACTGTTTGTTCTGAATTTGTGATTTTTGGCTTGAAAAATTATGTTATTTTGACAGATGCTTTGTCTATGTTAATTCCGGAATACGGTTTTAAGTTGTACACATTATATTCCCATTCGTGAATGTGAATGCGGAATAAATTTTTAAATATTCACGTTCGTGTGTAAACTA
Organism: Eurosta solidaginis; assembly: GCF_040869045.1. Taxonomy (NCBI): domain Eukaryota; kingdom Metazoa; phylum Arthropoda; class Insecta; order Diptera; family Tephritidae; genus Eurosta; species Eurosta solidaginis. Next base: position 258,322,673 of record NC_090321.1, read on the forward strand.
AGATTGAATTAGGTACATACATAAAATTTCCATGGTTTTTTCATTTATTATCATCATCATCATCATCTTCCTCAACTCCTATTGGAGCACATAGCCTCGACCACTGACTTAAATCTTATTCTGTTAGGTGCAGTTCTTGTGATGTCATTCCACGTGTATCCTGCGGCTTCGAGTTCTTTATCCACCGTTCTGCGCCAAGTTTTCGCAGGTGCACCAAGTCGTCGGCTTCCTTGTGGATTCCATCGCAATGCTTGTCTGGCTATATTTACTGGAGGTCTTCTGAGAGTGTGACCAATCCACGACCATTTACGCTTGGTTATTTCTGTGACATCCTTAGGTTGATTTGTTCTAGACCATAAGTCGTCATTTGAAATTCTTTCCGGCCATCGAATTTTCAGGATTCGGCGCAGACATTTATCTATAAAAAATTGTAGACTCATTTGTATTATCTCATAAACAGTGAGTTTTGCTAGCACATTACTGCCTACCCTACAAGAACACTGAATGAAAATATTCACAAATTATGTCCGTCTATTGCAAATTTCGGGGATGATAATCATTTTATAGTTCATTTTATAATTCATATGACGGTCATTACCGATGGAGTTGGTTAGGATACCCTGGAACCCACACTACCCCCCTCTGAATCCGCCCCTGACGGAATACACAAAATATTTTAAGTAAATAGCACATAGACTGGGCTCTAAGATATGAATCAAATATACAAAAATTTCAAAATCATAAATTCTATGCTGAAGTATGTATACGATTAATGATGAAAGGTTATTTACAGCAGCGAACAGAAAACTAGAAGTGGCCATTTTCTTAAATTTCGTCAGTTAATTTATTATTTTTGAAACTGTGATATTTTAAGAAAAAAATCTATAAATTTTGTAAGTGAAGTTCAGGATTGGTAGAACTGGTGTCCATAGTGTTACCACAGTTGGTGTGACGATCAAACGGAACCCGCCAATCAACTACCAGCACTTATGTTAAGAATAACTCCGTCCTATTGGCAACATCTAGAACTTTTCTAGCATCAAGCTTCATTGCTGCCTCGAGATCTGGAGACTCCGCCGCCCCTAGCGGCTGGAGCCTAAAACTCACGAGAGCAGCACATGAAAACAAAATGTGCTCAATTGTTTATTTCTGCAGTTCGCACTTCCTGCATATACTATTGCAGACTAAGCCTAATTTATAAGCATGTGACGCCAGAAGACAGTGTCCAGTTGTCTGTTTAGAGACATGAGTATCTTTTAGAAATTTTTTCAGCGCTTCCGTGCACGCCTTTCTTGCTTGATGGCTCATATCCAACTCCTGTCTCTTTTTGATTTTTACCAAATGAATTTGGATGTCTTTATCGACTGTTGTATGTTCGTTTGCCAACTTATCGGCTTTTTCATTACCTTCTATCCCTTTATGAGCGAGAACCAGGTATAGATGTGTGGTTCGGCCACGATACTTCGTGATGAAGTACTGCTTGCTTGGATTGGGACATCTACCGTCGATTCATCGGCTGCTGCACCTTCACTTGCCAACTTATCTACCTTTTCCTCATCTTCTATCCCTTTATGACCGGGAACTTTTCTTGATGAAGTAATGTTTGAAATTATTGCCTTGACCGCCGCCTGACTATCAATATATACATTGACGTGACTTCAGATTAAGCAGGCTACCTACAGAGTTTCTGGTGTTTTTTTTACGGGTACAAATTTCGCCTGAAGTGATCTGGCAACCCGTTTCTATTTATTTCTGGATCGGCACAGCAAACAGCAGGATCGACCTCTTCCCTTCATTTTTAACAATCAGTATTCACGTGCATAGTATGATCTACTATTTCCGTAGACCCGACGTCAACCGTCCGTCTCTATTGTGGCACTAAGATCTCTTTCTAAGCTCTGGCACGGGACTATGTAGTCCACTCGCCCTTTATATAATAGCGCTATACTGCTATGGCCGTACCGCCTGTACTCAAACCGCCCCAAGTTCTGAAGCCTTCTTGCTGTTTCTATCGCTATATTTTGGACATTAGTTCTGCAGAGGGACGTGCAGAACAGCAGGCAAATGATGCTAATCGTTGATAATCTGTATAACCCCTCAAGTTTTTACATATACGTACTTTTTTTAGCAAAATAAGGGCTTGACTATTGCCACAAATACACAATGAGAGAGTTTAGACGATAGACCCTACGTGCCTCCCATCATCCACTTGCACGCATAAAGTGCCACGGAGGTTTTCTTCACTCTCACGGCCATATGGTGTTTCCACGACAACTTACCATCTAGTAGACACTACGAAAACTTATCTCAAAAGCGTTTTCGAATATTTAACGTAAATTTCGAACTTTTTAATTGGAGTTCCCTGATTTTTTTTTTTTTTTTTTTTTTTTTTTTTTTTTTTGATAAAAACGCGTTATAAGTCTCTCAAAATTCGAAATGACTTTTACCAATTATTTTTCCTCAAAGAGTCCATCTTTCTTAACTCCTTTGGACATCTGATGTCGTTTACATATAGTTGTATCTGGTAAACGTCCCAAGATACTCACATATCGGATTTGCCCAAGTTATAAAGATTGATTCATAAATGACGCACAGCATTGAAGACAGAAGGAAGACGGATATGGATTTGCCAATTTCGCTTTTCTCCTTACTACGTTGATATAGGAAAATCCGCAAATATATCTCGGACCTTGTCGGTCGAAGGTATACTAAAAAAAATCGTAAGAAGCAAGTATTCCTCAAGCTTGATGTCTAAATAGATTATTTTATGGGTAGCCGAAGATGTCATCTTAGCCCTAACTGTTAACATTGTTTTGACTATAGTCGCAGCAGTAACCTCAAAAATAACGTTATCTAAGTTTTAGTAACCGTAGTTTCTAACAAGGGCGTGTAAAATTGTAGAATCTTCAGTCTGTGACACTAACTGTAAAAGTGCTTATATGCTTCATTTTCCTCTTCTTCTCTTCACTACGATCCTCACTACCGCCAACCTCATCACTACCAATGACAACAATATCCGCATCATTAAAATCGTCATGATTATCATCGTTACTATTGTGACGAATATTAGCAACACAAAGGGATACTATCATCTCTAAGCTGATGCTAAGCAGTGACTTGTATGCACATCAATAAATCAATCATTATGTACGTACACGCAGCGGAGAAGAGACGCACAAACACATGCAGATATCTTATCTGAGATGCTCCCAAAAGTAGGCAATTATAATTGTGGAAGTGTCGCTCACAACTATACGCGCATATGAGAAGCTATACACGTGCATCTGTAGTTATAATTTTAAAGCAGTAACTAAGTAAATTCTGGAAGCGCGTGGAAGTATGCGAACGAGAAATCAGAGAGTATAAAAGGCAGCAACAGTAGAGGCGCGACAATCAGTTTAATTTAAGACGCTATCTGGCGAGCAATAGTAGTGTTATTTTGAAAGTAGTCTAATAAAGGCCATTTTGCATTATTGAATAGTGGAGTTATTTATTCAACAGCTTAGCGATTCGAACGTTAGCAGAAGGTTGCAAATAAGAGGATTTGCAGTAAATTCGTTACACTATCTTTATTTTTCTACCTGGTCGCCCCTTAACATTTGTATATTTTATTTTACATTTTCGTTTTGTTTCTTATTTTCCGTTCTTTTTTCTAATTCTAATTCTTCCTCTTCCGCTATCCCTTTCCTTTTATCTTATTACCCAACTATATTATTCTGCTCCAACTTATGTCCAATCTCTGAATCTTTTTCTTGGAGTCTAGTTGCGCAAATGCTATGTAGTGGCAATTTTGATGATTTTTACCTAAGTTATATATAAAAAGTGGGCGTTGTTATCATCCGATTTCACTCATTTTCAATACCAATCTATTCTGGGTCCAGTCAAGCCCATATACTGGTAAAGATATCTTAATATTTTCTCAAGCTATCGTGTTAACGGACGAAAGGACGGACGAAAATCAGGGACGGAAAATAATTATAATTTTTTTTTTTTTTTAATCGAAAAAGTCCAGGTCAAAAATTGTCCTGGGTGAAAATGTTTGAGTTCCCAGGTATCCCTATAGCAATATCAGGTCGAATCATGCATCCTTTTTATTTTTCGAACTTTTTCCATAAAAGTCCACATATATAAGTAAAATCTGTATTTTTATTTTTTGAGTCGGATAAGCCGTTTCTTAGTTATCAAGCGGGACTTTTATTTTGGCCTTAAAAAATAAAAGTTCGGATTTAACTTTTATTTCCGGACTTTTATTTTTAAAAGTCCGAGTTTAACTAGTTCTATCGGACTTAAAAAATAAAATTTCGAAAATAATTTTTATCTTGATCCAAATATATTTAAAGTCCAAAATTAAGAGTTTTGCAAGGAATTATATTATAAAAGGAATTACAGTTTCAGCCCCTGAAGAAAATGGCTTAATCAATTTTTTTTGTATACCTTTCATGAAAATGAAATGGTATATTAATTTCGTCACGAAACCCAAAATTGTAAGTCCTTAAAGGAAAATAGATAGACCCACCATTAAGTATACCGAAATAATCAGGATGAAGAGCTCAGTTGATTTAGTCATGTCCGTCTGTCCATCTGTCTGTTTGTATGCAAACTAGTCCCTCAATTGAGATATCTTGATAAAATTTGGCGAGCGCGTGTATTTGGGTGTCCGATTAGACTTTTGTTGGAACCGACCGGATGGACCGCTATAGCATATATCCTCCATACAATCGATTTTTCAGAAAAAGAGGATTTTTGTCACATCTTCCTCAATTTATCAGATTGAAGCTTCAAACTTCACCATATACTTTCGTATATTGCACATATAGTTGTCTGAAAAAATTGATGAGATCGGTCGTATATATAGTATATATCCCCACAACCGATTGTTCAATAAGAAACTTTTCGTAATTACTGCCCTATTTTAAGAGCTAGAGACTTCAAATTTCAACGAATGCTTACGTATATAGCAAATACTGTTGTCTGAAAAAATCATAGAGATCGGTGATATATATAGTATATATCTCATACAACCGATTGTTCAGATAAGAAACTTTGCGCAATTTCTATCCCATTTTAACAGCTAGAAGCTTAAATTTTCACAGGCGAAGACATTTGCGCCCTTACTTATTTTTTGTTACTGATGATTTTGATATATGGTAGTTTATATCAATCTCGATTCCTTTATACCTGTACAACAAACCGTTATGTTACCAAAGGTAATATACTCTGTGTGCAAAACACGCTGAGTATAAAGGTTGTAGAAGAGAGGGCAAATGCTTTACTTTAAAAAATTTTTGTAAAACACAGATTGCATGTGTAAATTCTTTCAATTATTTTTTATGAGATTGGAGAACAAATTCATTTTTAATTTTTTAATATATATGTATGAAATATAATTAAATTTTGTTTATGAATAAAATGAACAAAACGCTTGAAAATTTACTTTTAATTTTTAGCTCTTTTTTTTGGCACATCTAGTTTTGGTAACACTGGTTAGTAGGAACTAGCTGAATATATATTTGTATATGGTAAGCCACAGCTTCGTAGTTCAAAATGTGAAACATACTTATATTTGCCTATTACCACTACATAGTTGTCTAGCACTTTAGTTGCTCTATATGTGTACATACCTAGATACTTATTTATATCCTTTTTAGTAGTTATAACAATTGTTCGTTTCTTACCGTTCCTTACCGCATTATTTGCATTTTCATTTTTGATTTATGTCTATCAAAGTGTGAATTGTATGCGCCAACACAATTCGACAAAAGACAAATCACAAAGGACTTTTGAATGTATAGTTTTCATACTATTTGAATATGTTTACCAATACTCACATACATAATGCTTCCTTCTTGTTACATATGAAAACGTAATTTCTTCTGTTGAAATCTAAATCACTAACAACAATACTAACGAGCATTTGAACATATGTCTTACATACCAGTGCAAAGGAGTTGAGTGTTGAAAGGATCTTTTCTTTCCCATAAAATTATTTGGGGTTTAATATTACACTGTTAAATACTTAAGTTAAACCACTAACTGAAAACCGAAAGAACTATGAATTCTCTTCTTCACCAGCTTAAAATGCTTACTGCACTTTTATAAGGACCAGCTCTTTATTGCAAAGCTAAACTTTTTGTTAAAATGTTTTTGGATTGATTAGTTTTGTTTTGTTTGACAAGGGATGACGGAAAATCTTTCCGATACACATTTGTCATTAGATTTCTACAGTCTCTGTACATTGCCAACCTCCCTGGATTGTTCAACATTAATTTCTATAACCCTCCAGTCATACCTATATATATCGTCTTCAATTCACAAAATGTGGTGCGCATTTGCATTCGCGCCTAGGACTATCCGTGCTTTGTACCCCTCTTGAAAGACTTAAATCTTTTGTTGCGGCTTCATTGTGAACAATGTAGCAGGATTCTAGAATAACCGTCCTTTTTTCGCCTCTCTGTCGTTACCACTGCTGGTTCTTTAAGTGCTAAAATGCGTATTCGCTAAGTAAAATCTTCAGTTTACTCGCCATGTATGTGTCTTTTGCAAGAATAAGTCAGGAGGAGTTCGCTCGGCGCCAATTCACTGTGCTGCAATTTTATCTGTAAAACTCCCAGCAACATTAGCATGTTTATCACTCTCCAACATCTTTGCCATCGCTCCAAGGCCTGTCCTGCTTCGAGCGTAATAAGATTATTATCTCTGGGACTACCTGAGCGGAAGATGGTCTCAGTACATTTTCCCAAGCTATAGGTGCGACATATACCACACCTTTTTCTTTATTTGGAGGATTTAGTGCTAACACCCTCTTTTGTGGGTCGAGAGGTCCGTAGTACCTTTCACCCCGTGTCGGTTGATTCGAGCTCTAACGCTGCAACAGGTTTAGTGCAGCTTCCGACTTCACCACCCATTGGATCCATGTCTTGGCCTCGTGAAATTGTAACATACAGTAACGTACGGTCTGAAACAACTTCAAAGTTATGTTGTTTTTGCACCTGATCCGCTCGCTGAGTCGAAAGACGGGGGCTATGTATTTGGTTCGTCATAGCGATCATCGCAATAATTTCGGTAGACGTCTGTAGATAGCTACGGTATATTTGCGCCACAGTCGGGGTTCATAACTTGTTTCACCGAAATTTCCTGTATAGTCTGCGAGTAAGCTAGAGTCTCCTCGTAACCTTTCTTTAATTAATCAATTATATCAGTGTAAGTAAGGTTTTACCATTCTCCTTACGCCACTTAAAAGCAGTATTTCCCCATTTAGCTAGAGACTGCCTCTTCTTACTCTTACACCATTACTAAACTAAAGTTGTTTCCAGTACTGTCTGCGACTTGCTGCGGTGAGGAATGGGCAACGTCATATATCAAATGCCTGATCTCAAGATCAGTTGAGTCGACTTTGACTCCCAAGCGCGGATTAATTCTGAATGCGACACGGCATTGTAACAAGGATTTCCTTTATTTCTGCCTCGTTTTGCTTTCAACTCTATTTTCTTAACTATGTAGATCACCTACTGCATACTTACCTGACTATCTAGGTCCAAATCGTATTTTCTTCTTACCCTGCTTGTAACGGCATTATTCTTTTTTTTTAATTTTTTTTGTTGAGTTTATTTAAGTGGGCTCAGCAGTCTACTATTAAATATGAGGGAAAAGTCATCCCCAAAGCGAAGCTAGTAGTTAGGCCGCTGTTCCTTCCCAACGCAGCACGTTATCAAGGAAGCTCCATTCAAGTACAGCCGAATATATTTCAAGGCCGAAAATCATCCTTAATGCACAGCCATCATGTCACCCATGATTAGAAAAGTTGGCAGTTCTTGGTCAACGACAACGCACACCATTGTCAAGGTGCCTACACTAATGAGGATAGCATACAAATTAAACTTCTCACTAATTATTTCGATCAAAGCTATGGAGATGAGGAAGAACTCGAAGTGTCCTCAAAAAATATTTCTTTAAGATTTCAAGCCGGTAGCACCCGTCAGAAGCCTTGACCTGGCCACGGAACGAAAGCTTTCAGCTCTCTAACGAAAGCTCTTATGCAAAAAGCTTAATTTACAAAAAGTGCGTGCTACTAGCAGTGAAATGTAATAATAATATTGGTAAAAGAAACGTTTCCTTTAATAGAAAATTACCTCATTAAAATGACTATCCTCACAATAATATCTCCAACATTTACGCCATCAAAAGCTCATATGCAATTAAGCTGCTAGGGACTGTCGTCAATAACAGCGTAATAACGGTAGATTCAAAAAGTTATGAGTTAAATTCAAACAAAAGTCATTCCAGCAACTATAAGCGGCTTAAATACATACAATAAACCAGAACTAGGACCAGAACGCACAACACAAAGAAAACACACTAATGACAACTAGAGATGTCATAGCAAATACAATAACAAATGACAAAGAAAAGCACCAAATGGGTATTTGCTGGCAGCACTGACGAAATAATGAGCCAAGCGTGGGCTTTCAACAGTGGGCATAATGATAAAAACCGTTTCAATAAACACAAAAAATACAGCAAGAATAACAACTGCCAGTGAGGACGGCACCAATAACAGCAACAACAAAGTAACAAAAACTTGAATGCTGCCAATGACAAACATAAGTAAGATAATTACATAGGACCAACAGACCATGGCAGGACATTATAGAGGATGCGCTTATTATTTTGTATGGCGGTAAAATGTTTGTAGGTTTGAATGTAGTTTGTTCAGCTGGGCAATTGTCGCATTGGTAAACCACAAGCGGTGAAATTAGAAAATAAAAACCACAAGCGGAAAATTAAACAAAATCGGTGGCTGGAAAAAACACAAGCGAGCAAGACGACAAACATGCTAGCGGAAATTTTTTTGAAAAAAAGACCTTCGTTAAAAGTTTGCTAAATATATGGGTAGACTGAGATTTATATACCCAGTTGTGAGCCCTCACTACAAAAAAAAAAAAAGAATTGAAACGTGTGTGTGGCATCTGCTATTTCAGCCGGACACGCAATCACCGTAGCCGAGAGCTGTAACTAGTCTGTATAACTCGAGCGGACGAAAGCGTTTAAAAAATTCCCACGGAAGACCCGCCAGTCATAAGAGGTGTCTAAAATCCACAGACACTGAAGGTCCGAGTCTTTGGCGATACACAGAACAGAGAGAAAATGTGTCGGAATGATGGGGAAATGTATAAGCGGTAGATGGCAAAGTAGTCATGACAAAGGTAACAGCAGAAGCGGGTGGTTAACGGAAAAGCCATTGAAAGGTAGAAACGGAGAACGGTGAATCAGTAATCAATTGGCTGATGTCAATTCCAAGAGGTGTAATGAAGAGGTTGACAGATACCCTAAGCTATCAGTGAATCGGTGAGTGATTGGGTAGTGGCTATAGCGATCAGTAAAGTTGGGGCATGGTAATCATTCGGATTGTAGGTGGTGAATGATGAACCATTGTTTAGTGGAAAGGCTAGTGGTTAACTGATGCTAAACTTACCAATAGACGTAAGCCGAAGCCGGAAAATGATACACAGGGGATCGATCATTATGAGTATTGGATGATGAAAAGTGGCTGGTGTAGAGTTCGTCGGTGGATGGTGGAACGGGTAGTGGTTGATTGGTGACAACATTACCTATGAAGATAGATGGGTGACTGAAGAACCGGGGTCCGAAACAACCGGTGTATCGGTGAGTGAGCCTATGTCAATAAAGTGGGTGGGCTGCAGTGTGTTGGCGAGCAGTTTGAATACTTGCAATGTAAATAAAAAAAAAAGCTTAGCCTGTTTTTACCTCTAAAGTACTCCCTTGATACTTAGGGGTTTTTTACGGCATTCCTCTGCCTCATATTCGCGAAAAAGGTGTGATACTCTACTAACATCATCTGTTACTAGACCGACTGCCACGAGAGCGAATTATTTTACCTCTTCAGTATCATGTCACTCAGGGGTGCGATGTAAGGGGCGTAGTTTTCGCTTGTTGTATATTAATTATCTTTGCAGCACATGACAGATTATCGAATGTATCGCCTATAAAATTGTTCCTTTAAATGTGCTATTTTGTTCACTTTAAAATACTCCTAGCTCGAGTCACGGGGTTGATGAAAAAGTTAAGCAAAGTGATCTAACCTTCTGACCTCAAATGATTCCGCCGATACACATTTCGGTCTAAGATACCGTACGGAAAAGGCCCTGTCGTGCTATAACTCGGTGAGCTATCCTAATTGGTTTAAATTTCTTGCTAACTCTTGCATAGCTTTGTTTATACTTTAGACATCATGAATGACCACGTGATCCGATAAGGACTAAACAGCTATGACGAGGAAAGCAGCTACGAGCGCTAACCTGTTTTAGCTTAGAACAGAAAACTTACTCAAACAGCTACCCAGGAGCTGATCCCCCATTCCCGTACCTACCAGAAGATGACTGCTGCTTCGCGAGATATTTTACCTCAACTACATCCATTTCCACATTTTATTGGTTTTGTTTAGCAATTACTAAGCGGAAAGGTCATCAATAAAATCCAGAGCGTTGGTACCGTAAAAGGTAGTGACGTCCAAATACTGACATACAGATACTGCACCTTTCAACAGCAACTTTCTGGCAGTAGGAATAAACAAAGGGATTCCAGTTGCGATAAACCTCCTCAAAAGACCCAGAAAGTATTATTGTCGCCAAAAATAACAACAACTATTTATAAAGTGGCAATACCCCATGTGATTCTTTCCATCACGATGCTGCGGACAAGGCATACAGTGCCTTAAACCCTCATAAATACTTTTGGTTCATTCAGAGTTGTTCAAGCTAGCTCGGCATCTAGGTCATAGAATAACGAAATAACCTCAAAAGCCACATGTCTCTTAGGAAGATGATTATCCTACTACCAGCCTATTGTACTCTGCTTGTATATTGAAAACTTTTGATTGAAACACACTAGCTGGACCCGAAATCCACATAAATATGGGACTTCCTAGATGTGGTACAAAAATTCCCAATCCCAATTCACAGGTTATCCTGTATCCTTTCCAATTGTCAACCTCAGCTACGCGAGGGGAATCCTGTTACAAATATGAATGTATCATACACATGATTAGCAAGCGATGCTCTGGCGACCCCAGTTTCCTCATGGAACGAGATGGTCGGGTTAATAGCTTTATGATGCTTTTTTACCGAACGTACCGGATCTGTATCCGGCAAAGGACCATCAACATCGATAGCACACCCCAAACTTTCGGAGAGTATTTTTATCGTTAATACAACAACAACAACAGCGTTTTCACGATGTGGTACAAAAATTCGTGGTGGCATTCACAGTTCTATTTGTAAATGTTTGCGAGCTATCCCATTTTTCTTCCCAATACATCATTATAGGAAAAGGCGAAACTGGTCGGAGCGCGGTTTTGTTAAGGTTTGTTGGGTATAATAAATAGCTTTTAAAGTTTCTATTGTGGTTTTATGCGCACATATGTCAAGGAGAATTCCGCATATACTTAAATCGATCACAGGTATATCAACATCCCCAAATTCCTTTATTCCTATAACAACAACTACAACGACAGAAGCGCTATACCTGTGTAAAAATCCAATTCCTTTAGCCGAAGGGCACCCTGTACGTATATTTTCTTTGATAAAACAAACCAGAGAATGCAGAGCTTCTCAAAGCACATTGCAATCACGGGTTGATCGCAATTCTAGCAGTTTGTTGAGGTTAAGCCTGATTTTTATGTTGGTCCTTTAGAGCGTTTTGCACGAAACCAATATTCCGAAGGTTAAGATCGACCGAATTACCGATTTGTATATCCATGATATGAGTTTTAGACTCAGACTCCTCGTTCTGACCAATATTGTGTTATACAATTGAAAATACTCAGCGATATTTCTCACTATAAGAAAGACTCTCTTCTGACCGCTAAGTTGAGCCTAGATCCAGTTAAATATGTGAGTAATGTGTGCTATGTGCAACTGGGTATACAATTAGAAATTTTAAAAACACTGAATACTTAAAAGTAAAGTAAAGAAGTGGAAAACATACAAAAAGGACCTAAAAGGAGAGTATTATAAGCGAGTCTGGGTGAAACTGCGCAGGCAATTTTGTGTTGGTTTTTCATTATCATTGCTCTTTCGCTATTAAAGCAAATAAAAGGATGCACACATTTGTTTATTTTTAAATGTTCATATCTATTTGTGATAGGACATAGAAAGCTTCACCGCCGTTTATGTGCTTAAATAAACAAACAAACAAACAGTTGAACAATTATTTGTATGTAAAAGTTTTTCGCTCTGCCTTTATTTAGGCATCACTCAAAGCTCAACAATCACAACAACAAAAAAGTCACTGCAAAAATAGCAGTGAAAAGCAAAGAAGCACCGTCATTTAAAGTGCTCGTAAAAGTGAATCCTGCGGCGCTATTGAAATGAAAATGCAAATGGAAATGGAAATGAAATGAAAATGAAACTTTTCCCATCGCCACCTCACCCTGAGCGCTACTCAACCTCTGCATTAGGCAACTCGTATATATTTCCCCGCTACCCTGTGTACGCAAAAATACAACAAAAATAAAGGTTGATGAAGCATAGCTTGGAACAAAGCCGGCCGTGGGGAGCGGGGAAGCTAGCCGCTTGTATCCTCGTCGAAATGACATTTTTATGCAAATTCAGTCGCTTTTGAGTGTACACTTTTGCATATTTCAATTTCAAGTACGTTAAAGTCTCAACTTTGATTTATGTTTGCATTTATTGGTGCGCCTTAAAGCATGCAACGGAAATATTTGAGCACGGTGCAGCAATAAGAGTTTACTGTTATTTTTGTTAAGTTGAGAAAGGATTTTGATTTAAATGAATTTTTATATTTTGTTAAATATAAAATGACTTAGCAAAGATATATGCGATGAAATCTTTGTTAGTAAAATAAATGGAAAAATATTATAAATGCAGAGACTTTAAAGGGATACATTTTAAATAAATCTAAATAGGTAAGAGATAACACACTTGTCTAAAAGCAGGTGCAATTGTTTCCTCTGCTTAAGTAAGTATCCCAGGCCTGAGAGAGAGATAGTTGAAATAATGATCCTCCTCCAGTCATATATGAAATATACTTTAATTACTTGAAAAGTTCTTTCCACGTAACCTTCATTGATCCAGTAGTTCAGCTGATACATTCTTCTGGGTTTTGTTAACCATACTTTTTAAGAGGCATTCCGACTTGAAAATTAACTAGCTTGAATTGTTATCAGGCCAAGATGAACAGAAAGACGAAGAGGAACAAAGTAACAAGGAGAACATGCTCTTAAATTTTGCAGGTAATACGACCAGTAAAATGTCCTTGAAGTTTGCTTAACAAGCCACATTTGCCGGAACAGCTGGCATACCAATATTTTTTAACTTAAAAAAAAATACTTTGGCTGCAGTGCATTATCAGGAAAAAGAGTTTTTCATATGCTGTCCATTCTACCAAGCTCCTATTTTAGTAGTATTAGCCAAGTTGGTATAAAGTAGAGCTTACGATTTCTCGAACAAGTTCGAGAAGAGATTTCTCGCGAGTCTCGCCTTCTCGCGAGATTCTCGAATCTCGAATTACTCGTAAGGCTCGCGAGCTTCTCAACATTCAACTTAATCGATTCATTGGCTGTTTTATATTGAGCTTACGATTTCTTCTGGGGCACAAGCCAAAATGTCCGCAAAACCACAAGTAAAAAACCTCGAAATGTATAGAATATTGCCAATGCAGCGACTGAATTGAAAGTCGAGAAGATCGCGAGTATTACGAGTAATTCGAGATTCGAGAACCTCGCGAGAAGCCGTGTTCTTGATGACTCGTTGAAAAATAAAATATTGCGAACAAAATTATATGTATAATAAATATGTTTTGAGTTAAATGCCATTGGAAGCAATATAATCAACAAAAAAGTCACAATAAAAAAAAACCAAGTGTATACTGTCCATACAGCAATTAAGTAAGAATAGCGAGAAGCTCGCGAGATTTTTGAGTACTTCGAGACACGAGAATCTCTCGAGAAGTCGAGTTCTCGATTTCCGAGTCCAAAAAATCTCGCTTGTGTTCGAGAAAAAATCGTAAGCTCTAGTATAGAGTGTAAATTTTAAAGAATAAAACCCGTTCCGGCAAGGTTTCAAAAAAGTTACCAGCTGGGAAGTAGTCGAATTTTTTAAAAAAGTTTATAAGTTATCAATTTTTGTTGTTATATCGGCCTACTGATTTTAAGATCGCGGGTTCGAATCGAGCTCAAGGCCTAATTAAGAAAAAATTTATCATAACAATAATAATGATAAAAAATTATTGTTAGGCCTTGAGCTTGATTCGAACCCGCGGTTTATAAGTTGTTCCAAAAAAATAACCGTTTCCGAAAAAAGTAACCGGCTCCAAAAAGTAAACGGTTCCGAACAAATAACCGCTACCAACAAGTTCAAGTTTTCAAAAATTTACTAATTCCAGAACCTAACCGCCTTCAAAAAAGTAAACGGTTTTAAGTATGTAAAGGGTTCCAAGAAAGCTAAATTGATATAAAGTCTAGATTTTAAAGAATAAAACTCGTTCCAGAAAGGTTTCAAAAAAGTCAACAGCTGGGAAGAAGTCGAAGTTTTTAAGAAAGTTTATAAAGAATTCCAAAAAAATAACCGCTTCCGAAAAAGTAACCGCTTCCGAAAAAAGTAACCGGCTCCAAAAAGTAACCGCTTCCGAACAAGTAACCGCTACCAACAATTCCAGGTTTTCTAAAATATACTAATTGCAGAACCTAAGTGACCGGTTCCTAAAAAGTGACCGAATTGGAAAAAGTAAGTGGTTACACCGTGGTGTGATAGTAGCGGGCTCCGCCTAACATGCCCCGAGCAAAGCAACATTAAAATTTTAGAAAATAGTTTTTTCAATTAAAAGAAAATTTTTCTAGGTGGATTCACCCCACGGCAGTGTTTGGCAAGAACTCCGAGTGTATTTCTGCCATGAAAAGCTGCTCGGTGAAAATTCGTCTGCCTTGCAGATGCCGTTCGGAGTGGGCATAAAACAAGTAGGTCCCGTCCCGCCAATTTGTAGGAAAAATTAAAGACGAGCTCGTCGCAGATTGGAAGAGAAGCTCGGCCCAAAATCCCTTTGTAGGCTATTGATATCTCGGTTTCGCGATAACTGACGCCAATTTGGAGGGAAGGGGGGGAAGTCTTTCTCCACCTGTCTCTACCAACTCAGTGGAGGTCTCGCCCTTATTGTACTTTCTATATTTTCTTGGCAGAAGCGTCTTCGTCCATTCACATAACATGA
The DNA here is from genome assembly GCF_040869045.1 of Eurosta solidaginis. NCBI lineage: Eukaryota > Metazoa > Arthropoda > Insecta > Diptera > Tephritidae > Eurosta > Eurosta solidaginis. Next base: position 258,337,913 of record NC_090321.1, read on the forward strand.
ACTAGGCAGCGAAACCTTTGGGTTTTTATTCGCTGCACTAACGTCATATCTGCTTAAAACTCATACAGCTCATCATTATGCCTCGCTGTCGGCATCACGAATACAACCATAAATATTCGGCACAAGTTTTCTCTAGGACAGTTCAAGAGCCATCTCATCTACTCCGACACCGTTCATGATTCCGAGCCGCACATCAAGACAGCAATCATGAGCGCATTGTATAGCCTGATTTTTGTTCATCGAGAAAGGACTTTACTTTTCAATTGCCTACTCCAATCGCCTAGTCCAAAGTAGCACTTGTTGCAAGAGTTATTTTTCGTTTGATTTCTAAGCTGACATTGCTTTTTGTGGTAATGTTGATTCCCAAATAGACGAAATCCTTCATAGTCTCGAATTTATATCCGTAAACATGGCGTCCAAGGCGCAAATGCACAAATTCTTTCTTGGATGACAGGAAGTACTTCGTACTGAAATTCAACAGAAAGCGCATAGGCGTGAAACAAAATAATTGACCTTATGGCCACTTGATAAAGAAATGTTTGGCTTTATGACCTTTCGGAAAGCAGTATGGTCATAATGTCAATATCGCTGTGATTGTAACCATTTTAAATTTAACGTGGGCATTTTATATGGTCATAACTTCAATTCATTATGTGGCCATTTGAAGTGGTCATAAGGCCAGTTAGCTTGAAGGCACTTGGGTGTGTTTTAAATAAAAAATAAATGTAAGGCGCCAAAAACGCCGAAGAGATTTAAGGCCGAGCTTCTCTTCCAATTCGCGGCGTGCTCCTTTTAACTTTTTCTACAAATTAGCGGGGCGGGACCTACATGCTTATGCCGACAGAATCTGCAAGGCAGATGAATTTTCACTGAGAAGCGTTTCATGGCGGAAATACACTCGGAGTGCTCGCAAAATACTGTCTAGGGGCGACCCCGTTTAGAAAAATTTTCTTCTAATTGATAAAACTTCTTAAATTTTTATGTTGCTTTGCCCAGGGCGTGAACTCAGAATATTTGGTGTGGTAGGCGAAGCACCATCACACCACGGCAGCCGCTGTATTTAGCGTTTTATAAAACGCATAACGGTTGGAGTCTTTTATATTTACCAATTTAATTTTTTATATTTACCAATTTTATTATCAAAATATTTAATTACCATTAATTCAATGAGGGGAGCACCGTGGTGTGATGGTAGCGTGCTCCGCCTACCACACCGTATGCCCTGGGATCACAACCCGGGCAAAGCAACATCAAAATTTTAGAAATAAGGTTTTTCAATTAGAAGAAAATTTTTCTAAGCGGGGTCGTCCCTCGGCAGTGTCTGGCAAGTGCTCCGAGTGTATTTTTGCCATGAAAAGCCGTCAGTGAAAACTCATCTGTCTTGCAGATGCCGTTCGGAGTCGGCATAAAACATGTAGGTCCCGTCCGACCAATTTGTAGGGAAAATCAAGAGGAGCACGACGCAAATTGGAAGAGAAGCTCGGCCTTAGATCTCTTCGGAGGTTTTCGCGCCTTACATTTATTTTTTTTTTTTTATTTTAATTTAATGAATTTTGCAATTTTTAAAAATTAAATTCCATAACAGCAACAAATTGTCACCGCAAATGTCAACACTCCCTGTCTTACACATCAGCGCACATTTGAAATTACTCTCCTTCCTTCCACCTACTTCTCCCACTCCCTTACAATTGTCACAAGCGTTAACGGCTCCCCTTCATTTGGCTCATTATAACAATTTATGTAAAATGTTAAAACCACAATTGAAAATCTATTTAAATTAACCACCGCAAAATACTTGCACGTCAACCCATACATAGACAAACACACTGCATACAAATATACATATGCACACACTTGTCAACAAACGAAAAGGGGGTCACCAAAGTTTTCATTTCCGGCCTACAGGTCGTATGCACGTTTCAGCTCTCATTACACCAACACCAACATAGGCTTCTCGTTAAATTTTGTAAAACCAACTGCGCCATTCATTGATGCATATGAATTCAATTATTTCAGCATCACCTTTGCCACTAATAATATAGTAGGCAGTATCCTGTAACAACAACAACAACAACAAAAATAACAACCAAAACATAACACAAAATAACTGAATTGTGTTTGGCTGACAAACAAGAGAAAACGAATAAATTTCGCTGGCTTAATGAAAATCAGCCAGTTTTCCAGTTGCAATACGCAAATGAGAAGCAACAATCTACCCCTCTCGAGCCGTCATGCAATTGTCCTTCGTCTGTCACCTTTCAGTCACTCATGAAACCGCTATTTACATATTAAGCTTCCCCGCACTGACGGCACTAACTTCGTTAATTTTATGCGGCGCACTTGCACTTTTTTTCCTTCTTGGCTTCCGTTTGCCAATAGCCGTACAAAACTGCGCCTTGCTGTCTGCTATGAATATCAGCCGGTTTTCGTTCACTTTGCTTTAATATTTGTTTGTTCTTTTATTTATTTTATGTTTGTGTTTTGCTGCCTTGCTGACGCGTTGGCTGCCGGTTTATGCGGTTGGCACTTTTTTCAATTCCCCGCCGGGGCTTCCACACTAACATTTCTATGCTTCCGACTAATTTGCATATTTTTATATGCATAAAAGCGTTGAAGAGGAAATCAAATTTTAGTTGGTGTCGGGCTTTTCAATGGCATTCACATACATTCTGGCATACAATCTGTGCTGTGTTGGTATTTTATATTGAAGGCTTCATATAAAAGGATGTTCTTTGAGTAAGACTTTGGATAAAGGCAATTTATTGACTGTGCGGAGTATGGTAAGTAGAATTTCAAGAAAATAAGATCGCTCGGCTCGTAAATTATGTTTACTTGACCTTAAAGGCCATAGACAACTCGGTTCCTGATTTTTTTTTTTAATAAATTCTTAAAAGTTCAACAATAATAGCAGATGTAGGAAGTGCAGGTTGGAGGTCGCGATCGAGCACTTTTTTGCTTGTGCCCTGCACTCGCGAGTCTAAGGCCCGGTTTTTCACTAGTACGTTAAGCTAAGATTAAACTAAGTTTGCTTAAACTCTAGTCAAATTTAAACTCCATTTAAACTACTGAGCAATTTCTCAGTCACAGTTTAAAGCCGCCTTTAGGGTATGCTTTTTTGTGCCGCAACAGGTTTGGTTTTTTTATTATCTAGATAATTTTCTCCAGCGAAATATATACCTATTTCCGGAAGTGATATTCAACATTATTATTTAATTAATCTTATACCAGGTAGTTCTCGAGTTGATATCCAACTTCATTCTCCAATCGCTATCCAGCCTTTGAGAAATTTTGTAAAATTAAAAGTTTTCTCGTTGATCTCCAACGTCATTAATATTTTCCAATTATTTTTCTAATTTCGAGAGATTTTGAGATGTCTACAGTTCTCAAATGAATATTCAACACATTTCTCCAGTTGATATCCTACATTGCATATCGAGTTGGAGTTCAAGTCTCCAAGGTGGTACCACCAAAACCAACAGCTGTTTATTGTGAGAAATAAACACCTAATTGATAGCATTAATGAAGCGTAATTAATCAAAAATAAATTATATAGATGGCCGCCGTAGTGTGGTGGTAGCGTGCTCCGCCTTCCTCACCGAAGATCCTGAGTTCACCCCCCGGGCAAAGAAACATTAAAATTTTAGAAACAAGGTTCTTCAATTATTAGAAAATTTTTCTAAGCGGACTCGAACTTCGGCAGTGTATATATATTTCATTTTATTTTCATGAAAATACTGTAGTATGTAATCTTACATTTGAGTCCGCTTAGAGAACCACAAATTGTTAATTAAATTGTTTCAACTTAAGTAATATCATTTTTTGATTTATAAAAAACTTCCTCTTTTGCTGAGTACGCTATGATTTTCGAGTTGAGCCACTGTTTCGCAACAACTCTTGAGATGTAAGAAGTATTCCTAGTTATCAATATGAGCTCTAATGGTACTCAAGCCCAAATGCTTGTTGGGTATATTCGACGCCATTTCGCACGAACGCAAATCACCGATAGGTTAACTAGAGCTTAACCCCGCCAAATCGGCCGCTTAAGCTCAACTTAAACTTCAGTTAAAATAGACCGAAAAACTGCAGAATAAATTTAAGCGTAGCTTAACTGACAAACTGAGTTTAGCTTGTACTGAAAAACCGGGCTTAAAAATCCAACTATTGGGAGTGAAACAACTACCTGATCTAGAAGCAGCAAGTAGCATAGGTCCTAGAAATCTTATATTATTTGCCAAGAGGACAGAGTTATTTTATATGTTAGGTCCTTGTCGTTCGATAAGACTATTCACTTTGGTCTCCTGGTAACACTATGGAATCTTCATTCTCTGTGAGGTCCTCACGGACGGGCCAGTTCAACCAAACTCAACCTAACAATTCTAAAATTGTTTCATCAGACATAGCAACTACTGTACCGCCAAAAAATTTGAAACGGATATCAAGTTAATGTAGTGACTTCTAGTGATTCTACAAAAACAGCTTTATAGGGCAAAAACCGAATTCGAACCTTTTGTAATCGATAAACACGGGCCGCGCGGTTCAGCAATGCTGCCTTTGGCATTGAAAGAATTCCTATCGACGACTGAATTCGTAATCTGCCATTGGTACTCACTTGTTTATATCTTACTTAACTTAAAGCACAGCCTTTCTCTGAAGGTTGCTGCGGTAATCCAAAGCTGTCTTAAAAAACTGGTCAAGAAGCTACTGCTACACCCACCAGAGAAATCACAGACTTCCACGCTAAGCACTTGTACAGAGAATTGATGTAGTCTAGGTGAGAGGCTGGGAAAATACACACATTTGGTTATTCCAATACAATGGCGGATTCCCGATTCCTCTGCTTACGAATTCATGCATCGGTTTTAATACAATCACAGCCGCAGCTTTTTATCCACTTTATTGGCTTACTCCGTTTGTCAACTTCACTTTTTTTATGCTACAAGGCGCATGCCATCTTCTGGAGACTTATCAATTAATTAGGACAGGTAAGCTGAGACTCTTATCGAGTTTGACATTTGTTCGTCGAGAGAGTACTTCAGTTTTCAATAGCCTACTATGTCCATAGTATTAGTTGTTACCAAAGTCATGATCCACCATTGAATGCACTGATGCTTCCTGAAAACCCGAAAGGTAGTAGATTTGCCAAATGTGAAGTCACACTGAAAAATTCGATCGTAGTAGATTTGCCAAATGTGAAGTCATACTGAGAAATTCGATCAGTTCTTCGAACTTTGACTTCAGTTTTTTTAAATAATACGCTAGATAGAGCCCTTTATATTATAATATAGCACACAATAATTCCAATTAGCAGGTAGGCGCTGGTCTTATCATATTTTGCATAGAAGTTTATGTATGCTCTTTATCAACTCTCTGCCTCGATATTTGAACAGCTCGATGGGTAGCCAGTCTGTTCGTCAGTAGGGTTGCCCCTTTGCAGTGATTTTACAACTCCAAGTGTATGAAAAGATTCTCAGCAAAAATTCGTCTGCTTACATACATATGCCATTCAAAGTCATCATAAAACATGTGGGTTCCATCCCGCCAACTAGTAGGAAAAACTTAAAAGCAGCAGGCCCAAATTGGATGAGAAGCTCGGCATAAATCTCCTCGGGGCTATATTGCGCCATATACTTAAATTTGGTTTACAATTCCAACGTCGAACTTATTGGGTGGCGGAGCCTTTATTGCGTCGTACTGTAAGAGGTGGTCACAACTTAGCTATTTAGAAATGAGAAGAAGAGAACTTATACACAACCTGAACATTGCTTATTCCAAAAAAAATCCGAATCTCTCAATCTTCCGTCATTCCTTAAGGTTTGTAGTACAATTTCCGGACAATATTCCAATCAGCCCCTTTCTGGGGCTCCTCCACTCACATCTTTCGGCTTTAAGTTCTTTTTAATAACTAGACATACCTCTTCCACCTTTACGTAATCCTAACGTGCCCGAACGCAGCGAGGCATAAAGAAGCCTTCACCCCTCATATTGTTGTTGTTGTTGTAGCTCCCTGAAGGGAGTGTTTTCGATGTTGATGGTGGTTTGCCGGATGCAGATCCACTACGTTCCGTTAACAAGCACCATAAAGTTACTAGCCCGACCATCTCGGGAACGATTTGCTTTGACCACATGAAACCTTCTACGCTACACAACCCCTTGAATCAATTTAGTATTTAAGTCGCCTCTTACGACAGGCATACCTAGCGCGGGTATATTCTAAGTCCCCTAACCCGCTGGGGTCTTGACTCCGCATCGTAACATTTGATTTTTCCGGATTTGGGGAACCCTATAATGTGCCCAGCGCAGGTATTGTGCTCCACTACCCGGTTACATCGCTAATTCGAAGATTGCTTTTAAAGAGCAGAGGCCCCAGGGGCCTTTTTATGTAACTCGATTGGAAAGAATATTCTTTTCTCTTCTCTTGAAAAATGTGTAAGTCATTTGACAGCTTTCGAATCGAAATACAGAATAAGGCCCCAGCTGCGATTGCCGAGTATCAAAGTGAAAATCAAAAAAATTTCCAAGTACGAAAGTTCACTACTTAAATTCTAAGATTTCGAACACATTCGTTACATATCTAGCCAAGCAAAATAACGAACTTAAGCTACTAAATTTGCAATGAAGTCAGTTATATCTCGAAAAAAGTGAAAGCCTACAGGAAATGAAATTTTTCAAAGTAAATGTCGCGAAATGTAGACATACAGACCGACAACAACACCAACAGCAATATTTTATAAATTTCCGCCGCCATTTCAAAGAATTCCATTTTCAATAGTTTTCAAGAGCTATTGCGGCCAATGTGATTGAGTGGCTATATAGTTCCTTTCCTTCTAAAGTGCTTTACAACCAAATCTAATGCAAATCTGAGAGCACACTTTATAGGCTCCATACCATTTATGGTAACTCATTCATTGCGCTCTATAAATGAATTTACTGTAAAATGAAGTTAAGTGGCGAATGAGTAAGAAAGGGAATGAAGTTTTGAAACACAATGAAGGAATTTCAACCACTTTTGTTTTGTTTTTGTACTTGTTATTGCATTTCTTTAAAAATATGCAAAAACAAAACCAGAAAACATGAATAACGTTTAAACACATCCACTTGACACCTGATAATGAAAAGTAGACTCTTCAGTAGCACCATGAGCACTCATTGTACTCCTCTACCACCTATGGACCTGCTTTGCAAATGAAAAACAAACGGGCAACAGGCATCCCACACGCCTTTACACCTCAGTCGACAGTTAGAAGGATTGCTGTTGTGCCTAGTTGCTCCTATGTATGTGTATAACTCAATTTTCAAAAGCTTTTGTTTTTCATTTGGTAAGTTTAAGTGCTGAGTTGAGCAGCAGGTGGCCCTAAGAAATTTGAAAATTTTATCTACTAGTTTTCCGGTGGCAGACAGCCTGTTATGCAATGAAAAATTCTCTTCCTTTTGAATGAAAGCTTAACCTTTGTTTGTTGATTCCGGTCGATGTAGAAGTATGATAGTCATTCTTTTGCTTTGTGCTTTGTTATGCAAAAATTTCAAATAATTAAATGTTGGTAATGAATACTGATGAGTAATGAGTAATACATTCTCAGTTGTTTGTTTTTTGAGGAAGAAACTGTGGATGGATGCTTTTGAACAGAAATTGAAGCCTTTTAGAGATAAATGATTCTGTGCGTTTTGATGTGATGGCAAAATATATAAAATTTTAAAGATAATGGTAAAACTTTAAACAATTTAATTAAGTGATAAGTTGGTAAGAAAATTACTACTGCGCAATATGGGCGTAACATACGGCAATCAATCTCTTTGATGCCTTGTGCGAAAACATAGAGATCTTCGGAGGATTCATTCTTTGAGAATACAGCCGAACGAAGCATCTATGTAAATACAGTGTACTCTATCTTAAACGGACACGTAAGAGACTGCCAAATTTTTCCGCTTATGAGAAAAGTATTATTGATGAATGTTTAAATAGTTTTATTTCCAAACCAAGAATATTAATACATACAAATAAGACTGAGTTAGGAGGTTCATAAAGCTTTGTTTATAAATTAAAGAATACAGTTTTGTGTACAAAATATTCAAAACAATTGTACTGAAAATTATGTTGTGACGTTTTTTGAACCTTTCCAGCCAGCCGGATGATGCACTAAAATCGTGGTAATTGAGTCTCACTGCAATTTCTTTAGCTTTTCTCCTTATAAGTGTGCCTGACAGAGGAATGCTCTTATGTCGAGCCTTCACAAACCATTCGTAGCACAATTTATCAATATTAAGGCCTTTGGGCTTCAGCAGACTCCTTTTTCTCTCCGGGTTGACGTCAGTGTCCCACAAATTAAAATTTGAACTTTGTTTTTGATAATGCTAGCAGCTTGCGTTTTGCTGATTTTACATTTCTTTGCCAACTCTCGTACACTTTGTTTTTCTTTCTTATGAATTTCAATGACATTAACTTTGTCTTTAATGCTCAACACTACTTTAGGCATTGCGATTCACGTACGTACACACACAAGATGATACTAACAACGTATATGCAATAGGTACATACATTTTTATGTTTTTTACTGTATTGAAAACAGGTTCTTCGTATTTAGGGGATTCCCCTACATCCATGCACGTATTAGTGAATAAGCAACAGCTGTACGAATATGGGCTGTCCGGTTATGGGAAATTAAAAAGCCCTTTTGGGGTAAAAAGCAAGTGTCCGCGTCCTATTATGGGAGGGTTTTCCGTTCAAAAGGGAAAAACTTAAAAAATGCTTAAGGATTTTTTTAGTACTGTACTTGTCCGTTTATGAGAGGTGTCCGCTTAAGAGAGGTGTCCGTTAGGAGAGAGTACACTGTATTTATAACCATTGCAGGATTTTAACCGCCCAAAACTTCCTACTGTCAGAGTACTTATTTCCCAGGTAGTGTCGCTGACTATTCCGTTGGGAGGTGGTATTACCACAGGACTTGACGTTGGTTTAATGCTACGCATTGTAGCCCATAATCTTTTCTTGACTGAGGGTCTATTTATTAAAATTGTTCTTCGACTGGGTCTCAACGCGGCGGGATAAACTCACCTTAATAATCTGAAAGTCGGTTGTGATACCACAAAGGATATCGGTAACGAAAACTAATGGGTGCTGCCTAGAAGACGGCGTTGCGTGCGGGCGCAGGAACCTCAGATGAATTAGAGCGATAACGTTAGGCGAAGAAGAAAGAATGAGAAACATAAAGTAAAACGGCGTGATTGCGAAAAGCTTCAAATGGTTTAGAAACTTTGCCAAAAGTTTCCACGGAAAATGTACGCAATGTGCTGAAGTTGTTGAGTGAGCATTTCTCTTCATATCGAAATTGAAAGGAAGAAGATGAACCCAATACTTCAAACCCTGACGACGGAATATACGTTCTGCCAGCCGACTATGAGGTATTTAGAAAGGCAATATCCCGGCTCATAAGCAAAACATGGCGCAGGGTAACGACAAAAAAAATATGCGCGTTCGCAGCTTGGTAGACACGTCATCGAAGAATGATAAGAAGGGCGAAATATTTCGCCAAGTAAGACATGTTATGCCATTGAGCAGGGACACTTCGGCCAAGCAATTACTCCTATCCTATCTACATCCGTATTTGGACGCACAGCAGCGTGAGACTTTAAATGACTTTGGAGAGATAGGTGGAGGAAGACTTGATCTATCGTGTGCTCCCCATTGGTGCCAGCTTTGGTGAAACATGAATATCTTGCGTGCCTTTTTATGCAACGACCGAAATTACTTAAGCGGTTAAGAGCGAATTAATGGTGCTGATGATGATAGTTCCAAATAAGACCGATAAGATTAGAACATAGATGCAACCTCCAGAACTCCTTGTGAGTTGAAAACGACATACTTTCGCCCAGTTATTGCAAAACCATTAGAGCCAGGTATGAAGTGACTCGATGATTCCACATTTCCTTCACCATTTTAGTTGCAACAGGAAGGGTTATTCAAAATATTAAAACGTACCACCCCAGCCACCATAGATAAATGGTTTCTCAATAAGCTCAGTAAATACGTAAGGCCACCATATATTTACTTCCGATCAGAACGATATCTCCACTCTGGACGAAGTAGTGTTCCTTCAGCGTTTGCAAAGCTCAATCATCTATAAGGGAGCATACCACAATTGGCCAATGGAATTTCGAACGTCCGGTTCAGTTGTACTCATGCAGAAATTAGAATCCACGTTATAGTTGCACGGTACCCAATGATCTTAATCTTAAATTAATTCGACACAATCGCAAGCGATGTCAGGTACTCCTAAAACCTTTGGGGAGTGTCCTTATCGCACACAGTTGAATTCGATGCTTCAATTGCTAACCAACTATGTAGATGTTAAATTCTGTAAGGGCAGTAGCACTGAGTAACACTTGGCATCATTGTGGCAACTTCGAAGACGCTGAAGTTATTGGGAAGCTTAAAAGTCTTACATAGAGCTTCTGTCGGAAAATCTCCTCGTCAAAATCGTGGTTTAACTACAGCCCACCTGTGGACTAATTTATCTAGTGAACAACCCCTACCACCTTTCTACAATCCTCTCTTGAGAAAATGACTAAGCTAATGTCAAAATCAGATTCAAAGCTGATCCGGCGAGGATTTCTTCGCAAAGAGGACTTCTTCAACCTAATTTTTAATGGACGATTTTTTATAAAAATGTAGCATATTTTCGTCTGCGGAGCTTTTGTGTGTTGCACTAGCATCGATACCGTAAAATGGTGGTTATGGCATTTTTAACCGAAATGGTCGTAAGGTCAAACCGAATTTTGCTAAACAGCCTTAAAATCCAATTTTAAAATCCCACAAAATAAATTGACCTTATGACCATTTGAAGTGATCATAAGGCCAATTGATATTATGGCTGCTGACCTTATGTCACCCCGCCTGCAATCCACATCATTTCAGCTGTAACCGGACGAGCATTAGTTAACGCGACTGAGAAGAAAGCTTGGGTTTCCCTTCCAAGGAGATTGATAGTAAAAATTCATCATATACATAGAACAGTCCCTGAGCTGCACGTCACTCTTCTTTTCGGCATCAAAGCCATATTAAATTTTACTACGATCGCCATCCTCAAAATCACCAACACCCGAAGACCTCCTGCAGTTACAGCAAAGCAAACAAAAAAATATATCATTTCTCGAAAGTTCTGAAAAAATCTACACTGAATTTAATGCAGCAAATTGCGTGTCAACCAAGACAAATTAGAAAATATCTAACAAAATACATACCTAAGCACATATTTAATTTAATATACTCATAATAATAAAGTAACGAGCTTTCCATCAAATCGACTCAATCAATGTTAGTCAAACAAGTTGAGCATATTTCCTTTGATTTTAATACTTGAATATGAAATATGCGCACTTGCCAAACCAACACCAAACATTCCTTTTAACTACGACCATTTTTTATGTTTTGCTCATTGATGCATGAAATATTTACGCTAAGTCAGCAAAATTTTTCAACTTGAATATTAAAATGAAAATATTTCTTTCGAACATTCTATTGTTATGGTGTGCAGCAGTATGCAGAAATACCCGCCAAAATATGTGCGCATTATATCAAGCACACTTTCTTTGTATGGAGTTTAGTTGTATGCAACACCAATTACACTAAACAACAAAAGCAGGTTTTTGTTTTCTTGTTGGCCCAAATATATACTTATATGTTTCGTTGATGGAGCTTTACGAACGAGAAATGAGAATGCAAATTGGAACTTTCCCCTTTTCTACCTACGCGTTTCGACGCTTTTACGTCTTCTTCAGGGACTCATATAATTTTATTTATATTTTTATCATTTATTATAAAATGATCGTACTCTTTGAGGAAAAATATAAGAGCGTCGAAACGCGTAGACGGAAAATGGAAAAATATATCATTGCCTTTTCAATTCTCGCCCATAAAGTTGCATTAAAGCAAACAGTTTCAATTTTTTCGGGGCATTAATTACACCAATTTTTTGAGAGAGTTTATAAAGTTCGAAATTGAACTTTTAAGACCTTGAAATTCAAAGCAAAATAGGAGAAATATGGAAGTGGTTCGCCTTTTTCTCATACCTATTAGGATCTACATACGGCGAGTCTAAGTCAAGAGGCAGTTTCGATGTTATAGTTAATATTTTTGATAATCAGTCTCACTCGCATGACTAAAGCTGACTCATGGAAATCAAAATTGGCTGCTGAGTGGAATATTCCCGCGTCTCTTAGAGAAAACACGTTGGCTTCAATGATCACCGAAGCATAAAATTCTTCCACTGCATTTCTTATTCCTTATTATCGTGTATGCAATATTTTGGTGGGTAGTAATATATATGTATGTTATATGTAGGTATGCTGGAAAAGTATATTTTACGTATCTTCAATATTCAGCTACACTGATTCACTGCCACTTCTATATTGATTTTTTATTACACTACACAAAGCATACTTTCTTGGAAGTTTATGATAGCTCAAGATTTAATTTTCTCAAAATGCTTATTGGCATAACAATATACCAAACCTTAAGCAACTAAAAATTTCCATTATTTTGCAAAATTGCAAAGTGAAACTAACGTCTTTGAGCAACTAAATTAGTTTTTTCAAAAGTTCCATTTCTTGTCACAAAGTCGAACTACATGTAAAATTGCATCACTTTCTCGGTTTTTGGTAATTAATTATCGCATTTTTTCCACTTTTCAAAATTTTCAATATCGAAAAATTGGGCGTGGTTGTCTTTCGATTTCAACCATTTTTAATGCCAATAAATTCCGGGTTCAAATAATCCAGTAATTTCGTAAAGATGTCTCAAATTTTGCTCAAGTTATCGTTACAACGGACTGACGGACGAACATGGCGCTATTAAAATCTTGTGCTATGCTGATAATTTCCATATAAGACTTCCTTATATGTAAATCCATTACATATTACCAATATCAAATCAAAGTTATAAACCCTATTGGACAAGTACCCGCTGGGTATAAAATATATGTATATCTCAACACATCCTTACTTTGGCAATCCAAATGCACTTGAAAACGTCTGAAGAAGCTCACTTTTCTTTGTATACACAATGAGATAGCCAAGCAAAAACTAATCCACACATGAAATATGGAATATTCTTCATGACATCCAAATCATATTTCAAAATAATTCGTAGGCAGAGTCCCCTTACATCTGTTTAGGGAGGAATTGTTGTTCCGTGAAGTGATATATTGACCAAAAATTTGCATTCATTTGAATAAATTTGTGTACGCTATTTTTCTCATTGAGTAACTTCACAAAACTCGAATTGCTCCCCAAGCCACTCAGTTATACAGAAATGGAATCACTACTTCACGACGATGATTAAACTATTTGGCATGAGTCTAAGATCCGAAATTATGTACCTGGAATAAACAGTCTCTTATTTGGGAAAATGCATTTGCCCATCTCTTTGATGTCTGCGCCAAATCGCATACCGGTAAGAAAAAGCCTCTTTCGTTCCCGAGATGATAGGGCTAGTATCTTAATGGTGCTTTGTTACCAGAACGCACCGCATCTATATCCGGCAAAGGACCATCAACATCGTTACACTACCCAAACCCTTCGGGAAGCCTCTTTATCATTAATACAACAATAACAACATAAAGCCGCTTTGGGAGAATTATATTAGGCAACCTTAACACCAGGGTGGACGATTGAGGTGCATTTGGTTCCAAAATCAAACGGATCAGCCTCCATCTAGACCATGGGTCAAAAAAATAGAAGTGATTGATGATGTACGCATACGCCATAATAGCACAATGTTGTTGTGGAACGCTTACCTCTTATGTCGATACCTCTCCTAATGAATTGATATTTCCAGCACATAGGTTAAAATATAAAAGGATCCATCTGCGCCATGGCTGTCCCTTGATTGAAAACAAAAAACGAAACCAAATCATTTATGATGGTATAGACGACTGGCATGCTTCCGGCACACACAATTCGAAAACCTTATGTCGTCTCTCATCAGTATCAAATCACAATCAACATTTACTTCTACCTCTACAAAAGGAATGAGAATGTGATCAATAATAAAGTGCTACGTTATACCAATTGGGCTTCGACGACCAAAAAACAGTCACTACTACGACAAGAAATGATGCACTCCACAGCGCCACCTTGAGATAAGATGCCTCAAGAAGAGTTTACCATTGCTAGCGTAAGCTAAGGAGGAAAGTAAGAGGTTTTTCAGAAGCTAAAAGAACAGTGGCATAAAGACGTCAGTACAAAGAGCTATTAGTTAACAATCCAGCCAGAAAATACTGCTTCATTTTAACATGCGCCTGACTAAATTTTCGCTTTTAATATTGTCTGCCTTCCAAGAAATGCATAGCAGTTCCATTGACACTTTGTTACTGTTTTTTACGGATGGCTACGTTCATCTAGATACTGAATAGTACTTTCCAGGATGACCCTACTCAGGAAAATATTAGTGCGTTCTTAATAGTTTTCAAGTTCTCTATTCCCTATATTTAGGGTCCTGTTAGCTATACCTTTTTAGGTATAATAACATTAAGAAAAAGTGAAGACTACAGTCGATAAGAGGCCCAAAATAGAATGCCATAATCTTCAATAAACGCGTCATGTTGTGAGGTATCAAGAGAGGAGCCCTTCGCTTTACTTCGTGTTTAAATTGTAATAGTTATACTCGACTACCATGGGTCACACACAAATATACTGCCTCTACGAAATTTTCTATCCATTCAGCGTGTATACAATTACCAAGGCAGCACCTAGAATAACGTAGTAAGCTCCAGGTGGGGCACATCTAATTTACTACAACTAGGACCAATTGGCAGCATTTAGAATCATCAGAAATCACTATACAAACCCCTCTTGGTAACTAGATAGTATATCCTATCCGGCCAAGATGTCTACTAATACTAGGAAAACTATTGAAGCTCGATGGTGTCCTATATCCGCTGAAAACATACAGAATATATGGGGTATTGCCATAATTAGGCAAATATATTGTGACGAATATTAGCAACACTAAGGCATACTATCATCTCTAAGCCGATACTAAGCAGTCACTTGTATCTAAATAAACAAATCAATCATTATGCCTACACATATGTACATATAAGGCGGAGAGATATGCACAAACGCATGCATATATCTGAGATACTCACAAAAGTATGCAATCATCTGTGGAAGTATCACTAACATATACAGGCGCATATGAGAAGCTATAAACGTGCATCTGTAGTTTATAGCTGATGAACAAGTAATAAATTCTATAAACGCCTAGATGTATGCGAACGACACAGCAGAGAGTAAAAAAGGAGCAAAAGCTGCGTAAGCAGAATCAGTTTGATTTAAGCATGCTACTGGTTGCGAAGTATAAGTGTTATTGTGAAATACTCTAATAAAGACCATTTTGCATTATTGAATATTGGAGTTATTTATTCAACAGTTTAGCGATACGAACGTTAGTAGAAGGTTGCAAATAACGGGAATTTCACTAAATTCGTTACGATACGTTTTTCACAGCAGTCGCCATGATGTGGTGACAACACCGAAGGTCTTGGGTTCAAGTCCCGGTAAAAGTAGCATCAAAAACCGTTACCCCTCGGAGAGATTTGGCAAACACTCAAGGTGTACTTCTGCCATTAAAAGCTTCTCAGTGAAAAGTCATCTACTTTGCAGATGCCGTTCGTAGTCCGCGTAAAACTTGTAGGTTCTGCCCTGCAAGTTTGTAGGATTGCCTAGGCACTAGACAGATCTATCTTTTATGGGGCAAAACTATACAGAGCCAAGGTTAGCCATAGATTTTTATACTCCGCTGAGCAGGATCACAGAATAATTAAATTTTGTTCACATAACGGTACCCGTAACGGCATTAACTAATCGAGATAGATATAGACTTCTAAATATCAAAATGATCTGGGCGAAAAAAGAAATCCATTTAGCCATGTACATCTGTCCGTAAACACGATAACTTGAGTCAATTTTGAGGTATCTTAATGAAATGTGGTATGTAATTTCCTGGGCACTCATCTCAGATCGCTATTTAAAATAAACGAAATCGGACTATAATCACGCCCACTTTTTCGATATCGAAAATTTCGAAAAACCGAAAAAGTGCGATAATTCATTACCAAAGACGGATAAAGCGTTGAAACTTGTTAGGTGGGTTGACCTTGACGCAGAATAGAAAATTAGTAAAATTTTGGACAATGGGCGTGGCACTGCCCACTTTTAAAAGAAGGTTATTTAAAAGTTTTGCAATCTATAATTTGGTAGCTGAGTATGTAGTGTTCGGTTACACCCGAACTTAGCCTTCCTTACTTGTGCTAGATTATTTTGTAGCCAGCCGAGTCATTCTTTAATATGTCATATAGTAGGTACCCTTTAATTAAATACTAATAATTTTGATTAATACTATAACACAACTACTAAATTTATTTAAGCATTGTGCATCAGGCTTTAATACTCGCAATGCGCCGCAAGTGACTGAAACAATTTCCTCTAAGGACTTATGCTAATTTCAAATATAATTTATGGGTTTTGCGGCATCCAAATAAATATGACGCGAGATTTTCACACGCTCCAAAATATTCACATGTTGTTATGCATATTTATTAGGGCGGGTCGAATTAAAAATCGTTCATTGCTCTGTAAAAATCGTATTCTAGGGATCAAAATAAGAAACTTTGCCGAAGGAACCATACCTCTAAAACGAATTCTGATGTCCCCCCCCCCCCCCTTTGGGTCGAACTTTTGGGTAGGGGCAATTTCAATTCTACCTGCTGTGTCTTGTGGTGGCTTAGAAAAAACAACACAAGCAATTTTACGATCTGCAATTGTGTCACAGTGATACCTTCATTTTTTAAAACGGTTGAATAAAAAACCCACACAACTATGTTTACGACATGCAAATGCATCACAGTAATGCCTTGGTTTTAAAAGGGGGTCGTAAAAACGCTAATTTCTAATAATTTTTTTTAATTTCTTTTCTATTACTAAGTTAAATTCATTTTTTCATTTACATATGTTCTGACTAAATAAATTTCTAAAGAGAAAAATAAACTCCAAAAAGAAAAACATAGGCATTTCAAAGTGGGATTTTTCAGAATTCGTTTTAGAGGTATGGTTCCTTCGGCAAAGTTTCTTATTTTGATCCCTAGAATATGATTTTCACAGAGCAATGGGTGATTTTTTTGCCTCCCCACAAATCGACCCGGCCTAATATTTATGTATCTATACATACAACATACATGTGTATATAGATTTGTATGTAAATCCATATTCAGCTGCATTTCCCAACCTCATACACAATTAAATTACCAAAGAAATTGTCACCAGCTGCGTCAATTGAAATGTAATTTAATAACTACCCTACAAACACGCCTTAAGGTGTGATTAATGCCGGCAATTACGTATACGACACGTATTACAATAATATCATAATTTGCATGCATTCCACCACGCCCACCAATTGCATTCTAAAAAGCGAAATTGAGATATAAAAGCTAATTTAATATTTACAAAAACATAACAAATCAATTCAATGGGTTCTCACACTGCACAAAGTATTTAAGTGGCATCAAATGACCAAAATTGTAGAAGTTTGATAAAATACTCGCGCAGCAGAGGAAATACGAGTAACCGGAAAGTGTATGAAATGGAAAGTGGCAAAGCAAATAAACCACAATATAAGCAATCAACCAATTGAAAACAAACAGAAAATCAAACGCCGAGAAGTGATAGATTGATAAATAGAGTGAGTCGTGGTAGGTGGTGAGGAAGTAAAGGAAAATACTTCATCAAATTAGATTGCAGCTTCTTTTGTTAGGGCATAGGAATCCTTACAGTCGCTCACATAAGAAATGAAACTGTTTAAAATTTACAAGCTTTTTAACATATAATGTACTACAGAATTAAATTCATCATTAAAGGTTTGTGTAAAACTTAGATTAATTTAAACAAGTAAGGAAGGCTAAGTTCGGGTGTAACCGAACATTACATTACTCAGCTGAGAGCTTAGCTGCGTTGGTTTCGTAGGGTTTGGTAGATGGTTTATAAGTGGTTTATAATTCCATATCACATACGTTTGGGAAATATCGACCAAATTGTAGACCAAGGGTGACGTTTTTTGGAACGATATTCCTTCATCTTTTGTCAAATAAGGAAAAATCATCATGTAGGAAAATGAACCTCGGGTAGGCCTGGAATATATTTGTATGATATGGGTATCAAATGAAGGGTATTGAAGAGTATTTTAAAAGGGAGTGGGCCTTAGTTCTATAGGTGGACACACTTTCGAGATATCGCCATAAAGGTGGACCAGGGGTGACTCTAGAATATGTTTGTACGATATGGGTATCAAATTAAATGTATCAAAGAGGGTTTTAAAAGGGAGTATATGTGAATGCGTTTTCGAGATATCGACCAAAATGTGGACCAGGGTGCCCCAGAAAATCATCTGTCGTGTACCGCTAATTTATTTATATATGTAATACCACGAACAGTATTCCTGCCATGATTTCTAAGGCTTTTGATTTCGCCCTGCAGAACTTTTTCATTTTCTTCTACTTAATATGGTAGGTACTATTTTACAAAGTTTTTTCTAGAGTTGTATTTTGCGTCAAAAACCGAATCCAATCACCATGTCTCATCCCTTTTTTCGTGTTTGGTATAGAATTATGGCATTTTTTTTCATTTTTCGGAATTTTCGATATCGAAAAAGTAGGTGTGGTCATAGTCGGATTTCGCTCATTTTTAATGAGTTCAGATAAGTACGTTAACTAAGTTTAGTAAAGATATATCGATTTTTGCTTAAGTTATAGTATTAACGGCCGAGCGGATGGACAGACGGTCGACTGTGTATAAAAACTGGGCGTGGCTTTAACCTATTTAGCCCTTTTTCGCAGAACAGTTATGGTCATAGAGGCTATGCTCTTACCAAATTTCACAAGGATATATACATTTGTGTTCGACTTATGGCATTAAAAGTATTCTAGGAAAATTAAATGAAAAAGGGCGGAGCCACGCCCATTTTGAAATTTTCTTTTACTTTTGTATTTTATTGCACCATGTC
This sequence comes from Eurosta solidaginis, assembly GCF_040869045.1. NCBI lineage: Eukaryota > Metazoa > Arthropoda > Insecta > Diptera > Tephritidae > Eurosta > Eurosta solidaginis. The sequence goes on from NC_090321.1 coordinate 258,356,964, forward strand.
ATTACTAGAGTTGAATGTTGACATAATTTACTTATATACTGTAAAGATATTCAATTTTTGGTTAAAATTTGACTAAATTTTTTTTTTTTAAGTGGGCGTGTTCGTCGTCCGATTTTTCGAATTTTTATTAAGAATACATATAGTAATAGGAGTAACGTACGTGCCAAATTTCATCATGATATCTTAAACGACTGCCGGATTACAGCTTGCAACACTTATAAATTAACTTCTTTGAAAGTGGGCGGTACCACGTCCATTGTCCAAAATTTTACTAATTTTATATTCTGCGTCATAAGGTCAACCCACCTACCAAGGTTTATCGCTTTATCCGTCTTTGGTAATGAATTACCACACTTTTTCTGTTTTTCGAAATTTTCGATATCGAAAAAGAACGCGCTTATAGTCCGATTTCGTTCATTTTAAGTAGCGATCTGAGATGAGTGCTCAGGAACTTAGATACCAAATTTCATTAAGATACCTCAAAATTTACTCAAGTTATCGTGTTAACGGACAGACGGACACAGCTAAATGGATTTATTTTTTCGCCCAGATCATTTTGATATATAGAAGTCTATATCTATCTCCATTAGTTTATGCCGTTACGGGGTACCGTTATGCGAACAAGATTAATATACTCTGTGAGCTCTGCTCAGCTGAGTAAAAAAATGTTTCATTGACAAAAAAAATGTGGATAGTCCAAAAACTTTTTTATTAGAAATTTTAGATTTTTTTACATTGGTATGACTTTATATTTACTTCTTTAAAAACCCTAAATGGGCTTGCAGCACAGTGATTTCTAATAAATTTAATAGTTTTTATTATATAGAAGAATAAAAGTTCCTTTTAAAAATTTTGAAAATTAATGTTATTAAATATTTTTCAAATTTATGAGAGAAAAGTAGGTATTATAAGGGAATGTTATAGTTAAAGAAAATTGATTTTTTTAGGAAAGAACACTTATTTGTACAAAATTGTGCTAAAATATCTACATTCTACCAGAATATCATTTATTTTAAGTCGACAAGTAATCATAAGCAACGCAAGAGCTCTTGGTATATTTGATGCAGCCATCCAGAAACTGCGCAAGGATTTTTTAAGAAGGCCTAAATAGATTTTGGCATATGACGAAAAATGAATTCAACTCGACTTGGCCTTCAGAAAACTGCTTTGCTGAATGGAAGCAAGCAACTCCATCGTGTTTGTCTTTGCCCGCCGGCTTCTTCTTTTTATGCTCCTCTGTTGATATTTCTGTGGCACAAATTCATTTCTCATTTCAGTGAATACCATATGAAATGCAATAATTTGCATTGTTTATACTTTATTTCTTTATTTCAAACAAATTCGCAACAATAATTAAACTTTTGTATTTTTTAAACAAAATAAGAAATGCGCAACGAAATTTCAATTGACAAAACAGCTGACTTCGAAAATTCGAAATTCTTATTCCCCAATTATTGTTCTCCCTAGGAGAAAAGAGCGGACCAATTTTTATACTCAGAAAGCTTTGCACACAGAGTATATTAACTTTGATTGAATAACGGTTGGTTGTACAGGTATAAAGGAATCGAGATAGATATAGACTTCCATATATCATCAGTATCGAAAAAAAATTTGATTGAGCGATGTCCGTCCATTCGCCCGTCTGTCAGTTAACACGATAACTTGAGTAAATATTGAGATATCTTCACCAAATTTGGTACACGAGCTTACCTGGGCCCATAATAGATTGGTATTGAAAATGAGCGAAATCGGATGATAACCACGCCCACTTTTTATATATATAACATTTTGGAAAACACAAAAAACCTGATTATTTAGTAAATAATACACCTAGAATGTTGAAATTTTACGCGTGGACTGATATTGAGACTGTTGATAAAAATTTGAAAAAATCGTTTAAAATGGGCGTGGCACGCCCCTTTTATGACTAAGCAATTTTCTATGTTTCGGGAGCTATAACTCGAAGAAAAATTAACGCAAATTGGTACGCAAATTTTCAATACAGCAGGAAATATTTCTAGAAAACATTGACGAGATCGGTTAAGGACCACACCCACTTTTATATAAAAGATTTTTAAAAGGGTCGTAGACGAAAATAATAAGCTATAACTTAGCAAAAAATTGTTTTGAATCAAGGATATTTCACTTATCAAGTTTTATTGTACGAGGAAATGGGGAGACATTTTTTTTAAACGGGCGGTGCCACGTGTTATGTGGGAAAGTAATTTATCTGAAATGAAATGTACAATTGAAGCTCACGTTGAGTATATAATGTTCGGTTACACCCGAACTTAGACACCTTTACTTTGTTTTTATTATTTATGTGCATTTACCATGTCTTTATACGTTTCATGGGAATGGTATATTAGTTTTGTTACGAATCTCAAAATTGTAAGTCCTGAGTGTCCCATTAGACATTTGTCAGAACCGGCCAGATCGGATCACTATAGAATATATCTCCCATACAACCGATTTTCCAAAAAGACGCTTTTTGTCATATTCCTCAATTTATGAGATTAAAGATTCAAACTTCACCATATTGTTTCGTATATTGCACATATCGTTGTCTGAAAAAATTAATGAGATCGGTCATATATATAGCATATATCCCCCACAACCGATTGTTCAGATAAGAAGCTTTTCGTAATTTCTGCCCCATTTTAACAGCTAGAAGGTCAAATTTCACCAAATGCTTACGTTTACGTCATATATTGTTGAGATAGGTGATTCATGGTCATAGCTATTTCATGCAGACCACAAAAAACGTGATGCTTTGATCCGCACACAAAATACCAACCTATTTTTATACCTTTCATGAACATGAAATGGTATATTAACTTTGGTCCGATTTTTATAACATTGAGAAATATAGAAGATAGACTCACCATTAAGTATACCGAATTGATCAGGGAGACGAACTAAGTTGATATAGCCATGTCCGTCCGTCCGTCTGTCTGTTTCAACGCAAACTAGTCCCTCAAATTTTGAGATAGTTCAATGAAATTTGGCACAAGGATGTATTTTTTTATATTATATTAGACATTTGACGGATTCGGTAGGATCGGACTACTATAACATATATCTCCCATACAACCGATCGTTCAAATAAGACGATTTTGGTCATTCCTGCCGGAATTTAGAAAGTATAAACGTGAAACTTGGTGATATATATTTTAATATATCAAAGAAAATTTCATGAAAAAATCATTTCGATCGGAGCTATATCTAATATACATATAAAATTCTTCTGTCACGGTTTTAGAGGCTTAACTCCTCCGAAACGGCTGAACCGATTCTCATGAAATTTTGTGAGCATATTGGGTAGGTCTGAGTATCGGCCAACGCCTACCTTTTTCTCGCTAAGTGCCTGGGGTCTTGAGATCAAAACGTGGACCCGGGCACCCCTAGAATGTGTTTATACAATATGGATATCAAATGAAAGCTGTTGATGTGTGCTATACTACAGGATAATTTTCATACCCCTGGGTGACTAGGGTCTCGAGATATAGGCCAAAACGTGGACCCGGGTACCCCTAGAATGTGTTTATAAAATATGGATATCAAATGAAAGCTGTTGATGAGTGATTTAGTAAAGGATAATTTTCATACCCCTAGGTGACTGGGGTCTGGAGATATAGGTCAAACGTGGGCCCGTGAACGCCCAGACATTATTTTTACATTGTGGGTATCAAATTGAAGCTGTTGATGTGTGCTTTAGTACAGAGTAAGTTTTAATGCCGCTGGGTGACTAAGGTCTCGAGATGTAGGCCAAAACATGGACCCGGATACACCAAGAATGTGTTTTTACATTATGGGTATCAAATTGAAGCTGTTGATGTGTGCTGTAATACAGAGTAAGTTTTACACCGCTTGGTGACTACGGTCTCGAGATATAGGCCAAAACATGGACCCGGATACACCTAGAATGTGTTTTTATATTATGGCTATCAAATTGAAGCTGGTGATGTGTGCTATAATACAGAGTAAGTTTTACACCGCTGAGTGACTAGGGTCTCGAGAAAACATGGGCCCGCATACACCTAGAATATGTGTGTATTATGGATATCAAATGAAAGCTGTTGCTGAGAGCTCTAAAGTTCATTGTGATATTCGATTTAGTCGCATCAAGCTGGCAAAACTAATAAATATGCATGCGAAGCCGAAATAAACATATGAATTACTAATACCAACATACCTATTTGCATACGTCCTATTCGATTTGCCTGAAATTTGGAATATAAATTTACCTATATTAGTATTTACGATGCTTTTTTCCGGGAAGTATACCAGAGACGGACTGGGACTAGGACTGGGACTGGGACTGAGACTCGGAATGGGACTCGAACAAAATACATACCACCCTCTGGGACTGACAATAAGAGATGAAGAAGAAGGAGAAAAACTTGAGAGAAGAGAAAAGAGAGAAGGAGACTGAGAAAGAGATAGAATGAGACGAAGCTGGAGATGAAGCGAAAAAGATGGAGGGAGGAGTGAATAAAAATATTAGGAAAAAGTGTAGAGAGGTAGGGCAGAGTTAGGCGGAAAAGCTTATTAAAATGTATGCATATAGGCCAAATTTAGGGCAGAACAACGTCTGCCGGGTCTGCTAGTATAATATATATCCCATACAACCGATGGTTCAGATAGAAAGATTTTTAGCCAAATTCTCCCTTAATTTCCAATATAAAAACGTTATACTTGGTGATGTTTATTCTAATGTATCATAGAAGATTTCCTGGAAAAAATCACTTTGATCGGAGCTATATGTATATAGTATATACCTATCCCATTGAACCGATCGTTCAGATAGAAAGATTTTTAGCCAAATTCTCCCTTAATTTCCAATATAAAAACGTTAAACTTGATGATGTTTATTCTAATATATCATAGAAGATTTCCTGGAAAAAATCACTTTGATCGGAGCTATATGTATATAGTATATACCTATCCCATAGAACCGATCGTTCAGATAGAAAGATTTTTAGCCAAATTCTCCCTTAGTTTCCAGTATAAAAACGTGAAACTTGATGATATTTATTCTAATATATCATAGAAGATTTTCTGTAAAAATTATTTCGATCGGAGCTATATATAATATATATCCCATACAACCGATGTTCAGATAAATGGGCGTTTTGCCATTTTTTATTTTATATTTATCTTAAAAATCGTTTAGGTATTTACATCTGTTCACTATATATTTCTTATCTTATGCAGCTGATTATTTGGATATTACGAATGGGATAAGATTATTTTTCAGCCCCATTCATGAAAGGTATGAAGTCAGTCCCAACCTTACTTCTTTTTATTTAAGTAATTAACAAATTTGCCAGTTGTTGTTCTATGCTGACAAGCAAACTGGGCAGTTAGTTCCCGAGTAGAAACAAATAGTGTTAGAAATATGTGTATAAAATAAACCAATTGTTCAGTTCCAATTTACCATTTTAACTGTGAGCGCCTGTACATATTAATTTCTTTCAAATATTCAAGCACTTTGTGAGTATTCCTTCGTAGCGAATCAGCTCAACTTCAGGCAATAAATAAATATGACGACCATTGAGAACAATCCTATACTATCTATAAATGTCAAAATTTGGAAATTTCTCTCCGTGATACTTGTGAGCGATTGGCGTCGTTGTTGCGCTTTTGTGATGCCAATCGCCTTGACAAATGTAATGCAATTCTTTTATTTATATCAACAATGGGGTGATTTGGCTAATTTTATATTGAATACTTTCTACGCGGTATCCATATTCAACGCTTTACTGCGAACGTGCCTTGTCATTAAAAATCGAGATAAATTTGAAGCGCTTATGAGGGAGTTGGTAACATTATATGAGGATATCCAAGTGAGTAGCCAAAGGTATTGTAAATATTTCAGATAAAGTTTAAAAATAGAAATTGAGAGTTATAAACTTCATATTTCTTACACGAAGTTTATTGTAATAATACGTAAATTTCCTGTCTTGTTTTTTATTCCAAATTCAAAATAGGCCACAGAAGATGCAGACGCTAAAGGTTTGCTGGCTGAAGCTACTCAAACGGCTCGTAATATATCAATATTTAATTTGACTGCTTCGTTTGTCGACTTAATTTTTGCAACAGCATATCCGCTATTTCAAAAGCAAAGAAGTAAGTTTTTTTGGATATATATTTTTTTATTTTAGTGGACGAAATCAGGGAAATTCCAGGAAATCAGGGATGTACCTTAACGTTAAGCTAATCGTTTATTAAAAATTTCCACCGTTTCCATTGAAACACTTCGAAATATTATCGATAAAGAAATTATCAAGATAAATTGTATTTCGTTTTTAACCGAAACGAAAAGCTTTCGTTAACGTTAAAAACGTTAACAAAAACGTGATACTTTATGTTTGAATTGTGCTGGCAATGCTATAGCCATGGTGAAGCCGTAAGGTGGTAACAGCGAGAGGACATACACACAAACTCTATGTAATTTGTTTCTGTAATTCGTTGGTGGTAATGTCAAAAATACTCTGAGAAATGTTTGTATTGTCAAAATTCGTGAGAAAAGTTGCAATCAGCTTGGCTAATGCTTTCAACTTTAATGACTCCGCCATCAATCAGCTTTGCCAGCATAATTTGAAATTAATAATCAACATAAACGATTTGATTTCGTTTTGATATGGCAGAAAACGAAACAAAATCATTTCGTTAATTTGACGTTCTTAACGTTAATAAACGAAACGAAATGACTTTGTTTCGTTTATTAACGTTAATTATCGTAACGAAATGATATCGGTTCGTTGGTAAAGCATGCCTGCAGAAAATAATTGACTCAGCGATGGTTGTTTGGAGCGAGTCTCCATTAGCTTGCTTTTCAAATACTGCGATGCCAACCTGAATACCTGCAGGCAGACTAGTTTAGTGGCTGGCTTCTCTCCGCTCAGTCATATGACAGTCCCACTATGCTTTGCGTAGTTCTTCCCGGACTGTCATTGTTTTTTTTTTTTTTTAACACCCCTTATCTACGGGTGTATACCGTCATTCCGACTTAAACAATCCCCAAATACAGAATCGCGAAATACATAATTTAGTCAGGGCCAAATCCCAACCAAAGACTACCAAAACTCCGATCAGTCACTACCAAGACCCCGCATGGCAAAATCCGAGCAAAAAATTCCGACTTAAAACGAACAATATGTTAAATAATGTCTTGCATCTTCTCCCTTCTGTATATCGTTAGCTTTATGTGAAAATGTGCTAAGTCACTTCTTTTGAAAAATTGTATTTTAATGCAGTTTTAAAACCGAATTCAAAATACATCGATCACAAAAAAAAATATTAAAATTTTTAATTTTTACGTGCTGGGGGCAATGATGTCTAAATGTGCTAAGTCAACCTGTCAATAATATCATTCTGAATTACTAGCCATTTCTTTGTGCGCGCATTTTATTTATTTATTTAATTTATTCAGTCTAAAAATACATGCTTTGTTGTTGTTGTTGTATTAACGATAAAGACACTCCCCGAAGGCTTTGAGGAGTGTTACCGATGTTGATGGCCCTTTGCCGGATATAGATCCGGTACGTTCCGGTAACAAAGCACTATTGAGGTACTACTAGCTCGACCATCTCGGTAACGATTTATATGATCACATTAAACCTTCTAGGTTATCCCACCCTCCCCACCCCCTAGTTCCATGGGGATCTTGGGGTCGCCAGAGCTTCGGCTGTCAATGAAACAGGATTCGCCACGGTTAGGTGAGTTGACAATTGGGTTGTAGTAGCTATATATTGCGCTGGAAACCCCTTGATAGAGTTGCGAACACAACCCCTTGAAATTGGATTTACCCAATTGAGACATGCCTTTGGTGTATGATAAATGCTTTGCGCTGACTATAATCTACTTCAATTCTTACATGTCGATAACTATATGCTTTCTTACAGGCTAGTAAAAAAGAAAACAAATCAAGCTTAAACTTATATAAGCTGTTATTAAAATTAATAACACTTCTGAATTGATTGGCTAGATGTATAGTCCTAGCTATAGGTTCATTCATAGCAAAATTCGTTTTATGAGTTATTTCGATAAATAATCTTTTATGCCGAAGATCACGCAGTGGAATATATGGAATGAACAAAGTAGATAAATCAGAGCAATTCGTGCTAAAGTTTATTACATTATAGGCAAGCATGAGTGAGATAAAAGTTCTTCTGTCATGCAAAGCCTGAAGACCAAGCAATTTTTGCCTGCTGGTATATGATGGGAGGCCGTCTGGCCAGTGAAGCATACTTAAAGCAATTTTTGTAACAAAATTTTGAACTCTCTCAATTTTATAGGAGTTAGATTCATAGAAAGGATTCCATATTTCATTTGATACCCATATCGTGCAAACAAATTCTAGAGTCAACCCTGATCCACCTTCATGGCGATATCCCTAAATGGCGTCCACCTATAGAACTATGGCCCACTCCCTCATAAAATATTCTTTAGTGCCTTTCATTTGATAGACATGTCATACAAACACATTCCAGAGTTACCCTCGGTTCATTTTCCTACATGGTTATTTTCCCTTATGTTGTCACCATAGCTCCCAACTGAGTATGTAATGTTCGGTTACACCCGAACTTAGCCTTCCTTACTTGTTATTTATATTTTTAAAACCTTCTGAACTCAAAAGTATTGCAACTAAGGTATCCTCATCCACAGTTTTGAAAAAAAAAGTTATTTCAAAAATTATTCAGTTTTTTTCGTCTCCTGTAAAATTCGTAAAAAGTGACTTAGCACATTTTCACATTAAGCTAACGATATGTTATATTATAAGAGAAATTTTGTCTGGCTTGTGTCTTATCGGTATTTGATTTTTCGAGTTATTTTATTGCCGCTGTATTTTATTTTTGTTGAGATGGTTTCTTACTGAATTCTTTGAAAATTGCCGCGATTATATCGTGTCATGATACTGAAAAACAAGATTATGAGGTGCTTCCATATTGTCTTTTGGGAATTTTGTTAAGTCCGGATTGTGTATTCTCGAGATTTTTCTCTCAAAGTCTGGACTTCGAAGTGCACCCATATTGTCTTACGGGGATTTGGTAAAGTCGGGGTTGTGCCTTGTGGGCAATTCTGGAAATCGCTGTGACTATAACTGTTCGATGTCGACCGCCGTGGTGTGGTGTTTGCATGCTCCGTCTACCACAGCGAAGATCCTGGATTCGATTCCCGGGAAAAGCAACATCAAAAATTTAGAACAAGTTTTTTTTCAATTAAAAGAAAACTTTTCCAAGCGGTGTCGCTCCTCGGCAGTGATTTGGCAAATGCTCCGATTGTATTTCTGCCATGAAAAGATTCTCAGTGAAAACTCATCTGTCTTGCAGATACCGTTCGTAGTCGATGTAAACATGTAAGTCTCGTCCCTCCAATTAGTAGGAAAAATTAAAAGGACGCAAATTGTAAGGGAAGCTCGGGCTAAAATCTCTTCGGAGGCTCTCGCGCCTTACATTTATTTCTTTTTTAGACAAAAGGTAAAAATCTTAGGCCATTTTCCTTACGGATTATTCGCATGATTTTTTGCCAGGAAGACGTAATACGCAAAATCTAGGGCGGATTTTCACATAAGTTAAGCTAAGTTAGGTTGAATGTACACTCCCAGAAGCACATATGAGCCAGGTTCAGGAATCCCGTGATGATACCACGAAAAAACCAACACCTCTTCACTTCAAACTATTTCCAGGGCTTGATAAAGGCCACTAAATCATTGATGCTCTACCCCTCGACCTGGCCTGGATTATCCAGGATTGGAGCTTCTAGGCAGAGCTGTCTGACAAGACTTAACGCTGGGCTGTTGCACCTGAGGCAATTCACTATTTCCTCCTCTTCGTCATCTTTACAACTCCTAAAGCATCAACGATAGGGCACTCCTAGTCCTTCTTCATGGCTAGCAGTAAGAGTGTCCGGTCAGTACTCCTATAAGGGTGGAAATGTTATCACTAGCCGGGGTGTAAACGTGACGGGATCTCTTTAAATCCACTCTGGCCAGGTTTGCTTAGCTATTTGATAACCATGGATAAAGATTTCCATATTTGAACTCATGATAGTTGATACTTCTTCCATGAAGACACTACAAGTATCAGAGAGTTGGAGTTATCATTCCATTAAATAGTCCCTACTCCAACCCAACCGATTAACTTAGAGCCGGCTCCACCCAATCATCTTTGCTGGAATGTTTACAATAAATTTGCTGTCCCCATATGTTGTGGTCGAACATCGCTATGTGCTTCGAGTAAGAAAACTAAAATTGTTTAGTACTCTAGATCATCCTATGGTTTTAGTACTCCAGTTCGACTACTCTCTTAAACGCTGATGCTACCGCTGCTCGGTATCCTTTTTACATTAATCAAAACTACTATGGTGAGGCAAAGATGTACTTAAGTAGCAGGCAGGTGAGGGAGGAGGTTATGAGTATTGCAAAAGGCGACCCCAAAAGAGAGGAGTTAAGCAAAAGGAGAACTAACAAAACCAGATTAGTACCATCAAAAAAATATATCAATTGTTCTCAACAGCGGGATAAGTAAAGGCTCATCTATCTTGCTTTCCTTGCAAGGAAATGCTTTTAACGAAAAAGAATCGAGCTTTAAAGCTGCATAGATACCCGAAAACTTGTGTAGGAGAACATATTGTAACGAATTTTGGGAATTTCTAATTACTATGCACCTTCTGTTAACGTTCGAATCGCTGAGCTGTCGAATAACTAACACCAATATTCAGCATTGCAAAATGGACTTTATTTAGACTACTTCGGGATTAGTACTTCTCAATTATACTTCACTACTAGCGTGTTTTAATCAAAACTGATTATTATTCCCCAGCTTGCGCTGCTTTTATACTCTCTGTTGCCTCGTTCGCATATTTCCCCTACGGTCTAGACGTTTCACAAACATGCCTCCTAGAACAGTTGGATCTCATGCTTGGTTATTTAGCTATATACATGTATATCTGTAGTTTATGTTTTCTTCTTCTAGCTATATGCGTATGTATATGTGAGCTTCTGTTCTTATCTGTGTTTGTGAAATAATCTCTTCGCTTCGAACTGCTGGTTATGAGTGTGGAATATTCTTCGTTGCCTTGTACATAAGTGTGGCTGCTTGCTTTTTTGTTGTTGTGATTATTTACTAACATCATTTTGATGCTAATATTCGCCACAATATTAAACTACCCTCAAAACATATTTATTTGTTTAAGTACCCGCACTTTATATTTTATATCCAAACAGGTCATCCATTCGGTGTTGCTTTACCAGGCATCGACGTAACGCGTTCGCCACTTTATGAAATGATCTACATAACTCAATTACCTTCACCCATCACATTGAGTTCCATGTATATGCCATATGTGAGTCTATTCGCCTCGTTTGCAATATTTGGGAAAGCAGCACTACGAATACTACAAAATAATCTACGAAAATTATGCGATAGTATGGAACATATAAGTGAAGAAGAACTTTATCAGACGCTCCGTAAGAATATAACTTATCATACGCGCATCTCTAGGTGAGTAAATTACTTACTTAAATTTCAAATAAAAAGTAATCAGATTAATACTTTTTTTAAAGATATGTGAACGATTTTAACGCCTTGGTCACTTATATGGTACTCATTGAATTTTTGCTCTTTAGCTGTGTGATTTGTTCACTACTTTTTTGCATAAATATTGTAAGTATGTAAAAAAATATTAAGGATCCTAATAGAGCTTTCCAATACCATTTCCACAAAAAGGCAAATGTACTTACTGTCTAAGCCTCAAATGAAATTCTTTGGACCATGGCGGAACCATACAAGGTGGCAGCACGGTGACATACTTACAAAAGTTCCATGTACTCCTAACTTTGTTTATATAAATCGATGGACTAATGTCAAAATCGTACTGCGCCGGAAGTTGGTGTATCAAATCATATTAAAAATGTACAAATCAGCTGTCACCGTGCTCCCACCTTGTATGGTTCCGCCATGCTTTGGACTTATCCTGGAACACAATTGGGGTATTCAAGTCTCCTCATTATTAACTTATCTGCTTAAATAGCACTTTTTCTCCGTTGCATGGAGTTTTTCTTTCCATTAACTTGGGGTCACTGATTTCAAATCTGCTCTCAAACTTCTTCTAGAAGCTCAAATTTTCGGAATACGGGTATCATACAACAAAGTACTTCTCAGTTAACATATTCCCATAATAGGTGTAGTAACTACTGTAATCTATTGCGTTATTTATTATGAGTTCGCGAACGTATCTAAACAAATCAAATAGTTTTTGTTTTATTTGTGGCGCGTCGTATATGTTCAATAAAATTCGTTTGAATCCGTTAGTCCAAGTGAAACGAGCTTATATGGACTGATTCGGTTCCTCATGTGAAACTAAAAACAAACTCTCGATTCCAAGTTTCGTATATAAAAGTTGTGTTGAGCAAATAAAAAATTACCTCATTTCAGGTACCAAAACTCGTGTGATATAGCGTTAACCGTGGGATCATCACAGTGACTGTTATTTCTGTGTGCTAAGCATACTTACTTACTTACTTAATTACCGCTTAACCGTTTAAATGGTAATGGTCGTCCAACAATGCGCGCCAGTCACTCCTTCTCTGTGCCAACCGGGGCCAATTGGTCACACCAAGGGAGTTTAAATCGTTTTCCACCTGGTCCTTCCAACGGAGTGGGGGCCGCCCGCTACCTTTGCTTCCATAGGCGGGTTCCTATAGAAACACTTTCTTGGCCGGAGCGTCATCTTTCATTCGCATAACATGTCCTAGCCAGCGCAGCCGCTGCGTTTTAATTCGCTGGACCATTTTGATGTCTGCATATAGCTCGTACAGCTCATCGTTAAATCTTCTTCGGTACTCGCCATCGCCAACGCGTAGAGGTCCGTAAATCTTTCGAAGTACTTTTCTCTCGAACACTCCCAGAGCCGTTTCATCTGATGTTGTCATGGTCCATGCTTCTGCACCATATAGCAAGACGGGTATGATAAGTGACTTGTAGAGTATGATTTTCGTTTGCCGAGAGAGGACTTTACTTTTCAATTGCCTACCTAGTTCAAAGTAGCATTTATTTGGCAAGAGAGTGTGGTAAGGATAACAGGATTAAAATGAAGAAATCACTCTAAATGGATTTATCCCAACCTACCGACTGCTACCGTGTAATATTACCTTCTCTGCACGTCTAATTGGGACTTATGAAACAAGATGTAAAATGTTTAGCTAAAAGTCGTGAATGTTTCAAATACATTTCTAAATCATTTCCAAAACTGAGTTCTGAAAAGATGAAAGCTGAAATTTTTGATGACTCAGAGATAAGAAAACTAATTTGTGATCTAGAGCTCAGTAGCCGCATGAAGGCACCTGAAAAATGTGTATGGTATGAGTTCGTTTGGGTTGTAAGAAAGGTTTTAGGAAACAAGAAATTACCTAAATTCTCTAAGACCAACTGAACCTACACTTCTAACATCTGAGTGTAAACATGAGTATCAAGATGTACTTTCTTCACAGCCATCTGGACCATTTTCTTGAAAATTTAGGCGATCTCACTGAAGAGCAATGCGAGTGTTTTCACCAGGACCTCCGCAATATGGAAGAACGATATCAAAGACACTGGAACGCGCATATGTTAGCTGATTACTGCTGGAGCATTCATAGTAGTGCTCCTGAAAAAACTCGTAAAATAAAATTTAACTAACTGTAATTGATAACAATTTTTTTTCTTTTTCTCTGAAGAACAGGCACAAATACAAATTCCCTCCTATATGCCCACATATAATAATCGGATTCCTATGAAATTGCTTGAATTTCATATGAAAATGCAAAGGAAAAGCACTTCCATATGAACAAATTGACAACAAAAAATGTTTCAAAACTATTTTAGCCCTGAAAAAATTTTTTATTCAAAATTTATTCATTAAGGGGAGCATCAACATTCTTTGGACATATAAAAATGTTTTTTTTTTGGATAAAAATAAAGTTTATTTATTAAAAAAAAAATAGTTTTTAGTAAAAACTTTAGAATGTATTAAATATTTCCGAAACTTGAGCCGCACAGGAAAAAACGGCTTCTACATTTTAAATTACGATAAAAAGTACTGATCATGCATAACATTCCAAAATAACAAATCCATGCGTCATGGGGATGCGCCGCTCGTGACGGTTGTGTGGGCTTTGGTGGGTAATATTATTATATAAGCAAAATTAATTACATTTGCGCTATTGTATTCTCCAAAAGTTCGTATATCTAAAAGTATTTAAACAAAACAAGCTATTTCTATATATTATATATATTAGGGCGGGTCGATTTAAAAATCGCTCATTGCTCTGTAAAAATCGTATTCTAGGGATCAAAATAAGAAACTTTGCCGAAGGAACCATACCTCTAAAACGAATTCTGATGTCCCCGCCCCCCCCCCCCCCCTTTGGGTCGAACTTTTGGGTAGGGCAATTTCAATTCTACCTGCTGTGTCTTGTGGTGGCTTAAAAAAAAACAACACAAGCAATTTTACGATCTGCAATTGTCTCACAGTGATACCTTCATTTTTTAAAACGGTTGAATAAAAAACCCACACAACGATGTTTACGACATGCAAATGCATCACAGTTATGCCTTGGTTTTAAAAGGGGGTTGTAAAAACGCTAATTTCTAATAATTTTTTTTAATTTCTTTTCTATTACTAAGTTAAATTCATTTTTTCATTCACATATGTTCTAACTAGATAAATTTCTAAAGAGAAAAATAAACTCCAAAAAGAAAGTCATAGGCATTTCAAGTACAATTGTCCCACCTGTGACGATGGAACATCCCTTTTGTAAACTGTTAAAAAAATATGACCACAAACGCAGTAAAGCTGATATCCAGGGTCGCGTGATCACCCTAAATTATCTTATATAGAACAATTTTGAGTTTGAGCTTGTATAGAATATAATTTATATAACTTTTCTCTTACTGCTTCTTAGACCAATTCTGTAGCCGAGAAAGTTTCCATTGTTATGTATATTAGCACTATGATGTATGTGCTTTTTACTTACTACTGGCAGGCAAATGGTATTTTGGAAATGGTAAATATTTAATCATAGGTTTTTTTTTTTTGCTATGATTTCGTCTTGTTCCTTTTAGAGCCTTCTGGTATCTGATGCTGCTTACGAAATGAAATGGTACAATTGCAGTTCACGTTTCAAACGAACTTTAATCATTTTTATTGCACGCACGCAAAAGCCATTGCAGGTATGAAGAACAGCCACTATTGAGAAAAATATTGTAACGAATTTTGGGGGATTCCGATTATTTTGCACCTTCTTCGAACGTTGGAATCGCTTAAATGTCGAATAAACAAATCCAACATTACGTTTCACAAAACGGTCTTTATTTAAACTACTTTGGGAATAGTACTTCACAATAATAATTATACTTCACTAATAGCGTGTTTAAATCAAACTGATTGATTATCGCTTGCACCGATCTGCTTTTATACTCTCTATTGCCTCTCGATACACATTTCTCATCGGGGGTTGGTTTAGAAGAGCCAGCAGACAGCACTCACACTCGACCACGGAGCGGGTAGTGCCGGACTTGGTGACCGGCATCAAGATCGAATGGGAAGTGAAGGCGTTTTCTAAGTTTAAATCGCCGGACCCAGATGGTATATATATGGCCGTGCTACAAGTTTCAAGTTGGGCGGTCGTCGAATGGCTTAAAATAATATTTGAATGGCGCATAAGACTGAATCATGTACCGCACTCTTGGAGAACTGCTCGTGTAGCTTTCCTACCAATGGCGGAGAAGATCGGTCACGTTTATTCCAAAGATTATAGACCCATTAGGTTAACATCATTTCTGCTCAAAACCTTTGAAAGGCTGCTAGATGTGTACATAAAGTCCAACGTGGATGAAAAGCTGCTCTCTACAAGAGAACATGCGTACACCAAAGGCAAGTCTGTAGACACCGCATTGCAAAGGGTGGTAACAAGCATAGAGAAAGCCCTGGAATATAAGGAATATGCTCTAGGAATCTTCTATCACCTCTGCTGTGGACGCTGGTCATCAACCAACTGCTCAGGCGATTTGATGAGGGACCCGTAAAACTTACGGCTTACGCGGATGACGTTGTAATTGTCATAAGTGGAAAGTGCCTTCCAACGATTAGGTCTTTGATGGATCGGGCGCTTCGGGATATTCATACCTGGGCATCAAATGTCGGGTTGAAAGTCAACGCGGATAATACAGATATGGTCTTGTTTACAAAGAGGTACAAGGTCCCAAATTTGATCAGGCCTAAGTTAGGAGGGGAGAAACCATGCACAAAGTATCTAGGAATCATCCTAGACAGTAAGCTGTCATGGAAGCTCAACATGGAGGAGAGGGTGAAGGAGGCCTCAACGGCACTTTATGCATGTAAAAGAATGCTGGGGTGTACGTGGGGCTTATCACCCTCTCTTTCTTATTGGGTTTTTACAGCGATTGTAAGCCCTATGCTATACTATGGAGTTCTTGTCTGGGGGAAAGCCACACTAAAACAACCTACCTCAAAAAATTACTATCAATGCTTATCATTACGGGAGCCCTGAAAACAACCCCGACAGCTGCACTGTATGCTATTCTGCACATTCCGCCTGTAGACCTGGTAGTAAAGAAGATAGCATTAACACCAACCAGGCCCGGTGCCTCGGGGCAGCTCGAGCGCCGACCATACGGCCATAGTAGTATAGAGTCATCAATCACAAGACGATTAGACTATCTGATTCCCTATCTGCGCTTCGAGGGCGATCTTAAGGACACAATAGAGGTGGACGGTTGGCGCAAGGGTGCTGTGCAAATGGCGAACGAGGCGATACATGTGTGCACAGATGGTTCCACAGTAGTGGAAGGAGTAGGATCTGTGGTATACTGTGCTGGTCCGGAAATAAACAGATCCTACAGGCTGCCGGATGACTGTAGCGTTTTCCAAGCGGAAGTAGTAGCCGTAACCAAAGCAGTAGAAAACCTGGAAGAAAATAGCCTAAGCTGCAATCGTGTTAACTTTTATATTGACAGTCAAGCAGCAATTAAGGCAATAATCTCGCATAACACTCCATCTAAATGCGTGTTAGAGTGTAAGCAGTCCCTGGAGAGAATCGGGACAGGGAGAAGCATACATCTATATTGAGTCCCAGGGGATATGGGAATAGATGGGAATGAAAAAGGGGATGAACTAGCTAAAAAGGGAGCATCCCTTGAAGCTTGCTCCGTAGACGTCCCAATTAGACTGGGCGAAATTAAGCGAAGGCGAGAGGTGCACATGGTCGACCAAGCAGGAAAGGCGTGGGTTCAAGCGCGGGAGTGTAAAGCGTCGAAGATTATGTGCAGGTCTTATAACCTTAGACTAACAAATAAGTTGCATCTATCATTAAAAAGAGAGGACTGTAGTCTCATGACTGGACACTGCCTTCTGTCGTTACATGGAAGTGCGGGCTGGAGGAAGAAACGATCGATAACGTTCTGTGCTCTTGCCCTGCGCTTGTCAGGCTAAGACTTTAGGTATTAGGAGTGATACAACTGTCAGATCTAGAAACAGCAAGTGGCTTAAATCCTAGGAAGCTTCTAGTATTTGCCAAGAGGACGGAGTTATTTTATAACACAGACCCTGGTTTTTGATAGGGTTTTTCAGTTTGGTCGTTAAAACAAACTTCTGGTAACACTACGGACTTTTTCAGTTTATGTTAGGTCCCCATGGACCGGCCAGTTCAACCTAACCTAACCTTGCCTCGTTCACATGTTTCTCCTAAGGTCCAGACTTTTCACGAACACGCTTTATGAAAGAGTTTTTGGTTATTTAGCTATATGCGTGTGCTCTTAGCTGATGATAAAGTGATGTATATGTGAAACTATCTCTTTGCTTCAAGCTGCTGGTAATGTGTATGTTTGGCTGCTTGCTTTAGTGTCTACATGTACATAAGTGTGACTGCTTGCTTTGTTGTTGCTGTACATTTATTTAGTAGCAGCATAGTGATGTATAAAACTGCTAATATTCGCCACAATATTTTAAGCATTTCAAAAATAATGTGACGAATATTAGCAACACTAAGGGATACTATCATCTCTAAGCCGATGCTAAGCAGCGACTTGAATGCACATCAATAAATCAATCATTATGCCTACACATATGTACGTACACGCAGCAGAGAAGAGACGCACAAACACATGCAGATATCTTATCTGAGATTCTCCCAAATGTATGGAATTATAATTGTGGAAGTGTCGCTCACAAATACACGCGCATATGAGAAGCTATACACGTGCATCTGTAGTTAAAATTATATAGCAGTAACTAAGCAAATTCTGGAGGAGCCTAGAACTATGCAAACGAGAAATCACAGAGTATAAAAGGCAGAAACATTAGAGGCACGACAACCAGTTTGATCTAAGACGCTATCTGGCGAGCAATAGTAGTGTTATTCTGAAGTAATCTAATAAAGACCATTTTGCATTATTGAATAGCATTATTGCATTATCGAACGTTAGCAGAAGATTGCAAATAAGGGGAATTGCAGTAAATTCGTTACAATAATTTTATATTTTTAATTTAATTAACTAAAAAAATCTCAAATTAAAAAATATTTTTGCAGATTCGTGTTGGGCAAATGCATGCCATGACAATGGAGGTTTTTCAATCACTCTTGAATACATCATACTCATATTTTACACTTCTGTATAATTTATATAACAATTAGCAAAAATATGCTATGTAAATGCATATGCACAAATAATATTTTAGTCGTTTTTAGAATTGGAAACTAACTAATTTATTGTGTGATTTGAACATAGCTTTAGTTCATGTGGCCAGATACCTCTTTTTACGCTTTTCTGGTTTTCTGCGGGTCTAAAGTTTTTGGGCGAAATGGTTTTGACGTGTGAATCAAACTTGTTGGTATACGCCACCGTGGAAGCATCGTAGTAGCTTTATTCAGTTTAAGAAGTAGTCTGGTTATTTTTCTATCCGAACAAGGTCGTAAGGTAGCGTGTGATGCTGCCATGCCCAGAAGTCGCGCAAAATTAAATCGGACTCCAGTATTTTGTGGAATGAGGAAATATCGGAGGAGCGTAGAAAATACCACAAGGCACGATGAAGGGCACAGAGGCATGCTCGTCGCCACGATATGATGAGCTGCACAATACCCACATAGCCCAAAGAACGGCGCTAAAAAATGCTATAAAGAGAGTAAAAAGAGCGTGTGTCAAGGGTGTCGATATTCATCCTTGTGGACTGGCTTACAAAACGGTGATGGCGAAAATTAAAGGGCGATACTAATGAGAAGAATCCTAGAAACTCTTTTTCCGACACAAGGTTGCTTAACCTATCAAAGTGAGGACCTCGAAGGTATGGAAATCCCAAAAATAAGAGAGTAGGAGCAACACGAAGAGTTGCGGATTGTTCTCCACGACCGAATGTAGTGCCAAATATAGTTCTTAATTCAGCGATAAGGTATAGAACATCGGTATTTACGGATCTCTTCAATGCCTGTATCCAAGAAGGCGTCTTCCCCCGCTCATTGAAACATCAAAGACTGGTTCTGTCCACACTGTCCCTCCAAATTTGAAAGCGCAGAACACACAATATTTCACAGCACTTGTTTTAACGGCGAAAGACTCTCTGTAAACTAAACAGAGTTTTTGGGGAGAAGCCTTCCATAGGAATTTAGTTCCCCGAATATGCAGACAAATAGATTGTTGGACTGCTGTGAGAGCAAACTTTAATGTAGTTATGACGCAATTGATGCATGCAGAAATGGAGCACAGAGAAATGAGCATGCGAAGTAGTGGCGGCTAAATCGCCTTCCGCCTAAGAGTGCCGGTAGGATCAGCTGGATAGTGCCAGTGCGGACCAGATATATATCCGGCACTATTAAATATGTACAGCGCCCGCAATCAAAGTTGCGTTCAATTACAGAGCCCGGAAACTCTGCAGGTTGTCTCCATTTCAACATAATTGAAGTCACCATCAATATGGAAGAAGCGGCGGTGGTCTTATTTTAGTCATTTCTTGTTGTTGTTGCTTTAACGATAAAAATATTCCCGAAGGCTTTTGGGAGTGTTATCGGCATTGATACGCCTTTGGCCTTTGCCGAATATAGTATGGTATGATCCGGTAACTAGCCCTGTTGAGGTAATTTCGACCATTTCGGGTATGCCCCGCCCCCCCCCCCCTCTTTGCCTGTGAGGTACTTTTGGACCCATTGCCTCGCCTGATTTATGCGTATATGATATATTCATATTTGTAACTGTATTCGCGTCGAGTGGCTGATAATTGGGTTGGAAAAGCTTTAAAGCTTCAAAGCTCTGTATTGCGCTGCCTATCCCTTCAACTAGAGATTTCTAGAATACGCTAATGGCTTCATTGGCAACCTTGTCAATTGATTATCCCTTTCGGCATTCGTTTTGGGCTGCATCAACCAACATCTCCATATTCTACGAGATAAAGAAGGAAAAGCATACTGCCATTGACCTGTAGTTTTTGCTTCTGAGTAGTTTGGTTTGAATGAAAACCAGCCCTACATTGGCCAGGCTTCTGGGCACTTAACTACCTCGAAGCCGCCTCTGTGTTTTTAATATGAACGACTGCCAAGGTTTGTTCACCTTGGCAATTAGAACCAAAAGAACTTCCATCGTATTCTTCCCACCCATAACGAAAAATGTTAATTAATAATTTTCTTTTCAATCCTTCTTCATTATTTTACTTCAAAATACAATAAACCTAAAAGTAGATTTAAAAAAAGTTCAATGCTTCTTAAACCAAATCATCTTTCGCGGTCCATGCACATATTTTACGCTTATAAAAACAATTTTTACGATCACTACACGCGTTTCGTGCCGTCAAAAGCGGTTAACTGATTTATGTATTCCTAATAAAGATTCTCTATAAAAGCCAGTAAGTAAAACCCACCCAGCAACCCACTAAAACGCCCAAAACATTAAACGAGCAAAATGAAGCAAAATACCAAAAGTACAGTTAGTTAGTAAGGTAAGTTGGTGCATTTGTCTAGCCGCTTTATGCTGATTATTTGCTAGTTTTATGTTCATCATTTTACGACGAAGTTATAATGATCCGGGGCAACTTTGTTGCATTCTACTGCTTTAGAATTTTTTTTATTGATTTGAGTATACGAATTTTCTTTATTCTATGCTTTGGCTTTGTTCTCTCTAAATTGATGAATGCAATTTTGTTGGCTATACATGAAAGAATGGAGTGAGGTTCAGCACAAAAATGATTGGCATTTTGTTAATGAGTTCAAATTTTGTAATGAAATGCAGTACTTACAGCAGCGAAGAGAAAAATAGCAATAGCAATTTTCATTAAATTTCGTCAATTAAGGGACAAATTATGTATAACGCAGCGAGCCATGGTTTCTTATGTGAAGCAAAATTCGTATTGTGGCGAATGTTAGTATCACTACCTATAACAATCACAACAACAAAAACAGCAAGCAGCCACAGTTATGTACATGTGCACATTAAAGCAAGCAGCCGCACTTACATATAAGGCGACGATGAATATTCCACACACATAACCAGCAGCTTAAAGCAAAGAGATTGAATCACATAGGCATATGTAGTCATCAGCTAAGAGCAAAAGTTGTTACTCACACATACACACGCATATAGCTAAATAACCAAGTATGCGATACAATTGTTCCATGTTCGTGAAAAGTCTAGACCTTAGGAGAAATATGCGACAGAGATTATAAAAGCAGCGCAAGCTGGGGAACAACTAATCAGTTTGATTTCAACACGCTATTAGTTGTGAAGTGAAGTATAATTTTACTACCCCCAAAGTAGTCTAAATAAAGACCATTTTGCAATACTGAATATTGAAGTTATTTATTCGACAGTTCAGCGATTCGAACGTTAGCAAAAGGTGCAAAATAATCGGAATCCCCCAGATCTCGTTACAGTATGATATAAGAGCATTTATTCACTTCAGTGAGTGATAGCAAACCTGAATGCCTTTGTGAAATTGTTGGCATTATATAGTGAGAATGTGAGTGACTTCGACGCAAAATGTCACGGCGTCATACATAATGTGGCCATAAATCTATTATTTTTTTATTTTCGATATTTTAAGAAAAATGTCTATGATTTTTTTAACTGAAACTATACAAACCAATCTCAAAAACCTTTTCAAAAAAGTTCGAAAATTCGAGAGAATTTCACGAGAATTTCAAACATTTTACTTCGACTTTTTTGTTTTGAATATACAGTATATAGTCCAATCAATTTTACTCTAACCAAATACAAGCTGTAAATCTCTCAAAATTCATATTGATTTGTGACAGTTTTTTTCCAAAGGGGTTTTTTAAATTTTCCTCAATACAAACTTAATGTGATACTTTTTTTTATGGAAGAAAATTTGAATTTTAGATCAATATTCAACGAACTTCAAATAAAAAGTTCGAAACTTCTAAACTTTTCGAATTTTTTCGAAAACTTTTTTCTAATTGGTTTGCATAGTTTCAGTTGCAAAACTCATTGAAATTTTTTCTTAAAATATTGAAAATAAAAATAGGAAGAATTCAACAGACGTAATTTGAAATACTTGCACTGCTATTTTTCAGTTCGCTGATGTAGATAGTTCAAACTAAAATGTTTACATTTAAAGATCGCAATTTTCTCTATGTAATATTTGAACTTGAATGAACAATGAAGCGAATCAAAATGCTTTTCTAACGTATTTGGAGTCTCGTTTTCGCTCTGCTTTCAAAGGCTGAGCCCTCAGCAGTGATTTGGCAAGCACTCCAAAAAACACAAAAACTTCACCACATGTAGGTCCCGTCCCACCAATTTGTAGGAAAAAATAAAAGAAGCGCGATGCGAATTGGAAAAGAAGCACGGCCTTAATCCCTTCCGAAGTGTATCGCGCCTTGCATAATTTTTATAATTTTTAGTTATCGTTCAAACAGATAGACCGTCAGTCGGGCAGGGCTAATCAACTCAGCTCGCCATCATGATGATTTCGGTATATTTATTGGTGGGTCTGCCGCTTCCCTTTCAAGTACTTACTTTTTTTTGAAAGTCAGACCAACCTTTTTATAAAATAAAATAAATTCAAGGCGCGATAACCTCCGAAGGATGATAGGCCGAGCTGATTTTCCAATTGTCGTCGTGCACTTTTTAATTTTTCCTACAAATTAGCGGAACGGGACCTACATGTTTTATGCCGACTCTGAACGGCATCTGCAAAGCAGATGAACTTTCACTGAGAAGCCTTTCGTGGAAGAAATACACTCGGAGTTCTTGCCAAATCTCTGCCGAGAGGCAGTGCTTCTAAATTTTCGATGTAGCTTTGACCGGGGTGTGAACCCAGGATTTTCGGTGTGGTAGGCGGAGCACGCTATCACCACACCACGGCGGCCGCCGCCAAAGTTAGGTTAGGTTGAACTGGCGGTCAATAAAGACCTCTGAATGTGTCCACAGTGTTCCCAGAATTTGTTTGACGACGAAACGGAAGAACCCCAATCAGGTGCCAGGGCATATGTTATAGAATAACTCAGTCCTCTTGGTAAATACTAGCAGTTTTCTAGGACCCAGCTTAATTGCTGCTTCGAGATCTGGCAACTCTGCCGCCCCCAATAGCTAGACCCTGGACCTGGCGAGAGTAGGACACGAACACAGAACGAACTCAACTGTTTCTTCCGGCACTTGCTGTTACTGACGAGACCTAACTTATAAGCACGTGACGCCAGAAGGCAGTGTCCAGTCAGTATGCCCATTGTGAGCCTTAAGTCTTCTCTCTTCAGAGATATAAGCCACTCTGTGAGTCTAATATCGTAGGCTTTGCACATGATCTTAGAAATTGTGCAGCCCTGCCTTTTTGTCCAAGCCTTTCCTGCTTGATGGATCATATGCAACTCCTTTCTCCTTTTGATTTCTCCCAGACGGATTGGGACGTCTAAATTCGACTCAGCGAGTGTTGCACCCTCCTTTGCCAACTCATAGGCCTTCTCGTTACCTTCTATCCCTTTATGACCGGGAACCCAGCAAAGATGTATGGTCCAGCCTCAGCTAAGTTTTTCCAATGCTTCTTTGCATTCCAGAACATCTTGAATAACGCGTTAGCGGAGATGCCTTTTAGTCCACAGACACACGGAGCCAACGATATCGACGTAGAGTCGAAAACTCGTTTGAAAGGCGAAAAGTATGGGAAATTCTTAGAGTCCCCTAGCCACCATCCATTTGCTTAAACAGTTTCTTTGTTCTCCCGATACGGACATGTCTAGGATTCAATCCACTGATAGTAATTGCAATCAATCGACGTATTTGACAATCGAAGCGCATTAAGCCCCAGAACAATTGTGTAAATACTAAATGAAATATTGGACAAACAAAAAAGGAGTATCCCATTCAGCCCCCCCCCCCCCCCCCCCGCCGATTGGAATGAGAAAATGTTCAAATGCGTGTATGGATGATAGGCATCAGCCGTAAACAATGACAGTAATTCGCACAATAATAATAACAATAACTTAGAGGGAAAGAAAAAAATTGCATTTCCAAAAACAAAATGTAGGACTTCTGTTAAGCTTGAAGTAAAAAAAAGCGGAAACGAAAGTGGACTTTTCATGTAATGGTGAAAGTGGACATGTGAACTTCCGCCGCATTTAATGCCACTTACTCGAGCGTTATACCGCAAAAAGCACAATGGCAAATAAAAGGAAAACGAACACATGCAAACATACGTATACAAATAAAGCAGATCTGAGGGTAGTGCGACTGGTCAGTCACATTTGGATAACAACAACGATGCAGGATAACAGGGTAACAGAAACCGGCAGGCAGCAGCAGTCAAGCGTCATACATACATACATAAATGGCACAACTCGACGATGGAAAAAACTCCAATAAAGTATTGAGAGTTGGAGGAGATGATATTTCTGCAAACATTTGCACAAAAATGGACGCAAAACCAAAAAACTGGCAAAAGGGCAAAAAGCAATGTACAAAGGGTGAAAGGCAATAACAACAGCCCTGATATGGCACACGTGAATGCACTGTAAACACAATTTACTTATACAAGGATATCTCCTCCAACACACACGAACTCGCACTCCTGCCTGCATACCAGCATACATTTGTAAGCCAGATATGAAATAAATAAAAAGTCAAACATAATGTCAACCGCAGATGGTCACAGCTTATGCTGGCCATTCTGGCTTTTGTTGATTCGCACAAATTTGACCACTCCATTGGAAGTTCATGCTTTTGGCTGTTCTGTCTGCCGTTTGTGTGATTTCGGCATTCAAGCGTAATAAATCATTTAGCAATTGGAAGTGCTAAATGGTGGACGGATTGGGAGATGGGTTTTCTGTGTACTTTGGTTGACGGCTTGGCGCTGCAGAGTTATGCCGAAAATGCAATTTTGAACATGCAACACATGGCTCGCAAAAAATATTTGATGTCACACAAATGAAAAATATTAGCAGAATACTCAACGTCTTTGGAGGGATGACCAAGTATTGCATTTGTTAATATAGCCCAGCTTCGTAACACCAGTACCTGAAATATGACAGCTTCAATGTTTTAGTGTTTTCATATGACGTGACTTCTATCTCAATGAAACGGGTGGGAGCATGCGACGGGTACTTAACGTTAAGCATATGATGCTAATTTAACAAAGAGTGATTTCGATCAAACACTTAAAATGTCTGGAGGTCTAAAATAAGGGTTGGAGCAGAGGGATTTAAGGAGTTGTGTAGCGCAAATTATATCATATCCAACCGAAATTTCAACCTTATTTATTCGTACTGTATCCTGTTTATTTAGCAGTCGAAACTCTGTCGACTTCAAGATCCTCACGGAAGGAGGGGGTTGGTTGACGTAGAAATTTCAATGTTGTGATTTCATATTGTTGCCCCGAAGGTCGGGCTAGTACCTCAATGGTGATATTTTCCCGAAATGGCCGGATTGATATCCGCAAAGGACCATCAACATCGGTAAAACTCCCCACAACCTTGGAAGAGTTTTCTTATCACTATAAGATGAAGAAGACAGAAAGCGTCATTGCGAAAAGTTTGGGCAACGAGCCATTACCCTTTTACCAAACTATACAACTGAACGAGAGGTACCTGCTGTCATTTAGCAAAGAGTTAGCGCATTTGAATTTTGACAACCATGCCATAATTTGGAAATAGTAAGAGATTTATTTCACTTATAAGGAAGAAGCATTAGCACAAACGTCAACCTTAAAATCCAAAGTAAAATTACTCTTGCCAATAAATGCTACTTTGGAGTAAGTAGGCTATTGAAAGTAAAGACCTCTCTCGGCAAATCATGCACTACAGAGGACGGCCCCTACTCCGCTGGAAGGACCAGGTGGAAAACGATTTAAACTCCCTTGGTTTGACCAATTGGCGCCGCTTGGCAGAGAGAAGGAGCGACTGGTGCACTTTGTTGGACGGCCATAACCGTTTAAACGGTTAAGCGCCAATTAAGTAAGTAAGTAAGTGGGCCCATCGGTGTAAGTGTGTTCACTATCATAGCTTAAGCTACCCTTGGAGAAAATACACGGCTAGAAATTTTAGCCTTATTTTTAACCATTCATCGGTTAAGCAATTTCTAAAACACTTTTGTACGTCATACATATACATACATATGGTTAAACCAAATTAGGTTTCAAATATAGGTTATACTGGTCTTCCTGAAAGTAAGTGCACAGAATTGGGTTTCAATTTGAAACTAAAGAGGTTTACACTTGCAGTTGTGACCTGCTTTCGAACCGATGTGCCACGGTTTGTAGTTTGCTCTACCTAATGATCTAATAATCTCTGTAAGAAATCATCATCGTTTGGAAAACGAATCTATAAGTCGAAGTTTATACACAAAAAGTTTTATTTCTGATTATTGGCAGCTTCTCTATTGTAGTCGCTTATCATATTTACAAACGGCGACTCTTTCGAAGCAAATATTTGACATTTTGCTTAAAATGTTACTAAAAATTTGTATTTAAAATCAACAAAAAGTTCTTCAAGTAGGTCATACAACCTTAGAATAAGAAAGTTGCTTCTATCATTAAAAAAGAGAGGGCTGTACTCATGACGTAGACTTCGGACTGGACACAGCCTTCTGACTTCACATGCCTTTAAATTAGGCTTGGCCAGTGATCGCAAATGTAGGAAGTACGGGTTGGAAGATCGAGCACGTATGTGCTCATGCCCTGCGCCTGCCAGGCTAAGATCCCAGCTATTTGGAGTGATGCAGCTCTCAGATCAAGAAATAGCAAGTTACATAAGTCCAAGAAAGCGTATAGTATTTGCCAAGAGGACAGAGTTATTTTATAACATAAGTAGGTAATGGTTTTTGATAGGTTTTGTCAGTTTGGTCGTTTAACAAGCCTCTGGTAATACTACGAACTCATTCAGTCTATGTGAGGTGCTTATGGAACGACCAGTTCAACCTAACCTAACCTAGCTTCTTTTCCTGCTAAAAAATGATTCCTTTTTTTTAGCTTGACTTGACAGGCTGGCTGGCTGGCTGGCTGGCTGGCTGGCACGAATTCTGTTATTGAAATTTAAGTAACATTCCCGATAAGCTACAAGCTTTAAACTTGGAATATAGTTCAAAACCCGATGGCAATGCAATAATAAGAAAAAAACTCCGATAGGTGGAGCATGGATCGAATTTGGTTAATATTTGGAACACATAATACATATATGAAGAGAAAGCGACCTATGAAATAAAAATCGTCTCTAGGTGGCGCAAGGATCGAGATATTCAAAAAATAGTATTTGTGGTCGGATTTGGCTCATATTTTGAACACATATTACATACATGAATAGAAAGCGACATATGAAAAAATCGCCGCTAGATGGCGCAAGGATCGAGATATTCAAAAAAATCGTGTTTGTAGTCCGATTCGGCTCATATTTGGAACACATATTAAATACATGAATAGAAAGCGACATATGAAAGAATCGCCGCCAGGTGGCGCAAGGATTGAGATATTAAAAATACTCGTATTTGTGGCCCGAGTTGAGGAAAGTCTATGGAAGGATTATGTATTGAGGACTTAGATTGTAACAAATTCTAAGGTTCATTGTAATAATGAGACACTAAATGAACTAAATAGAATGAGAAATAATAGGCCATTAAATCAAGACTAAAAACTTGAAAATAAAATAATTAAAAACAAGTAAAGGTGTCTAAGTTCGGGTGTAACCGAACATTATATACTCAGCGTGAGCTTCAATTGCACATTTCATTTCAGATAAATTACTTTTCTACATAAACCGGTGGCACCGCCCGTGTAAAAGAAAAATATCTCCCCATTTCCTCTTACAATGAAACTTGATAAGTGAAATATCATTGATTCAAAACAATTTTTTGCTAACTTATAGCTTATTATTCTAGTCTACGAACCTTTTAAACTTGTTTTATATCTAAGTTGCCGTGGTCTTTATCCGATCCCGTCCATTTTTACTAGAAATATTTTCTGCTATATGGAAAATATGTGTACAAAATTTCATTACGATATGTTAATTATTCTTCGAGTTATGGCGGTGCCACGCCCATTTTTTTAAATTTGAAGTTTTTCCTATTTATTGTGAGAAATCCACTTGGGAAATGAAATACCGTTGATATAAAGCTCTTTTTTGCAAAGATTTAGCTTATTTTATTCGTCCACGACCTTTTTAAAAATCAATTATATAAATTTGGGCGTGGTCCTTAACCGATTTTGTTAGTTTTTCTTCAAAGCATTCTTTATAGTAAAGGCCACCTATCTGTCGAATTTTGTTACGATAGGTTTAACGATTTTTGATTTATGATTAATAATACTTGTAAAATTTATTTTATAACAAGTGGGCGGTGCCACGCCCATTTAAAAAAAAATTTTAAACATTTATCAAGAGTCTCAACATCAGTCCACACGTCAAACTTCCACATTCTAGGTTTATTATTTACTAAATAATCAGGTTTTTCTGTTTTCCAAAATGTTATATATATAAAAAGTGGGCGTGGTTATCATCCTATATCGCTCATTTTCAATACCAATCTATTCTGGGTCGAGGTAAGCTCGGGTACCAAATTTGGTGAAGATATCTCAATATTTACTCAAGCTATCGTGTTAACGGACAGACGGACGGACGGACATGGCTCAATCAAAATTTTTTTCGATACTGATGATTTTGATATATGGAAGTCTATATCTATCTCGATTC
This sequence comes from Eurosta solidaginis, assembly GCF_040869045.1. Lineage (NCBI taxonomy): Eukaryota > Metazoa > Arthropoda > Insecta > Diptera > Tephritidae > Eurosta > Eurosta solidaginis. The sequence continues at coordinate 258,386,137 of NC_090321.1, forward strand.
CTTTATACCTGTACAACCAACCGTTATCCAATCAAAGTTAATATACTCTGTGTGCAAAGCACGCTGAGTATAAAAATGTTTAAGTTAAACGGTTTTATTGAAAACAATACTTAATAATAATAATACTAAAAGCTAGAAAATAATTGGGTAGATCCTAAGTACTAGTCATCACACTCCTCATCAATCTAGGGCCTTGATCAGACGATTAAATAAAAGTGTTGGGCGCGTGAAATGTCTAAAAATGTCAGGCGTAGCATAACCTGATAAGGTTCAGTTGGTCTTAATTATGGCTATCAATAGAAATTTGACGCGTCCAACGCTTTTATTTAGTTGTCTGATCAACGCCTTAGATTGATGAGGAGTGTGATGAGATTCAAGGGGTTGTGTAGCGCAATATATAACTTCTCCAACCCAATTGTCAACCTCACCTTCGAGCGGCGAATCCCGTTTCACTAACAGACGAGGCTCTGGCGACCCCAAGCTCCTCATGGAACTTGGGGGTGGGGAGGGAGGGATGGCCTGAAGGTTTAATGTGGCCATATAAATCGTTCCCGAGATGGTCGGGCCAGCACCTTAATGGTGCTGTGTTACCGGAGCGTATCGGATCTGTATCCGACAAAGGACCATCACATCGATAACACTCCCCAAAGCCTTCGGGGAGTAACCTAATCGCTACAACAACAACAACAACAACATGAGGAGTGTGATGACTAGTACTTAGGATCTATCTAATTATTTTCTAGCTCTTAGTATTATTATTATTATTAAGTATTGTTTTCAATAAAACCGTTTAACTTAAAACAATTTTTTTAATTATTTTATTTTGAAATTAACACAAAGGTTTTATAGCCAAGAACTATAAATTTTATTTTATTATTTTTGTAAGCTCCTCAAGATTTGTTTTTATTGTTTTTTACATAATTTTTTGGTAATCATCCTTGGACTTGTTTGAATATATTGCTTGGCGAAAACATTTACGAATACATTTATTGCTTGGCCGCTATTTTAAGGCACTTACAACCATTTTGTATAACTTATTTAAAGCCTTATGTAACAATTGTTTAAGTCAATTTATATAGTTATTTAGCAAAGTCATGAAAATCATACTTATTTATAATTATATATAATTTGTTGTTAAATATAATACGTATGTACAAAAAAAATGTAAATATTGAAACTTATAATTTTTAACTTAACAAAAGTGTATTTTTAAATAAAACAAAGTACTACCTACTACTGCGAAAGAGAAGGTTGTTTTGATACATTCGAAAGCGAGTTGAAGGGAGACAAAAATGGAGAAAATTTCTTTTTTTTTTTATTCTAATTAATAGATATTTATAAATATTTCTACAGGTGAGTGTACATTTGCCTATTGTATATGGTTGTTTTTGTTCTACCGGGACACTACAATTCAATGAAAAATATCTAAATAATTAAAAATAAAACATATTGCTCAGATAAGGTTTAAAAAGCTATGATGAATGTTGGACCCCAGCGGGTTAGGGGATCAGAATATACCCGCGGTAGGTATGCCTGTCGTAAGAGGCGACTAAAATACCAGATTCAAGGGGCTGTGTAGCGCAACCCTTCAGGTTGCCAGCGCAATATATAGCTTCTCCAAACCCAATTGTCAACCTCACCTATCCGCGGCGAATCCTGTTTCACTAACAGACGAGGCTCTGCCCCCCCCCCCCCCAAGCTCCTCATGGAACTTGGGGGTGGGGAGGGAGGGAATGGCCTGAAGGTTTAATGTGGCCACATAAGTCGTTCCCGAGATGGTCGGGCTAGCACCTTAATGGTGCTGTGGTACCGGAGCGTACCGGATCTGTATCCGGCAAAGGACCATCACATCGATAACACTCCCCAAAGCCTTCGGGGGAGCAACTTTATCGCTACAACAACAACAACATGATGAATGTTTGGATTCTGCTTTAATGAAGTACATACCTACATATATATTGCATCATTAGAAATACATACATACATATAAAGATGCTACAGTCGTGTTCATATAAACAGCCCATTTGTAATAAGTCGCTCTGAGAACCGATACATTTTCACATTGTATCTGCAAAGGCTGGGTAGCTGAGCATGAACTTAGTGAATGCGCGATTTTTGTCGATAACTTCCCAGATGGATCCCAACAACGGGCTGGATGTGGTGTCGCATTAGCTCTTACTTGGCTGAAGCGCACCTAGTCCGCAAGAAACTGAAAGAGACCAGCGAGATTAGGCCTCACTCACAACCACGTTGTTATTGTTGTTGTATTAACCATAAAGATACTCCCCGAAGTTTTTGTGATCCTTTGTTGATGGACGTGAAACTTTACGGAGAACAGTAATTTGTGTTGTGGGGAAGTGAGTACTTCAGCCTTGACTGAATCCAACTCGTTGCATGGATTCATATTTTTAATAGTACCGCTTTGTGGTAGCAATGTACTATAAAAGATCCCACGAAAGCAGTAAAAGCTTTTTCCCCGAGGTACTTTGGCTATATTGCACGCAGCCCTTTTCTCAAGGCCAAAGATTCTATACAATTGGTGCGACACCGCTGCCACTCAAAGAACTGCGAATAAATATAAGTAGGGTCGATTCGAAACTCAAGGCAATCTCATACTAATAAATGATATTATAACATTAATTTTTCCAATAAAGTATTATCTCAGTACAGGATCATGGGATTCAAGGAATCGATAACTGCAATTCACAGCATAGGCAACCCGATTGTCACCTCACCTACGCGAGGCGAAACCTGTTACAAATATGTATGTTTTATACACATTCCTCATGATATCAGGGGTGGAGGGGCGGGATAGCATAGAAGGTTCAATATGGTCATATTAAACCATTCCCGAGAGGGTCGGGATAGTACCTTAATGCTGCTTGGTACCTTGTTACCGGAACGTACCGGATATATGACCGGCAAAGGACCATCAACGTCGATAACACTACCTAAAACTTTCGAAAGTGTCTTTACCGCTACAGCAACTACAATACAGGATCATCCTAAGTTGGCTACAGATTAAAAAATATAGTAATAATAATCTAAAAATTTGCTTAAAAAATTCCCTACATTTAAATAAAAAACCGAGTTTTTTTCAAAAGCTCAGATATAGGGTGCTATTCAAAATTTCTCTGAGACAGAACGTTTTAGAATCAACAGCCGAGATAGAATGACGACACACTCAGTTGTCGACCTTGTATATATGGAACTTGCCTACTAAGCAAAGCAAGATATTATTAGGTGGCTAAAACCTCAATACTACGCTTTCAAAAACTCTTGTGCAGAATTAGCAGTCGAATATTTGAGTGACAGGACAAAAGGATGATAATATTTTATTGCAATAAATTTACCCGGCTTTACATACGTAAGTAGCATATTAATTAAGCGCGAAAGTATAATAGCATATCAATATACATAGATGTAATCAAGTCAATTTGTGCCTGAAATAACTTTAAATCTACATATATCTAAATAATGATTAAGTTTTTAAGATATTCTATTAATAACCTTTTCGATAACGACATAAATGAATATTAAAACTATTAAGGGCAGGAATGAGGAGATATGTAGGAATTTATGGGAGCTAAAATTGCGTTGTCAAATAGACGCCTGCGCATATACATGTATGTAAGCTTCCATATATACAAAAAAAAAACAAAAGTACATACCATGCATTTGTAGGAATTTATAAAAAAGCACGAGTTTGCATCAAAAAGCACTTGAGAAAACATTACGCATATATGCACCTACATTTGTGTATGCATGAGCGACTTAACAATAACACTTGAGTACATACATACATACATACAAACATATATCTTAAGTACTTTTATGAAACTATAATACATGATATATTATTGTATAATTAATAGCATTCATATTTGCTTTGATTTGTGCATATGAGATGAGTGGATGGAATGGAGAAATGAGGCTGTGAGTCAATGTTGAGGCATTTGCAACAATATGATGTATGTATGCACATGGCATGAAATGAGACCATTTCGCAAAAACCTTAATAAACTAATGTAACGTGACAATGACCATGTTTATGAATTAGTTTACAATACAAAGATAATTTGTTGTTAATTATGCATAAGTCATATTATTATAAGGGTAATTTGGGTTCGCTTAAACCAATTGGAAATTAGTCGCTTGTTAAATTTTGGTAAAAAGTTTTATATAACTTTATAAAAAGGTTCTGTGAAAGTTGTTTCCAAAAAACATAAATGATTACCACCGTCATTCGATGTTACAATTTTTCAAAGTTTTTCAAATTTATTTTGAAATATTCGTTATCAAAGCGAATCCAGTTGAAAGTGGCCAAATTTTATTTTGATTCAAAATTATATTCTTCATTCAAAAACTTGAGGTTTTTTGTGCCGAAACTTTAAATTTCTGAAACAAAATATAGCGCAGTCAGAAAATATGATTTATTAAGATTAATGAGTGGATCAGTTAAAAAATAAGTGGAAAAATATAACATTATTCACGCCCATTCTTATTTTCGAATGTATTTTTAATAAAAAATTTTGATTTAGCAACCCAAAAACATTTTTACAAATTTAATTCGTGAAATTTCCTCCGACCCGAAAACCAAAACAGAGTTGACTATCTAAATTTTTTGAGATTTTAAAATTCTCCTTCGATTGCTATTTTTTTTTTTCTAGTTTTGTAACTATGTACATGAAGTTATTTATAGTATTTATTTTGTAAATACTCGTTATCAAAGCGAATCCAGTTGAAAGTGATGTCCATTGTGAATCAAACTAAGTGTCATATCTTCTGCATAGACGTCAAAATTCCAAAGTGATTGGATCACCTGATTTGTAATTGACTATCGCTGTCTCATTCTGTATCTCTTTCTATCACGCGCTGAAGATAGCCGGCCCTATGCGCCGCCATATTGAACACGCTGTCAAAACCTAAAAAGTAGCCATATTGAACATCCTGTCAGGCAGTTGACAAATAAGATATCACACTTAGTTTGCTTCACAATGATTGTGGATCCACAATGGTGATGGCATAAGAACAGCTGATTACTTGTTCTTTCTAATAATTTAGAATGTCAGATTAAGGCTTCAATTAATTTTGCTGTCAACTTGTATAGAAATGTCTTAAATGGTCGGCAAAAGTTTTTTCTCAGGTCGAAAACTTAGTAGGCTCACAATGATAAAACTAAAATCAGTATTTAACAATTTTTCGAAATTCGAATTATTTCTAAAAGTGATGCCAATAATCATATTTTCGAACTTGAATAATTTACATTTGTTTTCGCGCTACTGGTCAATTAATTTTAATAATTTTTCAAAAAAAATACAAGTGGTGATATTCTCAACCTAATTCCATAAGGGATTTTGGCAAAACTAATTTTGTTGCAAAATATTTTTGATTTCAAATTGCAACGTTCGAAAAATATTGGCACCCTTGAAAAAATTGTATACAGCTACCAACAAAAGCCTACGGTTCGATTGCTTTCGATATTTAAAAAATTATGGAAAACATGATTTTGAAAAAATTCGAAACGAATAAAAATTGTCACCATTTTGAGATCTTTAAAATCGTAAAATTCTTAAGTTCTCTCTTTTAACTTTTTTTTTCTTTTTTAAATGAACGTTTAATTTTTTCAGTTTCGTTGCATGCTTCAAAAACTTTTATTACAATTTTTTTCAAAAATTCAATTTTTGAGCAAAAAATTGTATATAAAATATAATACTTATAATTTAAATTATAAATAATTTAAATTTCTCGAAAAGGCAAAATTTTATTTTGATTGAAAATTATATTCTCAATGCAAAACTTGAGTTTTTTGTGCCGATATTCAAAACTTTAAATTTCTGAAACAAAATATAGTGCAGTCAGAAGATATGATTTATTAAGATTAATGAGCGAATCAGTTAAAAAAGAGGTGGAAAAATATAGCATTATTCACGCCTATTCTTATTTTCGAATGGATTTGGAATCAAAAAATATCATTTAGCAACCCAAAAACATTTTTACAAATTTAATTCGTGAAAATCCCACCGACTCGAAAACCAAAACTGAGTTGACTATCGCATTTTTTTGAGATTTTAAATTTCTTCTGCGATTGCGATTTTTTTTTCCTAGTTTTTTAGCTAAGTACATGAAGTTATTTCTGCATTTGGCGTGAAATACTCAACTATACAAACTCACAAATTAAATTTTTTAAATATTGGATAAACTTCAAAAGCAATCTGCAAGTAAAAAAAGGAACTGTAAGTCTAAAGGTTGGATGCTTAAGAATGTTTTTGTAACTCTAGATTTTCAGTTATTTCGAAACTCTGATGGCAGAGTAACATTTTGTTTGAAAATAATGAAGAAAGAGAGCACTATTTCTCTATGAGAACCAAGAAAATATGTAATATGGAATTTGTCGAACATAAACCTCCTTTTAGCTTTGCAGCTCACAGACATAAGGATAAAAAAAAAATTTTTTATAAAACTACAAGCAAATCAGAAAATGATCGACTTCCACCATCAATAAACATGAGATGGAATTACTTATATGCATAATCTAAAAATTATTTATGAACTTTTTTTTTTACTTAAACTAATAGCTGAGTAGTTGTTTGTAGTCGACGAAAACTGAAGCAGCCCACTGTCGTATCACCTCACAGATTCACGGCAAATTACAACCCACAACAGTCACCACTTTGGCAGCCACATCACTCGCCACACGTATACATTCACTTAGCGAACGTTTCTCTAGCCATGCATGCAAGAAACCCGCAACGAATGCATCACCAGCTCCAGTTGTATCGACAACATCATCAACACGTGGCACATGGAAACTTTGAAATGTTATTGGTCCAGGTGGTGAATATTCATCTTGATAGTTTGTTATCAATTGTACACATTCATGACGATTTGTCACCACAATTATTTTGGGTGTGCTATTGCATTCCTCCATTAAATGTTTAGCTGCATCATCAATCGACTCATAACCCAGTTTTTTTGCGAAGGCCATATGTTCTTTACGATTACCAAAAATCAAAAAGGCTGCACTAGCCAATTCATACAAACTACCAAACTTCTTTTGCACAATATATTCAGCATTTAGATTGATAGCTAAACGGCGTCGTTGTTTTATATAATTTCGTACAATGTACGCGCACACCTCCTCTCGTTGCGGTATAAAGAAACCTTCGATGTAAATAATTTGTTTACGTTCTACGGGACGTAAGAGTGCTTGTGTCTCATCGTGTTCAATCTTGCGCACATGATCAACCTTCAGATGTGCAGATGCACCAATATTTGCGTATAATGCTTTCGTTTTGGTATCCAAATTCACAATGCAAATGCATTGACCAGTTGGTACATTGTCAACCGTGGCGAGTCTGTGGAATGTAGAATTTATTAAACAAATTTTTAATTTTTTTTTAATATATTAATTTATAAGTTGAGCAAATGTGTTTGTAATATTAAACAGAAATATACATAAATATGTTTTATGTAATAATAAATTGCTTTTATAAAATATATCTATTGTTTGTAATTTCTCACGCTTTCGTTAATTATTACGTTAAATACTAAAAAATATTTTATTAGTTGTAGGGGAAATTTAAGTGGTAAGCGAAATTATGACGTGCTCACCTCAATTAATTACATGATTATATATAGCACACGAAGATCTAAACAACTTAAACTTAATCAACTTAAAGAAGTAAGGACGGGACTGTCTTTGGCTGTGCCGAAGACTTCATACCTTTCAAGAATGGGGCTGAACAATAATCGTATCCCATTCGTAATCTCTAAATAATCGGATGTATAAGATAAGAAATATATAGTAAACAGATGTATGTACATAACTAAGCCATTTTTAAGATAAATAAAAAATAAAATATAGGTAGGTAGTTTGTGTGAGGATGCAAAGTTTCGCGTTTTTTTGTGGTCTGCATGAAATAGCTATGACAATGAATCACTTATCTTAACAATATATAACGCAAGGGTAAGTATTTGGTGAAATTTAAAGCTTCCAGCAGTTAAAAGTGGTACATAAATTACGAAAAGTTTCTTATCTGAACAATCGGTTGTATGGGATATATACTATACATACAACTGATCCATATACTTTTTTTCAGACAACAATTGATGCCCCATACGTAAGCATTCATTGAAATTTGTAGCCTCTAGCTGTTAAAATGGGACCGAAATTACGAGAAGCTTCTTATCTGAACAATCGGCTGTGGGGGATATAAGTTATATATACGGCCGACCTCGTAAATTTTTCAGAGAACCATATGCGCAATATACGAAAGCATATGGTGAAGTTTGAAGCTTCAATCTGATAAATTGAGGAAGATATGACAAAAATCCTGTTTTTTGAAAAATCGGTTGTATGGAGGATATATGCCATTGTGGTCCGATCCGGCCGGTTCCGACAAATGTCTAATCGGACACCCAAATACACCCGCTCACCAAATTTTATCAAGATATCTCAAAAATTGAGGGACTAGTTTGCATACAAACAGACAGACGGACAGAAGGACAGATGGACATAATTGGACGTTGTGGCAGCGCACTGCCTTCAAGTGGCCCAATGACACCAGGCTAATTTTGTTCATTATTTTAGTTTTTTTTATTTTATTTTTTTTTTTTATTTAAAAAAAAATTTTCAGCTCTTCATCCTGGATATTTAATGGTGGGTCTATTTATTTTCCTTTAAGGACTTACAATTTTGAGATTCGTGCCAAAGTTAATATACCATTTCATTTTCATGAAAGGTATAAAAACACGTTGCTGAGAGCTGACTGCCTCTCCCCCAAAATCCAGCGGAGTTTTCATTATTTACCAAATGATTCCGTAGATTGGTCGGTATTGATTTAATGAAACCCGTTATCTATACATTTATTAAAAAGGCTTAATTTTTGAGTTCGCTTGCTTTTTCGTACAATGTACTTCACACGGTGTAAATTGTAGTAATAAATACGCTATTCAAAAATGTACAAAAAATACTCAAAAAATTGTTGTGAGCTTTATTTTGAAGGGAAGAGCGAGTTGTTAGTGTGAGATAATTTAAACGCAATAACGGTAATGGTTTTGAATTTCGTTCAATTTTATCATCTCAGTTGGAGTTACGACTGTTCGGATACAGATTTGGCTTCGAGTTCGTGCTCCAATATTTATATTATTAAGAAACGTCTCTTCCCAAATAACAAAATATCTCAATAAGGTAACGCTATGGAGACCATAGAACTGGCCGGTCAATAAAGACCTCACTATTGTAAAAACGTTCACGATACACTTTTTTGAAAAAAAAAAATTTTTTTTTGGGTTTTGGGGAGTGTTTTTGTCGAAAAAGTGACCCTTTCAGCATTTTTTTTCGCAGGTTCGAAAATTATTTTTTTGGGTATGCGTAGTGGAACTTTTTTTCCTGAGCCAAAATCCTATCGAAAATCGTTGGCGCGATATCGGTTAATAAATCGACCCAGTCTAATATACATAGCTGAGTTTGTGAAAGGCGAAAATGTTCGAAATAGGATCGGAAACATATTAGACACTTATATTTACTAAAAAAAGATATATCATCTATTTTGGGCCATAAATATGACAGAACCCTGCATATTGGATCGTTACGAAAAATGATTACCCTTAGCTCTCGGGAGGTTTACGTAATCTTTTTTTTTTGCATAAATGATTCGTTTGCCAACTCAATATATTCGGGAAATATGCGGCCCGTCTTCTTAGTCTCGAGGAAAGTTTGATTTTAAGTATCAAATGTTCGTTACGCTCTTGGGAAAAGCTGAGATATCGGTCGGACCGAGATTAGGCTGATATAACTTGTCGCTGTTGACAGGTGGGGCAGGTCACTACTGGTTGACTGGAACCGAGTTGTTGTTGTAGCGATAAGGTTACTTCCTGAAGGCTTTGGGGAGTGTTATCGGTGTGATGGTCCTTTGCCGGATACAGATCCGGTACGCTCCGGTAACACAGCACCATTAAGGTGCTAGCCCGACCATCTCGGGAACGATTTGTGTGGCCACATTAAACCTTCAGGCCATCCCTCCCTCCCTACCCCAAGTTGCATGATGGATAGTTGTAAAGGTAGTCGCTAGCCTATGCTGACGAGAAAGAAAGTTGGAGTAGTTATTTACTACTCCCTATCTTGAAGTTCGTAGGTGGGAGGGATACAACAAATTTAATGAAGTTACAGTGAAATGACCGCCCTTGATCCGGAAAAATCCTGAGTCGCTAAGGTACATAGAACCGGCTGCCTTGGGAAGGCGTAATGAGGCGAGAGTACTCCCCATTAGGTAGAGAAATGAAATGCTGAACAAACAGTTTCTGTTGAATCTGGGCATCCCAACAACTATCTGATTGATGAGCCTACACCTCCCAGGGGTTTAAGGGGTCATCTCCGTGCGCATTAAAGGGAAATACGGCACCAGAGAACACAGCCGTATGATGCAAAAAAGCACAAGCAGTTCCTCAGTGATATCCACAAACAGGCGTCGGACCTCTATGTCATAAATTGTCCGGCGAATACAGTTCTTAAAGAAAAATACCCAGAACTTGCAGAACAGGAACGCACTCTCCCTAGGGAAACGCGTGTCACTCTTGCTCAACTTCGTTCTGGATACTGTTACAGGTTAAAATCTTACCTATCCATCATCAACCCCGACATAGAAAATGTATGTCCTGCTTGCAATGTGTCCCCACATGACACCAACCACCTCTTCAATTGTGATGTGGAAACAACGCCTCTAACACCCCTCTCACTATGGTCTACCCCTGTTGAAACTGCAAGTTTCCTTGGACTCCAGTAAGAGTTTATTGATGACAATTTGTGATCGGTCGCACCTATTGAATGTGGCGAAGCACTGCTACAACAACAACAACAAGTTCGTAGGTGTTGTTAACTTTCCCCTATCTCTCTCAGGCCCTCACAAACGTTGTACTAACCTATAAAGTTGATTATTTCTTAAACTCTTCTCGTTAACGGGGGCGTTAAGGCCACTTTCTGAGTCAAAGGCTGCTGCATATGCCTAAATAGAAACTAGGTGGGTCGTATTTTGTTTTGCTAAATGCGTATCAAAAACACGTAGTTCACCATACATCTCCAACAAAAAAATATTGAAGCTTACTCTAGGGATCACCTCTTTATAATTTTCAGCATATTTTCGACATTTTGAATGCGCTCATAAATTATGTCACGGATTGTTTTGTCTTATATTTTGATTTTCGATCAGCTTAACTATCTATTATGACAATAATGAAATTTAATAAATTTTTCTATAGTTGTTGTTGTTGTTGTAGCGATAAGGTTGCTCCTCGAAGGCTTTGGGGAGTGTCATCGATGTGATGGTCCTTTGCCGGATACAGATCCGGTACGCTCCGGTACCACAGCACCACTGAAGTGCTAGCCCGACCATCTCGGGAACGACTTATGTGGCCACATTAAACCTTCAGGCCATTCCCTCCCTCCCCACCCCCAAGTTCCATGAGGAGCTTGGGGTGGCCAGAGCCTCGTCTGTTAGTGAAACAGTATTCGCCGCGGATAGGTGAGGTTGACAATTGGGTTTGGAGAAGCTGTATATTGCGCTGGCAACCTGAAGGGTTGCGCTACACAGCCCCTTGAATATGGTACTTTAGTCGCCTCTTACGACAGGCATACCTACCGCGGGTATATTCTGATCCCCTAACCCGCTGGGGGAATTTTTCTATGGTCTCCAAACACTATGGACACATTCAGTCTATGTGAGATCTTCGATCGATGGTGCGATATCGGTTAACTTTGGTCCAAACAACTCGACTCAGGTTAATGTATATAAATGCTCTAGCTGACAGTATATTCTAAAAAGAGTGGAAGCAGACAACGTAGTAAATTTTGAACAAACTGCTAGGATATAAGGTGAATGTTTTGATATGACAGCTGTCGACTAATTGAACCTGGCTGTGATCAATCTATATTACTAATAGTCTAAGAGCCCGTGACTGCCAGAACTTCGCCATTTTACAAAAGTTGGTATATTATTAGGCTAAGTCATAGTGGCTTTAGCAGATATATGTCCTGCCAAACGTTTTTTAAAACACTAAACTGACATAGGTCTGGCAGTGACGGGCTGTAATTTGTTTTTTTTTTTCCTTCTGTGTAAATGTACATAGATCAAAAGATCAATACCTTGCAAGTGAATTAATTTCTATTCGGGAGGAAGAGTTGTCCATTGTATGAGAAATTCGCAAGAAAATGTGCGACAATTGTAGCTAGAAATAAACAAGAACTCTACAACTTATCACAATTAACGAGCAGCTAAAAATCGCATTCAAGCTTTATTTTTCCGAGAAAACATGCATGAAGAATTGTTGCAGACGTTTTTTCTTTTACGCTTTAAAATTAGCTGGCTTTTGATAATACACAAAGTAAAATTATTTTCATTCTAGAAGCATGACCTTAAGAAAAAAATAAGTTATTCAAATAATATGAGATAAAGTTGATTAACTTATATACCTTAAAAAAACATGTGAACGCAGAAACCGTTTCTATTTAATTAGACATGAGTTTCAGCAAAATTGCACAATAGCGCAAACATAAAAGCAAACAGTAGACCGTATCGACTACTGTTTTAGGAAATGTTTACCTCTTAATTCCCTCCCCTTTTCCGTCTCCTTTTATTCACTCCTCCCTTTGACTTTCTCTTTCTCTTCGTCTATTTCTCCCTTTCCGTCCTTTCCCTAACTTTTTTTCCACTCCTTCTATTCCTATTTTTATATCTTCGTCTTACTCTATCGCTTTATCAGTACCTTTGTTCTTCCCTCTTTTCTACTCTCTCAAGTTCTTCTTATTCTTCTCCATCCCTTATTCTCAGCCCCATTTGCTGTTGCAGTCCTAGCTAAAGCCCCAGACTCATTTAAGGCAAATCAAAACATGAATAGAAAAATGTTTAGAGTAGATCTTGACGGAAACACTCTCGGGGTTGGTGTGAAGCTATCCTCCAGATTTGAATAAAATCGACGGACTGGTTTCGGACTACATTGGCTGCTTACAAACATACATCCTTCTATCTATATATACATATATAGATTAGTATATCAAAAGCGACTGGCATATTAATATATATTTTTCAAAATTGTTGTGTCAGGATGAACAAATTAGTAAAATTTAAAATGGCCACCCAGCTTCTTACAGCACCCCTAGCTTTAAAATAAGTGAAAATAGGCCATCTCTTTTTATTCTCTTCAACGTAGCTTAGGCCGCTAAGGATTACAGATACCTCTACATCGAAGACCAAGACATACTCCTACTATAGAAAAGTGTAGTTCTGAAGAGAGAACTGTAAAGACCGCAAGTATAGAAATCGCCTTACCAAATTTTTGGATATAAGTCTACCATGGATGTTGTGACATTGAGAAGATCTCGTTATTTCAGGGACGAATAACATCTGATCTGTGAAATAGTAGCGGCAATCTTTACAACACCCCAGCCTTTCCAATCCCTATCTATTCGACTCCAGAATTCTGTAAACGTGTTTCAATCTCAAACCTTCGCTAACCCGGCAATATTTGAAAGATTTGACTTTCTACGGAAATTATCGGTAAAAGGGTAACCATCATCCGGGAAACTCAGGTAATGATGAAACTACAAGGTGTGGATGACGTTTCCTTTATTGTATTGTCGCTATTGACAGTGCTGTGCCGGATATACATGTATCCAGTGCACTGCAGTATCTACTGACTCGAGAAGAGATAGATAAGACCACGTCGAAACTTCAACGATAGGGTCAATCCTCTTCCGGTCGTGAAATTGGTACGCTCCGGCCCAGCGTCTTCTGATACCAGTCCTACAAGCGAGACAAACGTGTTTGAGCTAACAGTGCGGTATCTAAACGGCGCATCGATGCTGTTTTAGCTGCACATCACTCTGCTTAGTCTCGAAGTATTACTGAAATAGCATCCTATGGTCGGATAACACCCGAGTCTGTCGCGCAATATCTAAAAAAGGTAACTAGTATGAGGATCTTTGAGAAATTCCCAGCGGATTAGGGGGTTAGAATATACCCGCGGTAGGTATGTCATAAGAGGCGACTAAAATACCAGATTCAAGGGACTGTGTAGCGAAACCCTTCAGGTTGCCAGCGCAATATATAGCTTCTCCAACCCCAATTGTCAGCCTCACCTATCCGCGGCGAATCCTGTTTCACTAACAGACGACGCCCTGGCGACCCCAAGCTCCTCATGGAACTTGGGGTGGGCAGGGAGGGATGGCCTGAAGGTTTAATGTGGCCATATAAATAGTTCCCGAGCACCTTAATGGTGCTGTGTTACCGGAGCGTACCGGATCTGTATCCGGCAAAAGACCATCACATCGATAACACTCCACAAAGCCTTCGGGGAGTAACCTTTTCGCTAAAACAATAACAACAACATCTTTGAGAAATTGATTTTCACATAAGTATGCAGTTATACATAACGCTTGAAAACAAAATTGCAACTTCAAGACAAACCAATTGGTGTATAAAATTCTAGGATCTCACTACAATTACCAATAAGATATGATAAAAGATATAACCCCGAATTGAATTTTATTCTCGAACTTCACTTTTTTTGTGATACGGTCTAATGTGCACACTTATCTGTATACCTACACATATAAATTGCACTGGGTGGCTATTATAAAGAAATAAAACCCCAAAAGGCTCTACGAAGTCATGAGTCAATGACACAAATAATTTGATTTGAGAAGTACATGCATGCATAGGTATTTTGAAGCCATTCCTAACGCATGAAATAAAAGTTGTTAGCTGAAAAATGATAACGACACCACCAAACGTGCAGCTCGAAATGCTTAAATGGGACTCACGCTAGAAGGCGATCATGTGTAATAAAAACACCCGCATATTTACGAAATTAAAGCTTGGATAATATATTCAAGCGTTGTTCCCCCAATGCACCACTTTAAGAGAATGTACTATGTTGTATGTATGTATGTATGTATGTGCATATGCAAATGAACTTTTGGCCATAACTGCAGCAGCGATTTAAACAAAGAAGAGCGGAAGTTGTGAAGACATGTTGCGACCCTTTTTGTACAGCATTTAAACCAATTCAGTCAGGCGTGACTTAAATTATAGCTATTAACTGTTCAAATGCGGGAGCTTAGTATATATATATATATGTATTCCATGTTATGCCTACGTGCAGAGCAAACGCAACTAGAATATATCAAAACTCATTAAATTATGTTGTTAAAAAAGATTTCAACGTAAACTAGGCAATACAAACAGAGAGCTAGAAAGCTGTAAACGCATAGTAAAGTTAATTTAAAGGTATATTATTTTTATTACAGAGGTTGCACAAATACATAAAGGAGCGTATATATAGGTAGTCCGGGTCAAGTCAATGACCAACCATGGAGTCAGTAGGTTGTTGTTGGTGTGGAGTCAGTAAGTGTCTGTATTCTATTGGAAACATGGTGTTTTCTTTGTTGTCCTCAGGCTCACGTTTTATCAAGCTAGTTTTATAGTATATCTTGCCAAATAGGCTTGAGCAGGGTTCAACTCAGCTAAAACAATGTCTTATATAACATCACCTAAAGGAGGGAGCAATAATGTTCAATACACAAAGTGGAGTATATAAAAGACAGGTTGTGCTTGTTGTTGTTGTAGCAATAAAAATACTCCCAAAAGGCTTTCGGGAGTTCTATCGATGTTAATGGTCCTTTGCCGGATATAGATCCGGTACGTTCTGTTAACAAACGCCATTAAGGTCAAGCCCGACCATCTCGATGCCAGCGCAATTTATAACTTATCTAACCCAACTGTCAACCTCACCTGCCCATGGCGAATCCTGGTTCTTTAGCAGGCCATTCTCTGACGTCCCCAAGTTCCTCATGGAACTAGGGAGTGGTGGCGGAATGTCCTGGAAGTTTCAATAAATTTAAATCGTTTCTGAGATGGTCGGGCTTTTAACTTAATGCTGCTTGTTGCCGGAACGCATCGGATCTATGTATATCCGATAAATGACCATTACGTCGATAGCACTCCTCAAAACGTTCGGGGTGTCTTTTACGCTACAACAACAACAACAACATAGTCACGACTTTTTCATCACAGTGATATATACTATCGCGACTATATCGGAATTGATTTGATATTAACGCGTCGAACCTTCCAAGTAATTTCTCCTACTCTTCCCCTTCACTAATTCGATATGAAATTTCTGAAAAAATGGACGCAGGAGATGTCACCATTGTTACGAATTCTCATCAGTTTTCGGAAGTGAGAAAATCTTTCCTCCGAAGTGGACAGAAATCTCGGAAGCCATTTGTTAGGCAGAGAGAAACCGTAGCCAATGTCTTGCCAAAGCTGGGTTATCAGGAAACGACACTGTGAAGCCAAGAAATACAAAAATACGGGGGGATTCGTGCTCCATAACAACATTTGCGAAATAATGTTATTGCGAGATAACACAATACTAAAATATATTGAGTTTGAGCCAGCGTTTTAATGTAAGTTCGGGAAATAAAAAACACGGCGGCTGCCGTGGAGTGATGGTAGCGTGTTCCGCCTACCACACCGAAGATCCTGGGTTCACGCCCCGGGCAAAGCAACATCGAAATTTGTTAAACAATTTTTTTCAATTAGAAGAAAATTGTTATAAGCGGGTCGCCCCTCGGCAGTGTTGGGCAAGTACTCCGAGTGTATTTCTGCCATGAGAAGGTTCTCAGTGAAAGCTCATCTTAGTTGCAGACGGCGTTCGGAGTCGGCATAAAACAAGTAGGTCCCATCCCGCCAATTTGTAGGAGAAACTAAACGAGCTCGGCGCAAATTGGAAGAGAAGTTCGGCGTAAAATCTCTTCGAAGATTGTCGCGCCTTACATTTATTTATTTATTTAAAAAAAGTATTCTCTCTCTCTCTCTCTTGCCACCTATTGAACTAATATACAGACAAATGTATTTGAAATTAAGCTCTCGTCAGAAGTTGTTGTTGTTGTTGTTGTAGCGATAAGGTTACTCCCCGAAGGTTTTGGGGAGTGTTATCGATGTGATGGTCCTTTGCCGGATAGAGATCCGGTACGCTCCGGTAACACAGCACCATTATGGTACTAGCCCGACCATCTCGGGAACGATTTATATGACCACATTAAACCTGCAGGCCATCCCTCCCTCCCCACCACCAAGTTCCATGAGGAGCTTGGGGTCGCCAGAGCCACGTATGTTAGAGAAACGGGATTCGCCGCTCGAAGGTGAGGTTGACAATTGGATTGGAGAAGCTACATATATATTGCGCTACATATATGTATATTGCGCTACACATCTCGTCATGAGTCGTTCCATTTCATTCGAGATCTATCTATGGCGTTGGTAATAATCATTTTAATTTGTACACTACATATCTACTTACACGCAATACTAAACATAATAATCACTACCTGCGAGATTTATTCAAATCGCACTTAGTCATGCAACCTACAATTCCTCTGGGTAATTCCCTCACACAACTCACCTCGCTTCAATTTCACGTTCATGCAGAATCTGTTTTAATTTCTCCGCTGTTTTATCTTCGCCTACAGCGCCCATGAAAAGTGCATCCGTACCGAGTTGTTTGAGTATGCGTACCGTATTCAAAGCTGAACCACCGGGATTTATTTCAAATTTCGCGCTAAACACCAAGCAGTATGCAAAAAGAATAAAAACAACAAGTAAAGGTGTCTAAGTTCGGGTGTAATCGAACATTATATACTCAGCGTGTGCTTCAATTGTACATTTCATTTCAGATAAATTACTTTTCTACATAACACGCGGCACCGCCCGTTTAAAAAATTTGTCTCCCCATTTCCCCTTTCCATAAAACTTGATAAGTGAAATATCATTGATTCAAAGCTATTTTTTGCTAAGTTATAGCTTAATTTTTCTTCGAGTTATGACTACCGAAAAATAGAAAATTGCTTAGTCATAAAGGGGGCGGTGCACACCCATTTTTTAAAATTTGAAGTTTTTCCTATTTATTGTTATAAATCAAATTGGGAAATGAAATACCATTGATATAAAGCTATTTTTTGCAAATATATAGCTTATTTTATTCGTCCACAACCCTTTTAAAAATCTTTTATATAAAAGTGGGTGTGGTCCTTAACCGATTTCGTTAATTTTTCTTCAAAGCATTCCTTATTGTAAAGGCAAACTTTCTGCCGAATTTTGTTACGATAGGTTTAACGATTTTTAATTTGAGATTAATAATATTTGTAAAAGTTATTTTATCACAAATGGGCCGTGCTACGCCCATTTTAAAATTTTTTTTTCAAATTTTTATCAAGAGTCTCAATATCAGTCCACACGTCAAATTTCAACATTCTAGGTGTATTATTTACTAAGTGATCAGGTTTTTTGTGTTTTCCAAAATATTATATATATAAAAAGTGGGCGTGGTTATCATCCGATTTCGCTTATTTTCAATGCCAATCTATTCTGGGTTCAGGTAAGCTCGTGTACCAAATTTGGTGAAGATATCTTAATATTTACTCAAGTTTCGTGTTAACGGACGGACGGACGGACGGACATGGCTTAATAAAATTTTTTTCGATACTGATGATTTTGATGTATGGAAGTCTATATCTATCTCGATTAATTTATACCTGTACAACCAACCGTTACCAATCAAAGTTAATATACTCTGTGTGCAAAGCACGCTGAGTATAAAAAGTTTGATAGGCATTGCTCCTGTTTATTTCTTATCAGCATGTCAACTAATTGCCTGAACAGCTGATTGAATGTTTATAAATACACTTACCGCCCAGCTGTTTCAGCTTCCAATTTTGTTAAAGTTTCTACATCTAATTCTCCCTTTGACTCTGGCGGTATTTGATAATTTCGCAAGTACTCAGCTGCGGTATGTGGAAGCTGCGCTGTATGATCTAATAAGACATTGCCAAATGCTACTACTTTGCGTGGTCTAAAAGTGTGGAGGTGGCAAAAAGAAAAAAAAAGCACAAGAATAATTTATTACAACACACATTGCCTTAATTATGAAACTCTTTCAAAGTGAAAATCTTCAAGTTAATTACGTATTATAGTTACTATCGCCCATTCCATAACTTAAAACTTTCGTATAAAGATCTTGCAAGTATTCCATTGTGCGCTCGAAGAATAGCATTGGTACAATTGGAATAAAATCGCAACTGGCTCGTACACAAAACGCGTTTACTTATATTTGTTTAATCAATACTTAATTATGTGAAGGTTATTATTTAATTTAACTCCTAAACTGTACTTGCAAACGCGTCGGCAGTAATTTTTCGACTGATTCTGAAGCTGCCACTAGATTGAAGGTTAGCTCGCGCCGCCGCAATATGCCGACAGCCAGAGCGCTAGTGGAGCTAGCAATGTACA
This sequence comes from Eurosta solidaginis, assembly GCF_040869045.1. Taxonomy (NCBI): domain Eukaryota; kingdom Metazoa; phylum Arthropoda; class Insecta; order Diptera; family Tephritidae; genus Eurosta; species Eurosta solidaginis. The sequence continues at coordinate 258,405,483 of NC_090321.1, forward strand.
AACATTTATATATCCATACATACCCACATGTTTGTAATATGTACTCGTTTGCTTCTCTGTCATTCCATAGTATTTTGTTAATTACTCCACTACTTGCTATGTCCATAATTTGTTAAAATGTGAAATTACTTCTCTCCCAGCCCACGAAGTTACTTACAAATTTGCTCTGTTTGCTTTTTTTTGATTTTCAGGTACGAAAGCTTTTTTTTTTTATACGTTGTTTGTTTTGACTTTCAATTGTTGTTGGTATGGCAGTGCTGCCTACACAAAAGTCTAAGCGCCTCGCTGGAAGCATGATTATGGCCTATAAAGGGAAGAAAAATAACTCTGTAATAAAGAGATTTTCAGAGACAGTTAAAACTTAGTCATAAAACTTAACGGACTATCATTCCATGGAGCGATTCGCGGATTGGTATGCAGATATATATGTATGAAAGACAAGGATGGTGTGAAATCAGATGAGATGATTATTGGGATATTTGAGAAGAGTACTCTTGAGAACAGAGTTCCGTGATATTTAGAATAGAGTTTAAGGATGGGTCCATATAGGACGGCCCCATATAGGTGTTAATATAGGCCTAAAGGGCTAATTAAACTTCCTTAACCCTAACGCCATAGTCGTAACCATACCCATATCCATAACCATCTCCAAAGTAATCGAATAATGGTGCCTTAACCTAAAAGTAGTGAACATTTCATAAAAATGAAGAAAACATTAAAAATTACAAACATATTCCACGAAAAATTACTCTCTTAGTCATAACGTATCCAAACAATGAATAAAATCAACAAAAATTATTAAATTCACCAACTCAAATATTTTTGGTTATGGATATGGCGAGAAACCAAAAACCAATTGGTTGGCTATGGTATGGTTATGGCTTTAGCGTTATGATATGGCACCATTAATAGATTACATTGATTTCCATAAGGTAGGTTCGATGAGCTATTTTATCTGGTTATGATTTTATGGTTATAAGTCACCATTAATTGGCCTTTAACGGATTCGCCAGCGACGTTAGGATTTACGGCTCTGTGTTATAAGTTTTCGACAGAGTTTCGAATTTAAATGAAGAACACCATCCCCAAAGGTTTTGAGAACTTATGAGAACTTCGAACGTGAACTAGCACGTTGTGATACTAGATTTGATATAACTTGCTCTAATCGGATGAGCAGTGTGGGTCTTGGCCCACTTAAAATAAATACACTAATATTATTTGTATTTAATAGAAGAATTAACCACTATTTATTTTTGGTAAATAATTTTATTAAAGTATAAAATATTTTATAGCACTAAGATTTTTATAGGACTCAACGCCCAAATCTATGCTAGCGTAATTCTTTATTATAATTTCAAAATTAAAATATAAAAGCTAACAAGAACAATTCATTCAATTTCTTCAAAGTAGATTTATATAAAGTTGACTATAAATGCAACTAATATTAACATCGTAAATTAAAATAACATAACCCTACAAGCAGGACCATATGTGAGCCGGCCTAAGAAAAGGTGGCTTATCACTCAAAAAACAGCTGTTAACAGCTGTTTCTCGCAAAAAAAAAAACAACTGTTAACAGCTGTTTCTCGCACCTTCGTTTTTGAGTCATAAGCCACCTTTTCATAGGCAGGTCACATATAAGTAACACTTTATAAATCATGCGTCTAATATAAACTTTTGTCATGTTAATCTTCTTTTACAGGTCGATCTTTGGGTGCCCAACGATAACTTGTGCTGTAACTTTGGTTACCTTCAAACAATCGACCTTTTTAAAAAGGGTTAATTTTCCGTAAGCCAAAAATTGTTCCTCTCTTTTTAAAATTGATGCAGGCTGTTAGCATCATTGAACATCAATCAGCTGATACACAGCTGTATTTATTTACAATGAGCTTCAAACTTTTTGTTCATTGCAAACAAATTTTGATAACAAAAGCGAAGTCGGTTAAATTGAACGTTTTGCTTATACGACAAAATATTACGATTAAATAATTTTTATTAAGTGTAAGTGACAAATAAACAAAGAATCAACAATAGTGCAAAAACACCAACTGATATCACAGAGATCACATCTGCCACGGTTTGTACTGGAAGAGATTTTTGTTTTATGTTCACGTACTTTTTGCAATGAAAACCATCTCAATAGGATTGGGCACTAATGGATGTGCTATATATATATATTTCTAACTAAAACTACAAAACACTTATTAATTAAGATAACAACAGAGATTTAAGAAAATCATTTATAAAGAACAACTTGGTGCATATTCTAAATTTCAAACAATACTGTTTGTATATATTCCTCTGACCACAAAAATAGCTTTAGGAAACCAATTTTCGAATCGAAATTTTTTTTAAATGTCTATGTGCGTAAAGCACCTTCTTGCCTAGGCGGCCTTCGCCCGTTTCTAACCAACACTGCACTTCGGCTTAGAAAAATTTTTTACCTCAAACCCCAAGCCGATCCAACACCGGCAGCGCCATCCACAGTTACTCCTTTTTCTTTTCAAGGTAATATTGAATGCAGGTATCATTGCATTAAAACAAAATTGGTTTTCTAATAGAAAAACGCTGTCCGTTAAAAAAAATTTTACTTTGCCGGGCAGAATATAATAAGATATGGCGAATTTTTTCACAATCTAAATTATTAACAAATTAATGGTTATCAATTATTTTATATAAACTGCTACACTTTAAACGCATATGGTTTAAAAAAATTTGAAATGCAACGTGGCGGTTCTAAGAGTTTTTTAATTAGTGTGAGACTTAGAAAGCTTATTTTCAGACCATAATTTTAATATATTTCGCCCGGTAAACTAAATATTTGCAAAAAAAGAGTATATATGTGACCCGGCCTATGAAAAGGGCTTATGACTCAAAAAGAAATTGCGAGAAACAGCTGTTAAAGATAAACAATGCATTTCTTCAGTTTCTTAGTAATTTTCTTTCTTTTTTTTTACGCCATAAACCACCTTTTCATAGGCCGGGTTACATATAACGAACGTGTTAGGGCGCAGCTATTTTTGTGTTTACAGAAGTACCAAATTCTCTTATACTTGTAGTTGTTTGGACGTGTTGCATCCATGTCTGAGGTCCGTTTAGTTTGAAACCCCCAAAATTCCAAGTAAAATGCCAAATTGGAACTTAACAGAACGCAGATTCAGACTCCACCCGATCAAGAAATTTCGTTCAGTATATATAGTAAAATATACAAACAACTTATGCAACTATACTTATAAACTAGTATACATATATTTGACTGAATCTTTCATCGGCATGTATTCCGACTTGCTAAATACCTTTTACATCGAGCACCGCCGAGAAATTGCAATTATTAGCAATGGATAAGTTAAGCCAGGGTGAGTCAAACTGAACGAAAATCAATTTCTAATGCAGCGGCTCGAAATACATATAGCTATACGGCTCTACTCAAATATCCACTACTCTTTTTATTTTGTGCACCAATTTAATATAAATACGATGCGCGCAATCTGAAAACTTCTGCATACATATTCGCCTGAAAGCGATCCTTAATCTCTATTGGCAGTTCACGCATCAAAGTTGCTATATTCTTTGCAAATAATTCATCAATCATATTGTCAGCAATTACCATTTTTGGAGTATCACATGGAGCTGTTGTACTATTGATTACTGTTCTCTCAGACTCTCGACTGTTCAATGAGTGTGCTTCACTTAAACGTTCTACTTTTAATATTTGTAAATCGACGGCTGGTGACTTATTCTGATATTCGTAAATAAGCTTAGCCCTGTTGGTTACATCTGAATTTAAAGAACAAGTCTCTTCTTCTTCCGCCATGCTATTAACGTTGATGAATACTTCATTAATTGTTGGTTCATCCAAACTGGAACTCATTTCCTTTTCTTTGCATGAGCTACATAAGAAAACAAAGGTGTGATTATTATAACGGTAAGGCGAGTGTATTAAGTACTTGTGAAGTTTGAAATGTACTCATGCGTTTGTCCGATAACTATGAAACTAATTTTAATGAAATAAATATGAATGTAATCTCTGGTCTCAATATGCAAACTTACCGCCTTGGTACTATGGATTCTTTAAGAAACAGCATTTCCTTATAGTAATCCCATTTTTTTGTATCCGATGCATTAGTGGCCAGTAGCGAATAGGCACCCAAGCTTCTTATATGTTTGCAGAATCTTTCACGCAACAGCTTCCACCGTGCTTTACAATCAGAAGCTATAATCAAACATGTCACGTGAGTTTTAAATGTAATAAATTTCAGCTGGGATTTTCTTACCACTTCGATTGCATTCCGCCGCCACTTCTTGCCATGCTTCATCGCGTTTTTTTCTGTTATAATAGTTGAAATGTTTTTTCTCATACAAACATGGTCTGTCTTGTACCGATTTTATCAATTTGAAAAAGAACTCTTTGTCGTTGCTTGTTTCCATTTTTTTAAAATGTTTTTTTTTTTTTTTTTTTATAAGAATTTGTTGATGCAAACTGTCAAAATCAAATAGGGCTATGCAAACAGCTCAATAGCTTAAATGCGATGTTGTTGTGCCATAGAATTTGGTACCTTTACACAGTTTGTGGCGCACTGACCGTTTTGAATCCAGCGACTCTAAAAGCTCATTATGGTTTGTGTACGTGGAGTAGTTGACACATCACTGTGTAAAACAAAAAAATTCAGCAACTAATGGCGGTGCAGTGTTTGGCAAGATCGAAAGCGAATGAAAGAAAGAGAGAAAAAAAACAAGAGCTAAAGGAAAATGACGTAAAAATTGCTCATAAAATAATGTTTACATGCGCAATGCGCCATCATCTACAATTCCATCATGTATCGTACCTCTATGCCGTCTTTCAGTGAGTTTTACAGCTCCGGCTCACGCTCAATTCTCACGGGAATGCTCTGGATCATTGAGAGACTTGAAAAGCATATGTCGTGAAATTTTCGCACATATGAAATGTGATAGGCAGATGTCGCCGCTGTTTTTCATTTAACTCATACGACGAAAGGCTAAGCAGCGACATCTATTTTTGAAAAAGTAGGTATATTAAAGGCCGCGTTGCCAACCTAAAAAGAAGTAATTAACAAATTATCTGGCTCACAAATTGAACCAGACTTCTATCTGGATTTATCTGGCTCAAATCGTTGTTGTTGCATTTACATGCAAAATTATTTATCTGGCTCAGGATTTTGCCACCGGATGATAGCTCTACACAGTTTGTTGCGCACTGACAGTTTTCAACCCAGCGACTCTAAAAGCTCATTGTGGTTTGTGTACGTGGAGTAGTTGAAACATCACTGTGTAAAACAAAAAATAATTGTGGAACTAATGACGGGGGTCGGCAGTGTTTGGCAAGATCTCCGAGTGTATTTCTGCCATGAAAATCTCTCAGTGAAAAGTCATCTGTCAGCCTTGCAGATGCTGTTCGGAATCGTTATTTCCATTAAAAAATTTCGTTAGTGATTGTATGACTAATAAAAAAAAGCATTCAGATTGATAGTGCGAGAGCACTCCCACTCACGAGTGATTGCAAAATTTCTTGACTGCAATCACTAAGGGGACTCATGAAAGCATATAAACTTATTAGGTGTAAAATTATATCCATTTACACACGCTGTTATATGAACGCACCTAGTTATACTCTTGATAAACTTGATTGTTTATCGGCTGTATTATTGCCGAACAACATTTTTTTGATTGTTATACAAATTAAAAAATGCCACGATTAAGTGAAAAATCAAAACTAAAACGTCTTTACTAAGATATACTTGTAAATGACTTGCTAATGTTGGAGATTTCTGATGAAAATGCCTGCTGTAATGTCTGCAAGGTTGCATTCCTTTGAGTTTACCGCGTTTACACAATGAAATGTGCGCGTAAATTTATACAAATTGTGTAAATGATTTTTCATACAAAATTTGACAGCTCGTTTACGCACTAGATAAATTTATACGTTTACACACTTTATAAGGCATTTATACGGTTACATGAGTCCCCCTACTGTGTCATTCAGTTTCATTGAAATTTCCGTTTTCAGCCTTTGCCAGTTACATTTTATGACTAACGTACCTGTGATTAGTTTGAAGGTCTATTAAAAATGTGAGGCGTAGCCTGACCTTATTAAGGTTCAGTTGGTCTTATATATGACTATCAATAGAAATTTGACGCGTCCAACGCTTTTACTTAATTGTCTGATCAACGCCCTAGATTGATGAGGAGTGTGTTGACTAGTACCTAGGACCTACCTATTTTATAGCTTTTAGTATCGTTATTACTTCATGTAAGTATTGTTTTCAATAAAACCGTTTAACTTAAGAATTTTTTTTAAATTATTTTATTTTCAAGTTTTTAGTCTATATTTAATTGCCAATTATTTCTCATTCTATCATTTTACAAGGACTCTTTCCAGACAATTTATTACAATCTAAGTCCTCAATACATAATCCTTCCAAAGACTTTACTCGACTGTGCGCCACGTCCTTCCTCCAACTCCAAAATATTTTGATGTCACTTCTCGGACTGTATGTAGATAATATTTGTTCCAAATATGAGCCAAATCGGACATCATAGGTCGCTTTCTATTCATGTATGTATTATGTGTTCCAAATATGGACAAAATCGGAGCACAAATACGATTTTTTTGAATATCTCGATCTTTGCGCCACCTAGCGGCGATTTTTTATAGGTCTCTTTCTATTCTTGTATGAATTATGTGTTCCAAATATGAGCCAAATCGGACCAAAAAAACGATTTTTGTGAATATCTCTATCCTTGTGCGACCTAGCGGCGGTTTTTTTTTTTTTTTTCATACGTCACATTCTATTCTTGTGTGTATTATGTGTTCCAAATATGAGCCGAATCGGACCACAAATACGATTTTTTTGAATATCTCGATCCTTGCGCCACCTATGGTAGTTTTTTTCTTATTATTGCATTGTCATCAGGTTCTGAACTATATTCCAAGTTTCAAGCTTGTAGCTTATCGGAAGTTACTTGAATTTCAATTAAAAAATTCGTGCCATCAACACCAGCTAAATAAAACCGTTTAAAAACACGTGCATTGTACACATTTCAAATTAATAACACAATTCAACTCTGTGAATATAACAAAATAAACAAACAATTAGTAGGAAATTTTCTTTAGAAACATTAAGGCAAGTGCTTTTTTAAACCTGGGCTCATTTCATTTCACTGGAGTGTGCATGAATTTCTTGAATTTTTTATAAAAAAGTAGAGCAAAATCTGTTTGTTAAATTAATTAAAAAAACAAATAGGTTGTCTTTGTATAGCTTTAACTATAAGACCAATTAGGTATAAATAGCGGCCACAAAATTTATCACGTAGTACTTTATACTTAAAAAGTAATGCAAACGGTCTTAAACTATAATAATGAATACACGCATTCAATTCGCGATCCTGTATCTCGAGCTTATCTGCTATTTGACATATACGAATGCGCAATTTCGTATTATAAATGGTGTAGATATAGATATAACTGAGGCCCCACATACGGTAGCATTATTTTATAAAAACGAGTTTAAAAACGAGTTTGATTGCATGGGTTCCTTAGTCAATATGAATTCGGTGGTAACAGCTGCGCATTGCGTAGTAAAACGAGAGGAGAGGAAGTACACCCTTCTTGCTGGTGTAACCGATATAAGTGAAATAAACACAGGAAGAGGGCAAGAACGCAAAGTGAAGGAAATACATTATCCTCCTCAATATGATCGTAAGACAGCATATATGGATATAGCTGTGATGAAAGTGTATGAACCATTTAATCAGACTGATAGAGTAAAATCAATACCGCTTTGTCAGCATGCCATGCAAAGTGGCTTAGATCTGAAAATTAGTGGATGGGGTTCGATAGATAAAGATAGTACTACACCTAGTAATCGTCTCAAAACTGCTGAAATGCCTATAATAGACACGTGGTACTGCAAGCATCTTTATCAATATTTATCGAACCCGGAATATTTAGCGGACACCATCATGTGTGCTGGATGTACTGAACTTAATCCGTGTTATGGAGATTCTGGAGTAGCGGGCCTTTTCAGAGGACAACTTTGTGCGGTGTTAGAGGGTGGTTGTCACGACGCCAGAATTGCGAATACATTTACAGATGTATCACATCCAAAGGTTTATCAATTTATAACATCCAAGATGTGTATTTGAAGGCTGATGCTATAAACTGACCGTTGAGTGGAATATCGCCCTAACTCGACTGAACGCCGAATTTCGAAATATTTCGAGATAGGGCGTTTTCCAAACAGCTGTTGAGATATGGTGATATTCCACTCAGCTGTCGAAACAGCGATATTTTTTCTTGTATAATGTATAAATAAATTTATATAATATTTTTGATTTTATGCAATAAACGTACGATGTAAATATCTTTATTTGTGAGACCAAGTTTTGATCACGACTGTAAAGTTTAATCAGGTATGTATGAATAGATCATGAGATAAAAAGAAAGTTGCGAAATAACTACCAGCCTTATGGAAATTAATGTAATAGGTTATTAAAACCTTAGAATAACGCCTTTGTTATAACGATACCAGAGCCAACCAATCAGTTTATGGTCTCTTGCGTTAGAGAATTTCACGGTTGCCGCACCATGTTTTTATTTCGGTCCAAAATTTATCGAAAAAAGGACCCAATCTCAATTTTCACATTTCTAGGGTAAGTCTATATCGTTCACCAACCTAACGTTGTGAACCTAGTTTTGCTCACAAAGCTTTTAGTTCCAGCTTTATGTTATTGATTGCAATGAGTTAGGTTTTAGTAAAAAACGGCTCAAAAATTTGCGTTCTGGTGGTGCCGAACAACATATGTGAAAAACTCAGTAAAGCATAAATGAAACTAAGCAATTTTGTTAGTGCTATTTTTATAGTTGCTTACTTTTTCTCTTAACGTTTAAACTTTAAATCATAGCCTAGATTCAGTAAGTGTGAGTTTTGATGCCAGGCCTCAGGGGTTAATGGGGTTCTGCTAGCACCTACGTGGAAAATTTTACACAAAATATAAAAAGCTGAATATAAAAATAAAAATTTTTTAATCGCACTCGTTGTACATTTATAAAGTTATCGCCTTCAAGAAGTATTTCTGCCTTCCAGTTAAAATAATTTTTGTGTCAAGATACTTAGGTTTAAAGCACCTTGCGTAGCCTAACCCCACAAAAGTCCTGGAATTCCTTGAACTCAGTGCGCTGTGTGAGAAAGATTTAAATATCGACGTGACTTCACAAACTCTCAATATCTCTTGGTATGCTTGAATTAAGTGAGCGGCAAGTACACTTAATAAAAAACAAATTAGTTTCATTCTTTTACTTAGTTTTCAAATCATTAAACTTGACGCTTCATCAGTGGCAAGCCATGTCAAATTTCTTAGAGACACACGTGCATTTGAAATACATACGTTTAGCTCTACTACTGACAAAAATTTTAAATTAGTGTCTAATAACCGATCGAAATATCTAGTCATTATTATTATAATTATTATAAAACAAGAGTTTTTTTGTTTCATAGACAATTAGCGACAGTGTGTTTGCCAACACATTTCTTTTTAATGCCTCGCCTAAATCATTTCCTAGGTGAAATGCCACTGTGCTCGTACATTTTATTGACTGAGCAATTTTTTGTGGTGAGAAATCCATTAAAGTTAATTCAAAACAAGTAAGGAAGGCTAAGTTCGGGTGTAATGGAACATTATATACTCAGCTGAGAGCTTTGGAGACAAAATAAGGGAAAATCGCCATGTAGGAAAATGAACCTTGGATAACCCTGGTATGTGTTTGTATGACATGGGTATCAAATGGAAGGTGGTAATGAGTATTTTAAAAGGGAGTGGGCCATAGTTCTACAGGTGGACGCATTTTCGAGACATTACCATAAAGGTGGACCAGGGGTGACTCTAGAATGTGTTTGTACGATATGGGTAGCAAACGAAAGGTGATAATGAGTATTTTAAAACGGAGTGGCCCTTAATTGTATATGTGGAGGCGTTTTCGAGATATCGACCAAAATGTGGACCAGGGTGACTCAGAACATCATCTGTCGGGTACCGCTAATTTATTTGTATATGTAATACAACGAACAGTATTTCTGACATGATTCCAAGAACTTTTGATTTCGCCCTGCAGAACTTTTTCATTTTCTTCTACTTAATATGGTAGGTGTCACACCCATTTTACAAAGCCTTTTCTAAAGTTATATTTTACGTCAAAAAACCAATTCAATCAATTTTTTCATCCCTTTTTTCGTATTTGGTATAGAATTATGGCATTTTTTTTATACCCAGTTGAGCAGAGCTCACAGAGTATATTAACTTTGATTGGATAACGGTTGGTTGTACAGGTATAAAGGAATCGAGATAGATATAGACTTCCATATATCAAAATCATCAGTATCGAAAAAAAATTTGATTGAGCCATGTCCGTCCGTCCGTCCGTTAACACGATAACTTGAGTAAATTTTGAGGTGTCTTGACGAAATTTGGTGTGTAGGTTCCTGGGCACTCATCTCAGATCGCTATTTAAAATGAACGATATCGGACTATAACCACGGCCACTTTTTCGATACCGAAAATTTCGAAAAATCTAAAAAGTGCTATAGTTCATTACCAAAGACGGATAAAGCGATGAAACTTGGTAGGTGGGTTGAACTTATGACGCAGAATAGAAAATAAGTAAAATTTTGGACAATGGGCATAGCGCCGGCCACTTTTAAAAGAAGGTAATTTAAAAGTTTTGCAACCTGTAATTTGGCAGTCGTTGAAGAGATCATGATGAAATTTGGCAGGAACGTTACTCCTATTATTATATGTATGCTTAATAAAAATTAGCAAAATCGGAGAACGACCACGCCCACTTTTAAAAAATTTTTTTTTTTAAGTGAAATTTTTACAAAAAATTTAATATCTTTACAGTATACTAGCAGACCCGGCAGACGTTGTTCTGCCCTAAATTTGGCCTATCTGCATACATTTTAATAAGCTTTTTCCGCCTAACTCTGCCCTACCCCTCTACACTTTTTCCTAATCTTTTTATTCACTCCTCCCTCCGTCTTTTTCGCTTCATCTCCATCTTCGTCTCATTCTATCTGTTTCTCAGTCTCCTTCTCTCTTTTCTCTTCTCAAGTTTTTCTCCTTCTTCTTCATCTCTTATTGCCAGTCCCGGAGGATGGTATGTATTTTGTTCCAGTCCCATTCCGAGTCTCAGTCCCAGTCCCAGTCCGTCTCTGGTATACTTCCCGGAAAAAAGCATCGTAAATAATATAGGCAAATTTATATACGAAATTTCAGGCAAATCGAATAGGACGTATGTAAATAAGTATGTGGGTATTATCAATTCTTGTCTTTATTTCGGCTTCGCATGCATATTTATCAGTTTTGCCAGGTTGATGCGACTAAATCGAATATCACAATGAACTTTAGAGATCTCAGCAACAGCTTTCATTTGATATCCATAATACACACACATTCTAAGGGTATCCGGGTCCATGTTTTGGCCTATATCTCGAGATCCTAGTCACTCAGCGGTGTAAAACTTACTCTGTACTAAAGCATACATCAACAGCTTCAATTTGATAACCGAGACCCTAACCTCCCAGTTGTATGAAAATTATCCTGTACTATAGCACTTATCAACAGCTTTCATTTGATATCCATATTGTATAAACACATTCTAGGGGTACCCGGGTCCACGTTTTGGGCTATATCTCGAGACCCTAGCCTCCCAGTTGTATGAAAATTATCCTGTACTATAGCACTCATCAGCAGCTTTCATTTGATATCCATATTGTATAAACACATTCTAGGGGTACCCGGGTCCACGTTTTGGGCTATATCTCGAGACCCTAGCCTCCCAGTTGTATGAAAATTATTCTGTACTATAGCACTCATCAGCAGCTTTCATTTGATATCCATATTGTATAAACACATTCTAGGGGTACCCGGGTCCACGTTTTGGGCTATATCTCGAGACCCTAGCCTCCCAGTTGTATGAAAATTATCCTGTACTATAGCACTCATCAGCAGCTTTCATTTGATATCCATATTGTATAAACACATTCTAGGGGTACCCGGGTCCACGTTTTGGGCTATATCTCGAGACCCTAGCCTCCCAGTTGTATGAAAATTATCCTGTACTATAGCGCTCATCAACAGCTTTCATTTGATATCCATATTATATAAAAACATTCTAGGGGTACCCAGGTCCACGTTTTGATCTCAAGACCCTAGACACGTAGCGAAAAAAAGGTATACTTTGGCCGATTCTCAGACCTACCCAATATGCTCACAAAATTTCTAGAGAATCGGTTCAGCCGTTTCGGAGGAGTTCAGCCTCTAAAACCGTGACAGAAGAATTTTATATATTAGATAAGTAAATTATGTCAACATTCAACTCCAGTAATGATATGGTGTACCAAAATACAAAAATAAAAGAAAAATTCAAAATGGGCATGGCTCCGCCCTTTTTCATTTGATTTGTCTAGGATACATTTAATGCCATAAGTCGAACAAAAATTTACCATTCCTTGTGAAATTTGGTAGGGGCTTAGATTCTAGGACGGTAACTGTTTTCTGTGAAAAAGGGCGAAATCGGTTGAAGCCACGCCCAGTTTTTGTGCACTGTCGACCGTCAGTCGTTCCTCTCGGCCGTTAACACGATAACTTGAGCAAAAATCGATATATCTTTACTGAACTTAGTTCACGTAATTATCTGAACTCACTTTGTATTGGTATAAAAAATGGCGGAAATCTGACTATAACCACGCCCACTTTTTCATGTCACCTCCTTTTTGAACGTTTTGAATGTTTTACTAAGCGTAGTAGCCCTTTTAAAGCTCAAGTTTATGATGCCATTGCTCTTTGTCCGCCCCTGATGTGAGTGAGCTCTGTCTATTTTAACTGACTACGATTTCCACTTATTTCTAGTTAAGTGTTCACGGTCGCAGCCATAAAATAAAGGCATTCAACAATAATAAAGGAACAAAAATTAACATTTCATTAGATTCTCCTTTCTTGTGGCCAATGTTGCAAATTTGAAATTAATATTTGCTTTGACATTGTTATCATATGTGAATTTTTCATGATACGCAATTTTCTGCGTAGATTCATTCATAAGTATAGCCGAGTATGAAATTCATAGCTAAGGCATGAACACGTGGAAGGCTCGTGAATACCTGAGACCATTTAGTGGCTTCTTTTTTATACTCAGCGGGATTTGCATACAGAGTATATTTACTTTGGTAACATAACGATTGATCGTAATGGCATAAACGAATCGAGATAAATATAGACTTCTATATATCAAAATGCTCTGGATGAAAAAAGGTATTGATTTAGACATGTCCGTCTGTCTGTGGTCACAATAAATGAATTAATTTGGTATATGATAAATTTGATGTGTGGACTTATATTGACTTTTGATAAAAATAAAAAAAAAGTAAAATGGGCGTGGCACCGCCCTTTCTTACTTACTTAATTGGCGCTTACCTGTTTAAACGGTTATGGCCGTCCAACAAGGCGCGCCAGTCGCTTCTTCTCTATGCCAACCGGCGCCAATTGGTGACACCAAGGGAATTTAAATCGTTTTCCGTGGAACCTCCCACTTGTGATAAAATCAATTATGCAAATATTATTAATCAAAAACCTATCATAATAAAATTCGGCAGAGAAGTTGCACGTACTATAATTAATGCTTCGAAGAAAAATTTACGAAATCGGTTGAGGACCACGCCCACTTTTATGTGAAAGATTTTTAAAAGGGTCGGAGACGAATAAAATAAGCTATATCTTTGCAAAATTGAGCTTTATATCAATTTCTTTTCCCAAGTGGAATTATAACAAAAAATAGGAAAAATTCCAATATTTGAAAATGGGCGTGGCACCGCCCGATGTTTAAAAGGGTCGTAAGCTAGAATAACAATCTATATGTATATAGCGAAAAAAACTTGTGTATCAATGATATTTTACTTATCAAGTTTTATTGTAAGAGAAAATTTGGAGACATTTTTTTTAAATGGGCGGTGCCACGCCCCCAGTCCACAGTGGTCGGTTCCATAGGCCAAAAATAAAAAAATCAAAGTGAAAAGTTCGTCACCAAGTGTGTGGTTAGTGTCTCTTCTTATAAGCAGCCTTTTAAAAGGTAAATTTGTTTTTGTTGTATTCGAACTTGTACTCTTTAATAATAGCTTCAAAAATGAGGTTATGGTATTAGTTAGTTTTTGCAGTGTGAGCAAGTTAAAAATAAAGTGCAAGTTTAAGCTATTGAAAAAAACATAAAGCATCATTGTGTTGAAATAAATAAATATGAATATGAATATTGAAGTCAAAGGTATTTATTTCAAATGAAATAATTTTAGAGTCTTTAGCTTGTTGTGTTTTTTTTATACTCAGTTTAGCAGAGCTCACAGACTATATTAACTTTGATTGGATAACGGTTGGTTGTACAGGTATAAAGAAATCGAGATAGATATAGGCTTCCATATATCAAAATCATCAGTATCGAAAAAAAAATTTGATTGAGCCATGTCCATCCGCCTGTCCGTTAATACGATAACTTGAGTAAATTTTGAGGTATCTTGTTGAAATTTGGTATGTAGGTTCCTGGGAACTCATCTCAGATCGCTATTTAAAATGAACGATATCGGACTATAACCACGCCCACTTTTTCGATATCGAAAATTTCGAAAAACCGAAAAATTGCGATAATTCATTGCCAAAGACGGATAAAGCGATGAAACTTGGGAGGTGGGTTGACCTTATGACGCAGAATAGAAAATTAGTAAGATTTTGGACAATGGGCGTGGCACCGCTCACTTTTTAAAGAAGGTAATTTAAAAGTTTTGCAAGCTGTAATTTGGCAGTCGTTGAATATATCATGATGAAATTTGGCAGAATCGTTACTACTATTACTATATATGTGCTAAATAAAAATTAACAAAATCGGATGCAGAACACGCCCACTTTTTAAAAAAAATTTTTTTAAAAGTCAAATTTTAACAAAAAATTTAATATCTTTACTGTATATAATTAAATTATGTCAACATCCAACTCCAGTAATGACATGGTGCAACAAAATACAAAAATAAAAGAAAATTTCAAAATGGGCGTGGCTCCGCCCATTTTCATTTAGTTTGTCTAGAATACTTTTAATGCCATAAGTCGAAAAAAAATTTACCAATCCTTCTTAAATTTGGTAGAGGCATGGACTCTATGACGGTAACTGTTTTCTGTGAAAATGGGCGAAATCGGTTGAAGCCACGCCCAGTTTTTATACACAGTCCACCGTTTGACCTTCCGCTCGGCCGTTAACACGATAACTTGAGCAAAAACCCATATATATTTACTAAACTTAGTCCACGTACTTATCTGAAGTCACTTTATCTTGGTATAAAAAATGGCCGAAATCCGACTATAACCACGCCCACTTTTTCGATATCGAAAATTACGAAAAATGAAAAAAATGCCATAATTCTATACCAAATACGAAAAAAGGGATGAAACATGGTAATTTGATTGGTTTATTGACGCAAAATATAACTTTAGAAAAAACTTTGTAAAATGGGTGTGACACCTACCATATTAAGTAGAAAAAAATGAAAAAGTTTTGCAGGGCGAAATCAACAGCCCTTGGAATCTTGGCAGGAATACTGTTTGTAGTATTGCATATATAAATAAATTAGCAGTACCCGACAGATGATTTTCTGGATGACCCTGGCCCACATTTTGGTCGATATCGCAAAAACGCCTTCACATATACATCTAAGGGCCACTCGCTTTTAAAACCCTCATTAATACCTTTAATTTGATACCCATATCGTACAAACACATTCTAGAGTCACCCCTGGCCCACTTTAACGGCGATATCTCGAAAAGGCGTCCACCTATACACCGAAGGCCCACCCCCTTTTAAAATACTCATTAACACCTTTCATTTGATACCCATATCGTACAAACATATTCTAAAGTCACCCTGGTCCACCTTTATGGCGATATCTCGAAACGGCGTCCACCTATGGAACCAAGGATCACTCCCTTTTAAAATACTCATTACCACCTTTCATTTGATACCCATATCGTACAAACATATTCTAAAGTCACCCCTGGTCCACCTTTATGGCGATATCTCGAAAAGGCGTCCACCTAAAGAACTAAGGCCCATTTTCCTTTTAAAATACTCATTAGCACCTTTCATTTGATTCCCAAATCGTACAAGCACATTCTAGAGGCACCCCTGGCCCACCTTTATGGCGATATCTCGAAAAGGCGTCCACCTATAGAACTAAGGATCACTCCCTTTTAAAATACTCATTACCACATTTCACTTGATACCCATATCGTACAAATCCGTTCTAGAGTCACCCCTGGCCCACCTTTATGGCGATACCTCGAAAACGCCTTCACATATACAACAAAGGCACACTCCCTTTTAAAAAACTCATTAACACCTTTCATTTGATACCTATATCGTACAAACAAATTCTAGAGTCAGCCCTGGTCCACCTTTATGGCGATATCCCTAAATGGCGTCCATCCATAGAACTATGGCCTACTCTCTCTTAAAATTGTCTTTAATACCTTCCATTTGATACACATGTCATACAACCACATTCCAGGGATGGTGATTTTCCCTTATTTTGTCTCCATAGCTCTCAACTGAGTATGTGATGTTCGGTTACACCCGAACTTAGCTTTCCTTACTTGTTTTTTGTAATTTAAAATTTCACCAGTGCCTTTATTAGCGTTTATTTGCACAAATATTTAAATTTCAGGTAAAGGTTTAGTTGGGTTCCTCACCGATCCTCACGTTGGGACTTATATCTTATTATTAGTCAAAGTTTTCAAATTCTAAAATGTTAATATAAGCTGCCACTTTCCGCCACTAATTATATTTCGCGACAGTTTTCTGATAGCATCACACTGATAAATTATTGTCGTATGTTATATGTGCTTACATGTAACATACGACATTATTTTATCCAGTTGACGATATGCAGATGTAAACTTTTGTGTGTGATTGTTGTTTTGTTATTGATATGTATGCCAGATCTTTTAAAAACTTTAATTTCGTTATTTAATCCTATAAAACATTGTATTTGCGATAGACACATCTTACCACTTTTCCCCCCACATATACTTACTTTTTGTATGCATGCGGTGAAAGTGTGTGGTTGTGGGTCGGTATGAAGATATTACCCGCGCCAATTTTATGAAAAAATAATTCCCACATATTTGTAAAGTCGTGACCAAAGTTTCACGTTGATATCTCTACTGGAAGTATTTTTGGCCCCCAACTCAATATAAGGCCGACCAGTGTGCAGTCGATTAAACATTACACAACATTTCTAGAGCCTACAAAAAAATAAATCCCTCGTAACGAAATTCGATACGCACGTTAGGCTCATAACAAGAAATATTTATAGCATAAATGGCCTAGATCGGTTAAAGACCACGCCCACTTTTATTTGAGAGATTTTGAAAAAGTTGGTAGATGAATGTAATATGCAAAATGGTTTTATATCAGTAATATTTTACTTTCAATAGGTCATTACCTCAGTAGGATTCGAAAAGTAATTTATCTGAAATGAACTGTAGAATTGAAGCTCACGCTGAGTATATAATGTTCGGTTACACCCGAACTTAGACACCCTTACTTGTTTTATGATAATCAACGTTTAAATACATCAACGTTTTGGAATGTTTGAATCGTAGGAACTACTTTCAACATAATGGGAAACGAAAAAAATTGGATATTTGGACTTTTAATTAAATATCAAAACGAACTTAATTCGAGACAGATTATACATACATTTAGTTTAAAGTGCAAAAAAAGCTTTAAGGTGATAATGAATAAATCGGGTGTTTTATTGTGCTATTGTAAGCCAATAAAAAAAGAAGTGTTACTGCCAAATTTGTTACTTACGTATACGATTTTTCTTTTACATTTTTTTTTCGTGTGATAAAAGCTTATAGAGAGGAGAGAGGAATAGAGTGTAGACAAATGAAATGTGTGAATATATAAAACGAAGCACGCGTGAAGCTCTGGTGCACATGGGGATCATTATAATTGGGGGACAGGATCACGATTCTACTTATAGCGACTATTCAATTTCCAGCTCAAATTAGCAGATCGAATCTATGAAGCTTACTTTTTTCACTTAGCTTTTCAAGACTAGACATAATTTTTTAGGCTTCTAGACTATTGACAGTGTCTGAAATTTTTGCAGCTTGACCTCCACGCTACCGTCTGAGATTCTTGCAACTTGACCTCAAAACTACTAACCGTCTTTACAAATGTGAATTGATATTTATTTAGTTTTAATATGTACCGCAACTTGTGGCCACAGAAATATTACCTATCTATACTTACTACAGCTTGAACATTTGGCTACAATCCTTTAAAGAAGCATCACTTTAAGTCATTTACATGTCCACAAGGATACGGATGAGGGACCAAGAAAGTACAACGTTAAGGGCGACGTCCCTCAGGGATCTGTTATCGGGCCAACGCTATGGAATGCGATGTATGATGGTGTGCTACAAATCAACCTTCCCGGAAGCACGGAAATTGTCGGCTATGCGGATTATATTGTCGTAGTAGCAGTGGCCAAGAAACTGGATCTGCTCCGAGTATTACGTAATGACGCTGTAGAAAGAATATAGGAATGGCTGCCGAACATGGGGCTGAAGATGGCTAGCAATAAGACAGAATGGTTTTGGGTGAGTTCAAAGCAGATTGTCGATGAGTAAGTCCTAACCATAGGGGACTATCAAATTCAAAGCCTTACTTGAAATATTTAGTAGTAAAAATTGCCTCAAAACTAAATTTTAAGGAGTAAGGGCGTTGGGAGAGAACGTTTCTAAAGTTAGTGGAGCCCTAATACGAATAATTCCCTACATCGACGGGCCAGGTAAAACCACCCCTCATCTAGTGTCCAACGTAACAAGCTGCTTCAATGTGGCACTCATCTAAAATGACCCACCAAACGGTATACTTGCCGCCTACTGAATTACTGCTATACGAATGGAAAGTGCTTATCGGATGGTGTCCGACGAAGCGATCCTTGTTTTATCTCGAAAAATCCCAGTAGATCTGCTGTCAAGGAAAATTACCGGTCAGTATGACCGGAGTTCGGCGACCAACGGAACAATCCAAGAAAAGCGCAAGGTCACAAACACTAGCTAGGTGGCAAGAACGATAGCAAGCATCGACGAAAGGACCTCCCACGTTAGTTCGGAATATATAGGAATAGTATGAGGGAATCACGGCGACCTAAACTACCACCTCATGCAGATATTGAGTGAGCACGGCGATTTCAAGGAGTATTTACATAACCGTAGGTTAGAGGGCGAATCCTTCTGTTCACACTGTCCCACCGAATCGGAAGAAGCAGACGACATAATGTTTCATTGGCATCATTTTCTGGTCGAAATACTCTATATACACAGAGTTTTTGGAGAGGAACCTTCATAAGGAATTTAGTTCCCCTATTGTGCAGACAAATAGATTGTGAGCAATCTGAACTTTCCAGTTATGCGCATGCGAAGCAGGGGCGATTAAAAAAAGGGTATTATTACTTTGATTGGCTAACGTTAGAGCGTAATGGCATACATGAATCGAGATAGATGTAGACTTCCTTATATCAAAATTATCAGCGTCGAAAAAATGTTTCCGTCCGTCCATCCGTTAACACCATAACTTGAGTAAAAATTTAAATATTTTTACGAAATTTGCCAAACTAGTTTATCTCGGCCCAGAATTGATAGGTATTGATTGGTTTTCCAGGCGGAGGTCAATACCACAGAAAGAGCGGCTTTACTGATCCAGTACAAAATGGTCCCATACACCAAAGTAAAAATCTTTTTCGATCAACAAGCCGCCTCAAAAGCACTAGAATCTAACTTAATAGTGTCGGATAATAAGGCATCTCATTGAATATGCAGATAAGATGGACCGAAAAGGTTCCGGAATACACCAGATTCTAGAATATACACGAGACGGACAGCTCCATGCGATCACCGCTTGGTCATCTTCTGAAGAAAATCGAGGAATATTACTATAAGGAAGCGGACTTTTTGTTGACCAAACGGGATGATTGCGGGGTCTCAAGGATCTTATCGCCATATTTGGTTAGGAAAGGAACTAACTTCCTTCTCAAGCTTTTGCGTTGATACTCCGAAGGTGGCGCATACCAACAAACTCCTTTGGAAGGAGCTGTAAGGATGAGGAGTCGATTCATCACTTTCTTTGCCTATGTTCTCCATCTCTCTTTTCCTATTGTGCTTTCCTAATTCCCATTTTTTCCACGATCGTTTCTTCTTCCCCGTTCTCTCGTTTGACTTCTTCTTCCCATTAACTATCTCTCTCTCCAAATGTTTTCAAATGTAATCTTTATACTAGAGGCTGTTGTGTCCGAACTTTGATTTAACTACATAATTTTTGAAGGATTTTAATACAGTTTTATGTTGCACTCTCCTTTCCTCTCTGTTTTTTCTACATCCTACCCACTTCCTTATTCCATATTTGGTACTTTCTGATAGGGTTATATACTTGGGGATTGCTTTGTCCCTGTCCTGGAAACCCAATGTGGAAGATAGGGGCAGGAAGGCTGGGTTGGTAACAGCGGCGCTCTTAGAACAATACCTGCCTTGGAATTTAATGTCATGTTGATCATACATCCAGTAGATATTGTGGCAAAGGCGGCCGCGGGCTGGTTGTTGTTATTGTTGTAGCGATAAGAACACTCCTTCTTCTCCACCCCTAGATCCATGAGGAGTTCGGGGTCGCCAGAGCCTTGGGCTGTTAATGAAACAGGATTCGCCACGGATAGGTGAGGTTGAGAATTGGGTTGGAGAAGCTATATGTTGCGCTGGCCACCCCTTGAAATGGTTGCGCTACACAACCCCTTGAATCTATTTGGTATTTTAGTCGCCTCTCACGACAGACACCCCTACCGCGGGTATATTCTAACCCCTAACCCGCGGGCTGGTCGGGCTTCGTCATGCAGGCTTTCTGACTTTGGGCGGTCTAGCTTCTTATCAGGTTCGACTTTATCCCTGACAGGACGGAGTACTGTCTGGGTTCCGGGCCATAGTGATATCCAGGGAAACTGTCAAAGCTGCTCCCTTAACCCGCATCGGTACAATTGAATAGATTTGCTGAATTGCATAATTCTCAACTAGTGTAAAACCTTCAATTTAGATCTAGTTTCAATAGTAGATCCGTCTAGAAGGAAGAGTGATTAGTAAAGAAAACAAGAGCTCATTCCTACTTGGTACTGTGGCAATAATTAAGATATTTCTATCATTCGTGTTTTATTTCTTCTGCAGAGTAAATATGCATACAACTTGCATGTGCTTCCACCGTGAACTGGAACCCACCGCTCCACTCCCCACTCATATCACTTAACTACCATCTTCAATTGGTTTTTGCATGTAGGCAGTATATAACACTATCCGTAATTTGTAAATATGTATCGCAGTTCATTAAACTTTTGATCAAAATATTTTGAAATATCTGTGGCAATTTGAAAATTCAACCTAATTGGAGTTAGGATAATGGCGATACATAGACCTATATCTGAAAAGCTAGCCGCAATTCACCATTGTAACTTCCTATATTTTGTAGCAGCCATTTGGTGGTAGGACTATGAGTAAGTAACGCAGGGAGATCTGTAACGGATTTCTGTTATGAAGCCAGAATATCACATTTATCCTAAATCGAATTAAGTTGTTTTTCAAATTGCCACAGATATATTGGCGCGCAAAAGTAGCGTCCCAATATCTGCACTTTTAATTTTACTACGACGCTACTATTCGTAGTCGGGCTGGTCACATTCACGACGGCGGTGTAGCCGCCACATCTGTCATATTATTTTTACACATGTTCTTATGAGTGTCGTTATTTTCGGCGCGACAGAGCCGAACGACAATCAATCACGAAAGCCGTTGTAGACAGATTAAACCTAATTCTATTTTTGGGAAGCGACAGTGAGTGGCGTCCTTTTTATTTTGTCAATAAAAACTAAAATAGAAGTAAATTACTGGCAATAAAATCTAAAATCATTCTTTTGGGAGTTTTTTAAAGATAATTAATATTTTTATAAGCTTTTATTTAGTTTCACTTTTGTTGTCTGTAATGGAATCTTTTAAGTTAAATTTGATACACTTCCCGGTGTCCGATTGAGCTGAAATTTTGCACACATATATAGCTCCGATGACAATGCAATATTACTTTGTTAGAATTCAATAAATTAATCGATAACACAGTTACCGGTAAAGATTTGTATTTACTTTGGCATAACAGCCTAAGTCCCATACAAACCCGCCGGTACCTATCCGTGGATTGTGATATTTGGACATGGTGAATCACGCGAGTCACGCGTGGTGAATCTCAACGCTTGCGAAAAGCGGAGACACAACCTTCTGCTGTATTTCTGTGTATAACCAACATAGCTGAATTTTTAAGGCTGTTTAACTCTGTAATCTTTTCTGTAATTTGTTTTGCTTTTGGAAAAATTACCTATTTCAAAAAAGCTGGCTGAAAAATATTGGCATAACAGCTTGCTTAAGTTAAATCAAGAATGGAAAATCTTGGAAAATTTGAGCAGATGTGGCAATTTCGCGCGTCCGTCGAACGAAATATTGACAATCTGCTGATCATCGCTAGGAAATTAGCGACATTCCATCAACTAAGCACCACTTTAGCAATACTACTGTTATTATTTGGTCGCTCAAACACACACACATATTAATTGTGCATTAAATCTAAAATATACAAATACACCATAATAATTTACACGGCCAAAGCCATAATAATTTACCCTACTAAAAATAAAAAAAGAAATTTATATTAAAATTAAATTTAAGAAAAAGGCTTTTCTAAGAACAAGCTTCTATTACTTGTTAATAAAACGAACTAAAAAGTAAAAAATAAAATTAAAGAAAAAAAAACTTTTTTAAAAATAAGCTTTTATTATTTTGGTTAATAAAATTAACTAAAAAGTAAACAATAAATTGACTCTAAAGAAATATAACACTTTAAAAGTTCATTGTAAGCTTAAACGATAATTGGGCTTTTTCGTCTGCGACAAAAAAATTCTATATTGTACATAATTATATATTTTTAACATTAAAACATTACACCTAAATTATTAAAGCTTACAATTTATATCACAGTCCTAATTGTTCTAATAAAAGCGTGTTACATTGCGATAGCAAGAAAATGAGATCCTAAATGTTCTTAATTATACCATCAAAATTTAATACGCTTTTTATTGGAACAATTAGGGTTGTGATATAAACTGTAAGATTTAATAATTTAGGTGTATAGTTTTAATGTTAAAAATATATAATTATGTACAATATGGAATTTTTTTGTCGCAGACGAAGAAGCCTAATTATCGTTAAAGGTTACAATGAACTTATAGTGTTATATTTCTTTAGAGTCAATTTATTGTTTACTTTTTAGTTAATTTTATTAACCAAAATAATAAAAGCTTATTTTTAAAAAAGTTTTTTTTTTCTTTAATTTTATTTTCTAAAATTTTCGCCACTGTTTGCTGTAACTTATATTGGTGACTGCCGCTTCCAAAGTTATCAAGAAGCCAATGCCTGGCTACGATTGTCGTCAAGCTTTGCTTCATTGTGGTTGTGGTCTGTAGACGCCGTGTTGAATGTAGTCAGCCCTAGTTTGTTTATATTATTCTTACCCAAGGCTCATATTTCACATACTTTTCTTTAAACATACAAACTAACATAAATATACATATATGTACGCAAAGCACTGGCCATTGACAATCATACAGGAAGTATTCGAATATCAGCAAAAATTAATTCACTTAGGTCAGTTTAGCACGTATACGTCGATGGTACGTGGAAGACTGATTTACACAGTGATTCAGGCGGGGGGAAAGCTTTAAAATGCCTAATTGCAGTTCTCAGCAAAATACAAAAACATTTACATTTGTAGTACACATACATATGTGTACATACGAATATTTTACAACGCTTTTTTCTATATCATAAACATGCAGATACGTGAGAAAATTTGCTTGGGATAAACAGACATCGTTTTAGGCATGACTTTGGTCTTTTTTTTGTCGACTAAAAGGATATTTTCATTTATGAAATTTAATACGCATATTTTCATTTACAAAAAAAGTTTAATTTGGTGCAGTATATTGGATTAAAGTTGTTTACCGGTTGGGGGTACGTTCATTGAACTGATGAAATATTTGCAAAACTGCACTTCTTTTGACATGCACATAATTTTATTTTTATACCTTTCATGAACATGAAATGGTATATTAACTTTGGTCCAATGTTTGTTGAGAAATATAGAAGATAGACTCACCATTAAGTATACCGAATTGATCAGGGCGACGAACTGAGTTGATATAGTCATGTCCGTCTGTCCGTCCGTCTGTCTGTTTGAACGCAAACTAGTCCCTCAAATTTTGAGATATCTCAATGAAATTTGGCACAAGGATGTATTTTTGTATTATATTAGACATTTGTTGGATACGGTAGGATCGGACCACTATAACATATATCTCCCATACAACCGATCGGTTAGATATGACGATTTTGGTCATTCCTGCCGCAATTTAGAAAGTATACACGTGAAACTCAGTGATATATATTCTAATATATCATAGAAGATATCCTGAAAAAATCACTTTGATCGGAGCTATATATAGTATATCTCCCATACAACCGATCGGATAGATAAGACGATTTTGGTCATTCCTGCCGCAATTTAGAAAGTATACACGTGAAACTCGGTGATATATATTTTAATTTATCATAGAAGATTTTCTGAAAAAATCACTTTGATCGGAGCTATATATAGTATATATCCCATACAACCGATCGTTCAGATAGAAAGATTTTTGGCAATTTCTCCCTTAATTTCCAATATAAAAACGTTAAACTTGGTGATATTTATTCTAATATATCATAGAAGATTTCCTGTAAAAATCATTTCGACCGGAGCTATAAATAATATATATCCCATATATCCCATTTTTGCAATTTTTTATTTAATATTTATCTTAAAAATCGTTTAGGTATATACATTCATAAAAGGTATGAAGTCTTTGGCACAGCCGAAGACAGTCCCGTCCTTACTTGTTTAATTTGTATAATATTTTATATTCTTTAGTCACATTTAATAGTAGTGAATGGATAAAGTGAATGACCCATTTAAAAGAGGTTTCCAATAGAGAAGAGAAGAGAAGAGAAGAGAAGAGAAGAGAAGAGAAGAGAAGAGAAGAGAAGAGAAGAGAAGAGAAAGGAAGAGAAGAGAAGAGAAGAGAAGAGAAGAGAAGAGAACAGAAGAGAATAGAACAGAAGAGAAGAGAACAGAAGAGAAGAGAATAGAAGAGAAGAGAAGAGACGAAAAGAAAAGAGAAGAGCAGAGAGGAGAAGAGTGGGAGGAGGGGAGAGGAGGGGAGAGGAGAGGAGAGGAGAGAAAGGGAGAAGAGGAGAGGAGAGGAGAGGAGAGGAGAGGAGAGGAGTGGAGAGGAGAGGAGAGGAGAGGAGAGGAGAGGAGAGGAGAGGAGAGGAGAGGAGAGGAGAGGAGAGGAGAGGAGAGGAGAAGATAGTAGAGGAGAGGAAAGGATAGGAGAGGAGAGAGGGGATAGGAGAGGGGAAGAGAGGAGTGGAGAGGAGAGGAGAGGATAGGAGAGGAAAGGATAGGAGAGAGAGGATAAGAGAGGAGAGGAGAGGAGAGGAGAGGAGAGGAGAGGAGAGGAGAGGAAAGGAGAGGAGAGGAGAGGAGAGGAGAGGAGAGGAGAAGAGAGGAGAGGAGAGGAGAGGAGTGGAGAGGAGAGGAGAGGAGAGGAGAGGAGAGGAGAGGAGACGAGAGGAGACGAGAGGAGAGGAGAGGAGAGGAGAGGAGAGGAGAGGAGAGGAGAGAAGAATAAAGAAAAAGATGTAGATAAGGATGAAGATGACGATAGTGATAAAGATAGAAATGAAGATGACGATGAAGATAAAGATGGAGTTTAAGGTTTGACTGAAAATGAGGATGATGACGAAGAAGACAATAACAATAAATATAAAGAAAAAAGCAAGGATAAAAATGATAGTGGCTTTCCACGGCAGCCGGTTAAATACACTGTAATTCCATTTAATTCGTTGCGTCCCTCTCACAACTTATCATCCTCGGAGGTCCATAATGTTAAAGTAGATAAAAGCAGCGATAAAGATAACAACGAAAATGGGGTGAATAATGAGTGGAAAGGGGGAGTTGTTCCTCGTAGGCACTCGCTTGTCTTCTCGTTGAGTTATTTGTTGAACGGCAAAATAGAATATATAAAGTGAGTAGCTCACCTCTTGGCGGAGCGAAGGAGCGACTGGCGCGCCTTGTAGGACGGCCATAACCGTTTAGACGGTTAAGCGCCAATTAAGTAAGTAAGTAAGTAAGCTCACCTCCTCATTTCAAACCAGTTGACGTGATATCAACTTACGGCATACCTTCCTGGCATTCCTTGTTCACTTAAAGGCCTTGGTATGCTTATAAAGCAACTGGATAAAACATGAAATTTTAAAGACGGGTGGGAGATATGATTTTTCTAGAAATAGCAGGAAATTGATTACTCTCCAAGCAAAAAAAAAAAGTCCGTGCATATTACATATTATTTTTTATTTTTATATCTCCTTAAAAAGTGTATTATTTAAACCCAAATCTACAAGATTTCTGCTATTGAATATTAGCTGCCTTCGAATCCCATCTAACGATCTTAACAAGATGCATCATTCGACTTCAATGAAGAATTCACTGAAGTTCTGAATAAAATTGCTTTCGCTGAATACAAACAAACATAAATCTTATCTACATATGTGTGTACTTATGTACAATATTAATTTGAAAATTGGCAAACATTCTAATTAACTCCGCTTTATTACACGTGCGACACCCAGACAATATTTATTTTTATTTTCGTAAAAATTAAAAACGATTTTTAGGTAGAGAAAGTTCTATTTTTGTATTATTAATAGACATTAGTAAATAAGCGTAAATCTTAAAATAGCTATGAAGAAAGAATTTATAAGATTTATGTTTACATTCATAAATATTTATACGCTGACTTTTTTGTCAAAAAAGTACTGCGGAAAAAGTTAGAGATTCTGATATAAACATCAATCAATCAAACCAAATACGCTCGCGTCTCAACTAACGTCGTAAAAGAGGAAAGGTAACTCCGCATAGTCATATTCTTTTCCGCATTGATTTTTAGATCGGGCGGCAAAATAGCGAAAATTCATGAAACACCTACTTCGAGGGACAAGATCAATCGTTTCTTGTCATATGCACTTCGAGAATTCGATTAAAATCTTCAAGTCCATTGGCCCGATTGTGTATCATAGCTTATTCTAAAAAACATCTTCTCAAGTTTTCTTCTCAGCTTATCTTTATAAATGTATAGAAAAACAGACACAAAAAATAACGCAAGGCGCGACAACCCCCGAAGAGATTTAGGGCCGAGCTTATCTTCCAATTTACGTCGTGATCCTTTTAACTTTCCCTACAAATTGGCGGGGCGGGATCTACATGTTTTATGCCGACTCCGATGAGCTTCTGCAAGGCAGATGAATTTTCACTGAGAAGCTTTTCAGGGCAGAAATACACTTGGGGTGTTTGCCAAATCACTGCAGGGGGCGAACCCGCTTAGAAAAACGTTTTCCTAATTTCTTTGTTGCTTTGACCGGGACTTGAATCGACGATCTTCGGTGTATTAGGCGGAGCACGCTATAAGCACACCACGGTGGCCGCCATTTTTTTTTAGATTTCAAAATCAAAATTCATTAATATTATGTCGGTGTTTTAGAATATATTTGTCACTGTGTTTTGAACCATTATATAAAGGAAGTGTTTGAAAACTTTTTATCTTTTTTTTTATTTAATTTAATTTATTTCACTTTCAGTTTTACACGCAAGTTAATATTTTGACAGTTCAACTGAGTTCAGTTCACTTTAACTCAATTAACGTTTTGCTGTCCATTGTTTACCATCAAATCACTTCCACGTGTCCATTAGTGGGTCGTTGCACTATTGAACAACCCTTTGTTTGAAGAAATGGCTCTAAAGGTCGTTTGATATAACAAGAAATATGATTATCTCTCTATTGATAAGGGTACTTACAATCAAAGTACTATTTTCTATTGTAATAAAAAAAAAAATGTAAATTGAGAAATACACAAATCGACAAATGCAAACTTCAAAATGCAAAATTGTTTAATCACACCCCCATTTTTCTTATCTGAAAATAAAATGATATTCCCGTATTCAAGCGCGTTTACTGTCGATTTACCTGTTTTCAATTTTGACAGCCGCACTTAGTTGTATACGCAAATGCCGTGAAATGTGAAGAAATTAATTTGACAGTATCTCCATTTTCGCAAGCACTTGCTGACACTTAATCAACTTTCCTCAGGTTAGTTACGTGCGCATATTTGTATACAAATATGTTAATTTAAATACATAACCTACTGGTGGTCCTCGTGTCACTAGTCAGATGACGAAAAGTTTGATTACTTGTTTGTTTTTAAAACATGAAATTAAGTTTTTCTGAAAGAAGTATTTTTTACGCTTTTTGGATTATCTACCGATATTCGTTACTAGCTAATACCCGCTCAGTCTCCCGAGTCTCAAAATTGTAAGTCCTTAAATGAGATGAGATAGACCCACCAATAAGTATACCGAAATGATCAGGATGAAGAGCTGAGTTGATTTAGTCATGTCTGTCTGTTCGTCTGTCTGTTTATATGCAAACTAGTCCCTAAATTTTTGAGATATCTTGATAAAATTCTGTGAGCGGGTATATTTGGGTGTCCGATTAGATATTTGACGGAACCGGCAGGATCAGACCACTATAGCATACATCTCCCATACAACCGATTTTTCAGAAACAAGGTTTTTTGTCATATCTTCCTGAATTTATCAGATTGAAGCTTCAAACTATACCATATGCTTCCGTATATTGCACATATTGTTGTCTGAAAAAATGGATGAGATTGGCCGTATATATAGCATATATCCCCCACAACCGATTGTTCAGATAAGAAGCTTTTCGTAATTACTGCACCATTTTAAAAGCTAGGTGCTTCAAATTTCACCAAATGCTTACGAATACAGCATATATTGTTCTCTGAAAAAATCATAGAAATCGGTCGTATATATGGTATGTATCCCCCACAACCGATTGTTCAGATAAGAAGCTTTTCGTAATTTCTGCCCCATTTTAACAACTAGAAGCTTCAAGTTTTACCAAATGCTTACGTATATAGCATATATTGTTGTCGGAAAAAATCGTAGAGATCGGCCGTATATATAGTATATATCCCCCACAACCGGCTGTTCAGATAAGAGGCTTTGCGTAATTACTGCCCCCTTTTAACGGCTAGAAGCTTAAAATTTCATCAAATACTTACGTTTACGTTATATATTGTTAAGATAAGGGATTCATTGTCATAGCTATTTCATGTAGACCACAAAAAACGTTGCATTACCACACAAATTACCTACCCATTTTTATACTCAGCTGAGCAGAGCTCACAGAGTATATTAATTTTGTTCGCATAACGGTACCCTGTAACCGCATAAGCTAATCGAGATAGATATAGACTTATATATATCAAAATCATCTGGGCGAAAAAAGAAATTAATTTAGCCATGTCCTTCCGTCCGTCCGTCTGTCCGTAAACACGATAACTTGAGTAAGTTTTGAGGTATCTTAATGAAATTGGTATCGAAAATTTCGAAAAACCGAAAAAGTGCGATAATCCATTACCAAAGACGGATAAAGCGATGAAACTTGGTAGACCTGTTACAATTTTATTATATTGTCACGGATATTAGCATCACTAAGCTATACCATCACTAAGGCCATGCTAAGCAGTATTTACGTCAATAATCAAATCAAGTATACACATATATAAGGCAGCCCAGAGAGATGTCACACACAGATGCATTTACTTATACGCCTGTGTGTACTCGAGAGACTGTAAACTACAAACATTCACATCAATAATTCAATCATTATGTATCTACATAAACGAATAAATAATTGCGTCTACACATATGTACGTATACGAGCAGTGGAGCGGCAATGCACAAACACATGCATATATCTTATCTGAGTTGTCACAAGAGAGGGCAATAATTTGTGCACGTAGTTGTGGCTGGCGATTTTGTAGCCGAAACTAACTAGTAAGTTCTGGAATGGAAAAGCCTAGAAGTATGCAATTAGAAATCAAAAAGTATAAAAGGCGCGACAGTAAAGGCGAGGAGTTTGAGTTTGATTTGAGTTGTCAAGCAGTTTCGATTAAGACGATATTTAGCGAGCAATAGCAGTATTATTTTGAATAGTGGAGTTTCATTTGAGCTATCAGTTTGGTTATTAAGCTATTCGTTGCACAGTTTGAGTGTTATTGTGAAGTATTTTAATAAAGGCCATTTTTTCCATTATTCAATATTGGAGTTATATATTCAACAGTTTAGCGATACGAACCTAGCAAAAGGGCAAATAAGAGGAATTTGCAAGTAAAATCGTTACAATATGTATGCAGAGATTTAGTAAACGCCGCAACTATTTCACACAATAATTACTCATACGACGACATGTTGCTTTACTCAGTATAAGAGGATTCTCTTGATGTTGTCAATTACTAAGATTGGCTTTGAGGGATATCACATCGACAGTCATATGATCACTAGACGTGTCACTTGTTCTCTTATAGTTTGAACTCCCCTGCGCTTTAACCCACTCACAGTGATGTATGCGGTGAAATGAGCATCGAAAATCAAATAAATCAAGCGGAATTAGCAGCGAACTGGTTCTACAAGATACTTCGTTTAAAAATGGTTTTGTTTAAATCAAAAAACCGAAAGTGCAGTTTTGTAGCCGATTGAATTTTAGTCTCACAAAGTTTCAGCATTGGCCCGCTGAAAAATCGCGTTGGGTGTGGGTTATATGTGAGAATATTATGTTGTATAGGACTCTACAGAATGTAACTGTAAGCAGAATAAGTGGAAGTGGTAGAAAAGGAAAAGGACAAACCCAAACCCGAAACTAAAGCCTAAACTGAAACCGGACGTCGTGTTATCGATTTTTTTTTTTGGGTAATGTAACGGGCTTTTGTTAGCAAAACTATAAGGGAGTTCAGGATTTTGTACAAATGGCCTAGCATCATTGCATTTGCAAACTGGTGTAGTATTTTTACACAAAACGCCAAAAATTTATACGGCTATGCATTTGCTACGCCATGGCAAATACCCAACCTCAAAAGCCGTAGTTTATTTTTTCAATTTTGAATATTAGATGAACAACTGTCAAAACAAAACAAAATATGCAAAGAAAAAATTTAAAAGGAAAAAAAGTTGTTCACCATCGATAGCTTTCATTTCCTATAGCAACGTTTCCAACACCAAATACACAAAATTCTGAACAGCCTTTATATATTTTCGAAGAGTTATTGGTTTGTTTCCATGTATTACCGCTTTGTTACCAATTTGTTAAAGGTATAAGCGAATTATCGATTTATTAAAAATGTATCGGTTAGTAATCATAAAGTTTTCAATTTGTTTCCGGAAACTTATAAATCTTTTATCGAAAATTTATCGATTTATTATCGAAAACTTATTGAAGTACTAACAGTTATTGGCGCTTATTGTTATGTTGTCGACAAGTTATCGGCGTTTTATCGATAGCAAAGTTATCGTCCAATAACATATCAAAAAGAGATATGAAGGTTGTTGCCTGGACCTTCATAAAGGATCCCATATGAATCTGAAGATGAGCAATAAGTAATGCCGAAAACATGTAGTATTCATTATAAATCCGATAGGTGACACCCTTGGCCAGATTATTAGAATTTCGTACAAACCAAGGGAATTTTGTGATCAAGATTTCAGAAACTTGACCTACAAAATTGCAACTTCAACCATGAGTTGTTAGGACCAAGCAACGAAACATGAAGAGAATCAAATTTTGCTAGATGGCGATCGGGCGAGAAAATTAAAAAAAAAATTATACGAGAATTTTAATCTTTCGAAAGATATTGTTGCAACTTACAGGAAAGCTGGAGGCTGGAAACTTTAAACTAAATTTAAAGGCCAAAGGCACAGCAAAATCCCTTACAAAATGTACCACTAGGAGACGTACGGAATGAGGTATTTAGAAAAGTTGTGCGGAAAGGGAGCGAAAAGCTTGCGACCAACTTTTAAACGAGACTTGAAATCTCGCGTTCGATTTAAAGTATCTTCCCGGTAAGCTACAGACATAAAATTTTAAGTTCTTCCTCTGCATATAAGTTGGTCAAAACGCAGCGAAAAATTTGTCCTTAAACACAGAGATAATGTGGATGAATTTTAGTTTTGAAATTTTAACAATAGTCAATGTAAACAGCACAAACATATAAAATTAGTAATGTGCGCTTAGAAAATATTCCAAGTTTGGTAAAAAAAATTAATAAAACTGTTTGCGAAACTTTGTCTTGCAGTTAAATAAAATAAAAATAAACATGTAGAAATAGAAATTTACAATAAATCATTTTTGTTCTCGCTAGTTGTCTTTTTGTTTTTTATTTTTATGTTTCAAAGTAATGGCTGGCATTGCTCCAAATAAATAAAAGTAAAAAGTTTTCCAAAAACAAGTGGTAAATAATCGACCCCACAGTGAGCTATTTTGCTGTCAAACAAACCATTTAAATGAAAATCTATTCACACTTTTTCAATGAACTTAAATTTTCAGAAAACCAAAAATAAAATTAAGTTTAAAGAATATCTTCTTTGATGAAAGTGAAAGTTGACAAAGGTTTTCTTTACGTCAAACGTTTGATGGTTTCCTATGAGGCACGATACTAGGAAGATAAAATTGGATAATAAAATAAAGCAATGAAAACTTGACCCAACACTAAATTACACTATGCGACACAATTCTGCATCCTTACTTACTTTTGCAAGTTCTAAAAATAGGGTAAAAGAGATATATCGAATCCCTACTTTTCGTCAGCACAAGTCAAAATGTTACTCATACGCCCCGTTTATGCAAACATATTTTTCGAAACACTTTGAATGTTAAAGTTTTGTCAAAGCGTAGTGCTAAATTAAAAGAAAAAATTTTGATTGATTTGCAGCTTGCACTGTGATAGAGTACAGATTGTATGCGGAGGGTAAGTGTATGCGTAATGTGTGGAAGGGGTGGAAGAATATGAAAGGAGAAAAGAAAAAGGGGAAAACCGAGACACCAAAACCAAAACTGGATGGCGCGTTATCGAAATGCTAACGGTTTGTTATCGATAAAAATCGGTGAAATATAGACAAGCTATCGAGTTATCATCGACGTGTTATAAACTTTAGATTATCGATTTTATATTGAAGTGTTATCGTTGTCGGAAATTTGTAGAAAAAATATCGGTTTGTTACCGAGAAGTTGTTTATTTGTTATCGCAAAGTTATCGATATATTTATTGCTTTACTGCTTATTCAAATCGGGAACAGTGGAACAGTTTACAATTAATATCCGGTTGCTTACATCGAATATGGGAGAGTGCGGGTGTTAGAAAACTGATAGCTGTCCCAAGGGAAATAAAGGAATTAACGAATTACATAAAGGTCTAAGTCAAGTTCATATTATAATCACGAAGGCGTTTCAAAAAATTAAGCAGAGATTCTGTTGGGTTGGTTGCCGTCAGACGGTTATAGAGTGGATTGTCAACCGTGACGTTTGCGTCAAAACAAAAGCCCAAATCCCGGAGACATCAGCAGATGAAGAAAAATAACTCAGGTGCACCATTTGATATGATCGACATGGATGTCGCTGGTGCATCCTCAGTCCCAGTCAGTCAGTGCATCCTCAGTCCGATGGTATGGTGGAACGATTCAATAGAACCTTAGAATGGAACCTTAGGAAAGTAGTGGAGAGATTCCAAATTGGGATACTCACAAGCTCTCAAATTTGATAATCTATCGATCGTCTGTACATAAGGTAACGGGTCAGACTCCGGCAAAGTTAATTTTCAGCAAGGGCCGTCGACTGCCTAAAGGTGGTTTGAAGTTTGAGATAAATGTCGATGCGGGAAGATATACCATGAAATTCACTGTTCTTCTAGAGAAAGATATCAGAAATATATATGTATACACGATCTAGTCAACAACGTATCAGGATTATGAGTGACAAGATGAAAGTCAGGTACGACATAGCAATAACTTCGGGAGGTTTTCTGGAAAGCTATTTAGTGCTGTAATACAACCCACGAAGGCAAGAAATTTCAATGTAACTTAGAAGCTTGTACTAAGTTTTAAAACGGAACAACAATGTGGTCGTTCACCGCATACGAACCATTGACAATCAACGGAATAAAATGAATATGGTTTATTTTAAGAAGCTGGCAGCATTGGTATCAAAAAAGCTGTCTTACTGGGACGATCAGACTTAGGAACGAATATTAGCAAATTCGACACATAACTTTTCCTGCTAGTACGTAAATAACAACAACAACGCAAGCAGAGGAAATAACAATAACTATACACATATCCGCACCGTCGGGTATGTACATAATATATATTATATAGAATGAATGGGCGTAGGCAGCTTAAGTGCCATATTATTCATATATTCTCATGAGAACCTGAATTCGTTTGATATTAGAGCATTGATTTATCTCAATGAGTGACATAAAACCTGACTACCTTTGTAAAATGTTTGGTATTATATAGTGGTGAATGTGAATGCCCGTTACTGCGACGCAACGAGTCACGTCGTCATACATAGTCTTGCGCTAAGACTACAATATACTCGCACGCATGCATACTGCAACGGTGTGCATTTTGTTCTGCATGTATTAACCGAGAGCGAATATGAGAGGTAGAGTATAAGATAATAAGAGGTAAATAAGCTATTATTTGTGAAGGCGAAATTTCTAGCCGGTTAGCAATAATGGCGAGACACCTCAAGGATATATAGGCTTTGATTTTAATCAGTTTTAGTAAAGTACGCGAATACTTTGAATTATGAAGTTCTAGTGATATTTTGTTGTACAGCATATTTGAGTTTATTTATTTGACAGTTCAGTAAAACGAACTGGAAAATCTGGAAATCATTGGCAATTTCTAAAATTCGTAACAATATTTATCGTCAGCTGTATCAAATATTAACCTGCCTCGGTGGCCCTTTCGAAAATGCCTTTTACAAGGTTATGCTGAAATACTCTCTCTCTCTCTCTGAGTTCGTTTGAGAAACGCGCTGTCTATTGATTTATTTCTAAAACATCCCATCTTAATACGAAGTCAATTCATTTTGAGCTGATATATTGTGATTTGTGAGTGAGGTATTACTGAAATGAACTGGGGTGGAGCGTTTTAGAAATAAATGCTAAGAATGGACATATTCGAATCGGCAGCCCAGTGAAATTTGTCGACCACTTCACGCTCGATAAGTACTTTGCTTTCTCTGGCACACGGGAAGTATGCGTAATATTAGTTGCATAAGCATATTTTCGAATTTCCTTGCTCATGGATTCCAAAGATCGCAAGTTTTGTCGTATGGTGTAATATAAAAAGTACAAGATATATATTTAACAAGTTCATAAACAAGACATACATATTAGTGCAATCGACGTCGGCCTCACCACCAGCATTATCATCTGCAACATTCTTTTTGGCAGTTTGCCAATAAGGCAGACCGCGGCGCCTAGCAAGTGAACGTGCTGTTGCTCACAGCTGATGCTAAGGAAACCCGTGATCATATACGTACATACATATATACTGGGCCGGGTCGATTTGTGGGGAGCCAAAAAAAAAGCCCATTGCTCTGTGAAAATCATATTCTAGGGATCAAAATAAGAAACTTTGCCGAAGGAACCATACCTCTAAAACGAATTTTAGTGTCCCCCAATTTGGGTCGAACTTTTGTGTAGGGGAACATTTTGAAAAATCCCACTTTGACCCATTTAGAGTGCTCCAATCGAGTCCAAATGTGTGACCGACCCCCACTAACTTTGGAGGCCCGACCCACCGATGCCAGTGGCACACCCTCTGGAACCCCCCTGGGGGTTCACCATACATACATTTCAAAAAATCGCCAGTTTTGCACTTTACATGAAAAAATCAGCGAAATGCCTATGTTTTTTTCTTTTTGGAGTTTATTTTTCTCTTTAGAAATTTATTTAGTCAGAACATATGTAAATGAAAAAATGAATTTAACTTGGTAATAGAAAGGAGTTAAAAAAAATTATTAGAAATTAGCGTTTTAACAACCCTTTTAAAACCAGGGCATCACTGTGATGCATTTGCATGACGTAAACATAGTTGTGTGGGTTTTTTATTCAACCGTTTTAAAAATGAAGGTATCACTGTAACACAATTGCAGATCGTAAAATTGCTTGTGTTGTTTTTTTTAAGCCACCACAAGACACAGCAGGTAGAATTGAAATTACCATTTCATTCTTATTACCTCGTCTCGTAGACCATATATAACGCAACAGTTTTTGTGAATGCATTAAGTCGTTGTGAAGAACTCAAAGTGTGAAGTGCTAGTGAAGATAAGTTGATTGGAATTTGGGAAAAACTTGGTATGGAAATAATGCTGAAAAAAGTGTATTTAATAAATTGAATAAATTGCTTGACAAGTATCAAGTGCAAATCAAGAGAAGAAACAACACCCAACAATTTACAGAGTATGTAAAATCTCTGGAAAACATTTTTTACATTGGAGCATGTAAATGCGATTTGAAGGCAGCTCCATGTGCATGCGGCTGGGTTCCAGAACGCCTCAAAGAGTTCATGCACGATCAAAATAATCAGAGAAGACTAACAATGGATGTATTTATGACGGAAACTGAAGAGCAAGGAGCAACGTCTATGTCATCAATGCCAACATACCAAGATCCCCATGATTCAACATACGCACCGCCACCGGTTCAAGAAGATATGGATAGAAGCACAAGTTCACAATACACAGAGAGATACGATTGTTTTAACTTTGCCTTGGTATGTGACAGATTTGGTGTGCCTGACAGAGTAGCATCAGTATTGGGAACCGCTCTTTTGCAAGATTTTAAAATTAAAGATAAGCATGGGAAACCTCTCATCATGGATAAATCGAAAGTTCGCAGAGAAAAAGAGAAATGCAGACAAGAAGTGCTTCGCAAACGGTTAGATGATACCAATTTGTTAGCGTTTTCATTCGATGGCAGAAAAGATGATACTTTAACGATAGATAAAATTGATGAGAAGTATCATACTAGGATGGTAAAAGAACCTCATCTTGTTATTTTGAGAGAACCCAATTCTGAATTGATTGGTTACGTAAGACTGGAACATAAAACCGCTGAATACAAAACAACCAAATTAAATGGTTTTTTCAACGATAAAAATATATCACTGAATGCATTAATTGGAATATGCACTGACGGTGAGCCAACAAACACTGGCCCACACGGTGGAATTATACGACGATTCGAATTGCTGTTAAAAAGACCATTGCATTGGTTCGTTTGCCTTCTACACTTCAAGGAACTTCCGTTTCGGCATTTGTTTGAAGCTTTGGATAAATCAACCAGCACTGGACCAAGATGGGCAACTGGAAAACTGAGCCGTCAAATCGAAACTTGTGAAACTCCTCCGGTAAGTTATTGCTATCACTCATTTATTATAATTGTCAACCATTTTTAATTATTTTATTATTATATATTTTCATGTGGTGGACGGCTTCCAGAAAATTGAGTTGCAAAATATGCCCCCTGCTCCAGAAAAAATTGAATTTTCCACCGAATCGAAGTACTTATACGACATGGCCCATGCAATTTCTGGCGACGTGGTTCCGGTGGATCTGGCTAACATCAAACCAGGGAAAATTGTACATTCTCGGTGGCTCACCAAGGCCGCTAGATTATTGCGATTATATGTGACAACGGAAAATCCAGATGCAAATTTAAGGATTCTAGTTGAATTTATAATTAAATTTTATGTGCCAATGTACTTCAATATCAAGTATTACAGCTCTGTCGTGTACGGCAGTGCATTATTTTTCAAGTTCATTGGTTGGTCACGATTTCTAGAACCTCGTTTACGCAAAATTGTCAATCAAGTAATTAAAGATAATTCATATTATGCGCATTCGGAAAATATCTTGTTATCAATGTTGTTTGATGATAGCATAGAAAAGCGCGACTGTGCCATTAAGAAAATTCTACGCTATCGAACCGATGTTGACGAGCCAATGGAACTTAGAGTTTATAAAAAACCAGATATAAACTTTAATTGCACAAGTTATACGGAAATGATCAATTTGAATGATATAAATATCGTATTTGAACCACCATTCACGCGAAGCATTCCGTACGATACATTGAAAGAATATTTAAATCAAGATGATCCACCGTTTAATGATCCAAAAATTCCATCACACATACAAGGAACGGAACGACATGTTCAATTGCTAGCTAGCGTTTCCAAACGGGTTATACAGGAAAATGGCAACGACATCAGAGAGCCGTGCGAAATTGCCCAGACTTGAAAGTAAAAAAGACTTCAAACAATAATTTTTTTTAGTTTCTTTTCTATAACTCACTTAAATTAATTTTTTCATTTACATATGTTCTGACTAAATAAATTTCTTAAGAGAAAAAATCGATATTATTATAAATAAATAATAAATATTATTATAAATAAATAAGTAAAAATAAAGAAAAAAAAGCAATTTAGCTGATTTCGTAAAGTGCAAAACCGGCGATTTTTTGAAATGTTTGTATGGTGAACCCCCAGGGGAGTTCCAGGGGTTGTGCCACTGGCATCGGTGGGTCGGGCCTCCAAAGTTAGTGGGGGTCGGTCATACATTTGGACTCGATTGGAGCACTCTAAATGGGTCAAAGTGGGATTTTTCAAAATTTGCCCCTACCCAAATTGGGGGACACCAGAATTCGTTTTAGAGGTATGGTTCCTTTGGCAAAGTTTCTTATTTTGATACCTAGAATACGATCTTCACAGAGCAATGAGCGATTTTTAAATCGACCCGCCCTAATATATATATATATGTATAAGAAAATGAAAGTGAAAAAATAAATATATATTTAAACAAGTAAGGAAGGTTAAGTTCGGGTGTAACCGAACATTACATACTCAGTTGAGAGCTATGGTGACAACATAAGGGAAAATAACCAAGTAGGAAAATGAACCGAGAGAAACCCTGGCATTGTTTGTATGACATGTGTATCAAACGAAAAGCATTAAAGAGTATTTTATGAGGGAGTGGGCCATAGTTCTATAGGTGGACGCCATTTAGGGATATAGCCATAAAGGTGGATTAGGGTTGACTCTAGAATGCGTTTGTACGATATGGGTATCAAATGAAAGGTGTTAATGAGTATTTTTAAAAGGGAGTGGGCCTTCGTTTTATAGGTGTTCGCCTTTTCGAGATATCGCCATAAAGGTGGACCAGGGGTGACTTTAGAATTTGTTTGTATGATATTGGTATCAAATGAAAGGTGTCAATGATTATTTTAAAAGGGCGTGGGGCTTAGTTCTATAGGTGGACCCCTTTTCGAGATATCGCAATAAAGGTGGACCAGGGGTGACTCTAGAATTCGTTTGTGCAATATGGGTATCAAACGAAAGGAGTTAATGAGTATTTTAAGAGGGAGTGGGCCTTAGTTCTATAGGTGGACGCCTTTTCGAGATATCGCCATAAAGATGGACCAGGTGTGACTCTAGAATGCGTTTGTACGATATGGGTATCAAATGAAAGGTGTTAATGAGTATTTTAAAAGGGAGTAATCCTTAGTTCCATAGGTGGACGCCGTTTCGAGATATCGCCATAAAGGTGGACCAGGGGTGACTCTAGAATTCGTTTGTGCAATATGGGTATCAAACGAAATGAGTTAATGAGTATTTTAAGAGGGAGTGGGCCTTTCTGGACCAGGGGTGACTCTAAACTTTGTTTGTACGATATGGGTATCAAATGAAAGGTGTTAATGAGTATTTTTAAAAGGGAGTGGGCCTTCGTTCTATAGGTGTTCGCCTTTTCGAAATATCGCCATAAAGTTGGACCAGGGGTGACTCTAGAATGAGTTTGTACGATATGGGTATCAAATTAAAGGTATTAATGAGAGCTTTAAAAGGGAGTGGTGGTAGTTGTATATGTGAAGGCGTTTTCCAGATATCGGCCAAAATGTGGACCAGGGTGACCCAGAACATCATCTGTTGGATACCGCTAATTTATTTATATATGTAATACCTTCCAAGATTTTAAAGGTTTTTTATTTCGCCCTGCAGAACTTTTTCATTTTCTTCTACTTAATATGGTAGGTGTCACAACCATTTTATAAAGTTTTTTCTAAAGTTATATTTCGCGTCAATAAAACAATCCAATTACCTTACCATATTTCATCCCTTTTTTCGTATTTGGTATAGAATTATGGCATTTTTTTCATTTTTCGTAATTTTCGATATCGAAAAAGTGGGCGTGGTCATAGTCGGATTTCGTTCATTTTTCAAACCAAGATAAAGTGAGTTCAGATAAGTACATGAACTGAGGTTAGTAAAGATATATCGATTTTTGCTCAAGTTATCGTGTTAACGGCCATGCGGAACGACAGACGGACGACTGTGTATAAAAACTGGGCGTGACATCAACCGATTTCGCTCATTTTCACAGAAAACAGTTAACGCCATAAGATCTATGCCCCTACCAAATTTCAAAAGGATTGGTTAATTTTTGTTCGACTTATGGCGTTAAAAGTATCCTAGACAAATTAAATGAAAAAGGGCGGAGCCACGCCCATTTTTAAATTTTCTTTTATTTTTGTATTTTGTTGCACCATATCATTACTGGAGTTGAATCTTGACATAATTTACTTATATACTGTAAAGATATTAAATTTTTTGTTAAAATTTTACTTTAAAAAAATTTTTTTTTTAAAAGTGGGCGTGGTCCTTCTCCGATTTTTCTAATTTTTATTAAGCGTACATATAGTAATAAGAGTAACGTTCCCGCCAAATTTCATCATGATATCTTCAACGACTGCCAAATTACAGCTTGCAAAAGTTTTAAATTACCTTCTTTTAAAAGTGGGCGGTGCCACGCCCATTGTTCAAAATTTTACTAATTTTCTATTTTGCGTCATAAGTTCAACTCATCTACCAAGTTTCGTTGCTTTATCGGTCTTTTGTAATGAATTATCGCACTTTTTCGGTTTTTCGAAATTTTCGATATCGAAAAAGTGGGCGTGGTTATAGTCCGATATCGTTCATTTTAAATAGCGATCTGAGATGAGTGCTCAGGAACCTACGTACCAAATTTCATCAAGATACCTCAAAATTTACTCAAGTTATCGTGTTAACGGACGGACGGACGGACATGGCTCAATCAAATTTTTTTTCGATCCTGATTATTTTGATATATGGAAGTCTATATCTATCTCGATTCCTTTATATATGTACAACCAACCGTTATCCAATCAAACTTAATATACTCTGTGAGCTCTGCTCAACTGAGTATAAAAATAATATTCATCCCAGACCTCATTTTCCTAGTAACCTTTTTATGATCTCACTTATACGTTTAATTTATGTATGTGTCGATACATACATACATACATACAAAATTGTATAATTTTTGCAGTAAGTTATGCCACAATTTTCTGTTTAAATGTTCAAAAATAAATTAAGGAAAATTATACAAATTTATGTTCGCTTTTGTTGTTGCTTTTCCTGTGGATCATTGCAGACATTTCTTTTAATTTCCAATTTCTTAAGAATGAATGAAACAGACTTTTCTCCTGAAGATTTCCACTGATTTTTCACGTGTAAATGAGCTCAGCAATATTTCTGTGTAGAAAATATTTAAGTTTAATTTTTCAAACGTACTTAATGTGTAGGTGTTCCTAGGAACACATCGACAGCTGAGTGGAATATCACCCTATCTCGGCTGTCAGTTCGAAAACGTACGACGTTGTTTAAACGTTGTCTGAGATAAGGCGTTTTGGAACTGCCGGTAGAGATAAGGTGATATTCCGAGTCACTGCCTCTTGAAACACTTTTTCGGAAGCAGTTTCATGCTTAATATCAATTTTGCCAGAGAATATGTAATTCGGACCTTCGATTATTGTATACCTCTGCAACCCCAAAGTCTACTGTCGTAAATTGACTTACTAACCGAAGTCTTGAAACATGAGCGAATTCGCGTTCAAAGGATAGTAAAAGCTTTCACGTATCTCCTCAGTCCAATCACTACTTCTCCGTTTTCTCCTAAAAATGTTGGAGCGCCCGCTTTGTCTGTATTTTCGCAACGGGATTGGTGGGGGTTACCATCGAATCTCAACATACCTATTACAGGAGCAAGTCAACGAAAGTGGCTTTTCTTTCGACTGTGAGACAAAAAGAAAACTGTGAGCCGTTCTAGGGCGTTTAACAATATCTTGACTGAGGCTGGGTCGTTGAGGAGTCGAGGAGACTTTGGTTAGATGTGGTTCAACAAAATTTTCGCTTCTTTTGGTTGTAAGAGTAAAAGAGATTGTGGTAGACGTCGAAGCCAATGACTGCGGAGTAGTTGCCTACGCAGGTGACCCAGCTAACCTTACTAGTTGTAAATATCTGGATATCATGCACGATGCTCTACAGGGCTATCTGAACATGATTAATAGATGCGTAATCTGGATTGGTCGCAAAACGGAGCTAGTTCATTTTACGAGCTGTTATAAGGTCCTGGCCTCCCTCAACTGGGTTGTTGTTGTTGTAGCGATAAGAACATTTCCCAAAGGTTTTGGGGAGTGTTATCT
The DNA here is from genome assembly GCF_040869045.1 of Eurosta solidaginis. Taxonomy (NCBI): domain Eukaryota; kingdom Metazoa; phylum Arthropoda; class Insecta; order Diptera; family Tephritidae; genus Eurosta; species Eurosta solidaginis. Next base: position 258,448,260 of record NC_090321.1, read on the forward strand.
ATGTTGATGGTCCTTTGCCGGATACAGATCTGGTATGTTCCAGTACTAGCCCGACCATCTCGGAAACGAATTAAAATGGCCACATTTAATCTTTTAGGTCATCCCGCCCCCATGAGGAACTTGGGGTCGCCGGAGCCTCGTCTGCTAAATATGTGTATGATACATGCATATTTGTAACAGGATTCGCCTCGCGTATATGAGCTTGGCAATTGGGCTGCGAAAGCTATGAATTGGGCTGCGGAAGCTATGAATTGCGCTTATCAACCCTTTGAATTTCCCCTCAACTGGGTCAGTTCTGTTGGTGGTTTCTGATGGAGTTTTATATTTTGAAAATATACTGGAAGAGAAACTGACTTGGAAACTCAATATTTGCCTTTGTTATCTTGTGCTACTATATATAGTGCTGAACATACTTCCGGTGAGCATTGTGGGCAAGACGACTGCGGCCATTGATTCGTGATGTGGTATATTGGCTCTCTTACTTTGGGCACTCCAGCTTTCTTACCAACTTGAATGTTATCCTAAGCAGGAAAGATAACTGTATGCCAACAACTGCACTTTGTGCTGGCTCAAACACCTCTATTCCCTCTTAAAAGGATTGAGCAGAGGAAATTGCAGTGGGTGAGTTAAATGGCTCATAGTTAGATCGAAGGGAAACTGGTCTGTCAGGAGCCAGGAGCTCGCAGTAAGATGCAAGCTCAAGCTGCCAGATCACTACAGCGGCTTCTACTCAAAAATCACCGAGAGTAAAGCAGTGGTGGATACCTATCCCCAGTTCTACCAGAGTTAGGGAATTTGAGATTTAGTGGGGCAGGCAAGTGGCATTTAAAGGCTTGAGATCGACCTTGGTACGGGTGGTCTGGGAGTCCCGGGCCTAGCTTACTTTGAGACTATAATTCGACCGTAGTAATAACCCAACAAACTGTCAAACGGATCACTTACCCCAAATTGGTACAATTGAAGTGAGCATGATGACCCGTAAAGAATTCGGAGTTCAGCTATCCATCTGTAGTCTGCTGTTGTACAGATATACATCTTGTGTGTACTCAGCGAACGCTATGCAGACACAACCTCTGAGAGTAGCGATATCTTTCTGGTCAGAAAAGGATAGCAGGCGAGGGTTCACTAAAGCTCATTTATTCTTGGTGATTCTCGAATCACATGACATTTAGTACGTCTCAATATACTAGAGCATCGTACGTGGTGCGGTTGTAAGAAGGATGACGAGGTACATAATAGCTAGCCGGGTTGATAACCTGTATGTGACATTCCGAAAATGGAAGCTGAAAAGAATTGGCAAAATGTATAATAGAGCACCTTTTTTGAAAATGTCTGGTCCTCTATAGAATCGCAATTTACGTGATTTGCAGTTTATCTTCTTCAAGTGGAAGTAAAACGCCCTTCATAACTCTGTCCATTTAAGTGGTCAGCGTTCATGTTTCTACAGCCACTCCTACATACCTACATACGAGGTGTGTTCAAAAAGTATCGTGAATTTATTATTTATTTATTTATGAATATCTATTTTGTGACTTCAATGTAATCCCCATTAAATATTATAAACTTGTGCCAAAGGTTTTTCCAATCTTCGAAGCACTTCAAAAAATCATTATTTTTTTTTATATGTAGGTAATATAGCGAGAATTGCTCTTTTTTTTTTTTTTTGTCTTGTTCAGATCCTCCTTCGATGCCGTCTTTATCTCGTCAATCACAGCGTAGCTTCGTCCTTTCATGGGCCTCTTCAGTTTAGGGAACAAGAAAAAGTCACAAGGGGCCAGATCTGGGGAATACGGTGACTGCGGCATCGTTAGTGTGTTATTTTTGTCCAAAAAGTCGCGTCGAAATTGAACAATTTTGGTACGAACTTCGCGGTGACCCGTCTCATGCCCAAATCATTGATAAAAATCAATCGCTATGTCTATATCCTCAGCAACTTCTCTAACGGTGATTCGACATTGGCCAATACCATTTTCTTCACTTCATCAATTTTTTCGTTTGTTGTTGAAGTGCTCGGGCGTCCGGCACGCTCTTCGTCGTTCACATCTTCTCGGCCTTCTGAGAACATTTTGTTCCATCGTTAAACGTTGCTTCGGTCCAAGGTAGCTTCTCCGTATGCCATAGTCAACATTCGGAATGCATCCGCGCACTTAATTTCGTTTTTCACACAAAACTTTATACAGCTTTTTTGATCCATTTTATTTTGAATAGGTAGAAATCGGAGACGAGCCAAAACACGTGCAAGCAAAGCAGATATCAACAATTAAGTAAACATTCAAAATGGCCGAGCTTGTCGGCATAAGTGAGAGGCATAGTACCAACATAACATAAAAAAATCGAATTTCGAATATACGAGAGCCGCGAAAATTCAAAATTCGCGATACTTGTTGAACACACCTCGTATCTTTATATCAAGCGTCGACGAAAAACGTCTAGCCTACCTTTAATAAAAAAGCGTACGCCCCTTTTTACTCTTCCAAGCTAACGCAGTAAGGGGTTTGTAACGTTTTGGCGCCAAGTTCTCTTAAACTGCTAACACGCCATCTTATTTTTCTTATCATCCAAAAATTACTTAACGTTTTCACAACACATTAACACCTAATTAATGGCTATTTTTAACACAAGTCAGAGAGCATATGAGGAGAGAGTAAGTAACAGTTAAAACTTTATCTTAGTTGTTGTTGTTCCAGCAACCGGCTGCTGGTGGAATTTCAAAACAATAAAAACCGCATTCATATAAAAACCAATTACGGAAATTTTCTTTTTAAAAACAATGTAAATATTCACCGAAACACTCGAATAGTTAAAAACCCATAAAAGTTGTGAATGAATGAATGATTAAGCTAACGGTGTAATATGTAAGCACGTGAGTGGATGCTAAATTTACATTACATCATTCGCTAGAAAAAAAAAATAGCATGCAGATGTGAGGGAAAAGCTAAGCAATTTCCAGATGGCGAGAGATGACAAGATTTACTGAATCCGTTAAGGGGTTTTCTTCAAGAGATGAAAAAAAAAAAGTTATGAAATGAAAAGGTGGAGAGGGTAGGTAAGAAGTGCCGGTAATGGTTTTAACCAGGCATGCTTAACCAACGAACTGATATCATTTCGTTACGATAATTAACGTTAATAAACGAAAAGTCATTTCGTTTCGTTTATTAACGTTAAGAACGTCAAATTAACGAAATGATTTTGTTTCGTTTTCTGCCATATCAAAACGAAATCAAATCGTTTATGTTGATTATTAATTTCAAACTATGCTGGCAAAGCTGGTTGATGGCGGAGTCATTAAAGGTGAAAGCATTAGCCGAGCTGATTGCAACTTTTCTCATGAATTTTGACAGTACGAACATTTCTGAGTATTTTTGACATTACCACCAACGAATTACACAAACAAATTACATGGAGTTCGTGTCTATGTCCGCTGGCTGTTACCACCTTACGGCTTCACCATGGCTATAGCATTGCCAGCACAATTCAAACATAAAGTATCACGTTTTTGTTAACGTTTTTAACGTTAACGAAAGCTTTTCATTTCGGTTAAAAACGAAATACAATTTATCTTGATAATTTCTTTATTGATAATATTTCGAAGTGTTTCAACGGAAACGGTGGAAATTTTTTGATAAACGATTAGCTTAACGTTAAGGTGCATCCCTGGTTTTAACAACTAAAATTTGAAAAAAACAAATCTTGCTACAAAATAACAAAAAATAATTCAATAAAGTAGAGCAGGTTTTTACGCGTGATCATGCACGCAAAATTTAATATCAAATTTTGGATTTTCACCTTTTTCACGTTTAATTTTGCGAATTCTTGGAAATTTTATACGAATGAGCCCCACAATTACTATGAGAAGAGAAGCAAAAAAAAATATGCTCAAAAACAATGTGGAGCGTACGAAAAAACCCCAGCAACTACTGCTGCCAATTCAAAGAATACTAACAAGGCTGCCACGCTACTTTCAACAGGACCAAAATTATTTGTAGAAATACCCAGTAGGTACATAAAAGAGTGCTAAACGATTTTAAAATTTCCAGCAATGTAGAGAGAACTATCTTAAGTCACTGTCCATTTCTGATATCCAAAAATTGTGTATACTTAATCCTGGGCGCGAATTCAGTGTAATTCATAAAGTAGGGAATTTTGCTATTAAAAAGGCTAAGAACGGTTCAAAATATGCGAGGTCAGAGGTGGTATGAGCACTTTTCACTTATTCACAATCACAATATCGGTTAAGGGATAGAAGGAATTTGAAAACTGTAGAACCTTATCATTCATTATTTCAGGTGGAACAATCCGACCAATAAAGATCTTACATAAACTGAATATGTAAATAGCGTTACCAGAATTCGTTCGTCGACGAAACCTAATTAGATGCCAGAACCTGTGTTATAAAATAACTGTGCCCTATGTAGAAATCCAATATTTCTTTCTGAATTTGAATATCTGAACTTAAATTAGAAATTCTGAATTTGAATTGTAATCTGAATAAAAATTGTTACTTTCTGAACATAAACTGGAGGAAGTTTTCTAGGACTCGGCCAGCTAATTGCTGTCTAGAAACAACCATGCTCCCCTAGAAGCTGAAAACTTGACATCGCTAGTCAGGACATGAAGACAGAATGGTTTCCGAATAAGTTCTTTTCATTAATCATTAACTTTTTTGAGACCTTGAAATCGAACGTTACAGTTTGTCTCAAGTTTAGAAAGAACTTGAAATCTGGTAAAGAGGTGTAAGGTAATCGTACTGTGGCACTATCATACTTCACAGTTTTGAAAGTTGTTGACATTAGCACTTCGAGGGCGCCAAAATTATTTGGTACTCACAAAGGCAGTTTTCATTATGCTACCATGGATAAAACGCAGCTCCTGGATTTCCATTCCTTATCTTATAATATACTCGAAAATTGTATTCCAATGCAATCTGCCATGGAGTTTGTTTACGTCTTGGCTTAAAGACGAACCAGTTTCAGTATTGAGCCATCTTTCGGCCATTCTGATTAGTTTCCTTTTCCAAGTTATGAATCATTTATATGCTAGCTAGCCGATAGAATTAAAGCAAGAACAACATTTTTAAATTTTTCTCCTACGCTTTCCGATGCATTTTCACACCTTTTCGAAGAGTTTTTAATCCTAAGACAATTAAAAAGTTTAAGAGGGCATCAAATGTTTAATTTTGCATCAACAGCTGATGATAAACATTTTTTAAAGTCTGTAATATGATCCGTGAATGAAATCGGATGTTTGAACTAATAATGTAGATATCTTTCACAGAACCATCTCGCAAATCAAAGCACTTTTTACACAAGTTCAGTACTCGTTTCGGTAGAGAGAGACTTTTTCACTGTCAAATTTATTTTCTAAGCTTTCGAGAAAATATTGATTTCGTCCTAGATTGTTATAAAGACCGAGGTTTGACGAACTTTATCAAGCACAACAAATATTCAAGAATGAATTTCAGCTTCGTAAGTAACATAAACTGTAAGAAAGGCTCCAGCTGTTGAGCCGAATTAACCCCCTTTTTACCTTTCCCTTCTCGGTTTAGAATAATGTGAATATGACAAACAAAATGATAATTTCTGGTACAACTAATCCAAGGTGGCAGCAATGGCTGTGCGCGCCATTGAGAATGAAAGAGCGCGCACACAACCAAAAAGCACCGTATGCTTGGCGGCGAATGCGCCTATTCACCAACGTTGTTTGTGAGCGAAGGCGAGAGCGCCTATACGAGTAGCGGTAGTACAAAATGAGTTGGAAGCTATTCATATCCATTCTGATGAAATACAATGAAATCGCAAACGCTACCGAGAGAACAGGTATAAAAGCAACTGCACAAATGTTTCAGAGCATTCATTGTGAAATTAAAAATCAAAATTGAAGCAAGTGAAAAGAGCGCTTGAAGCGAAATAAATTGCATATCTTAATAAACGCGTAACTACAAAGTAAAACAAGAAGTAAGTTATCTATTACCAAGTGTAAAAAAACCAAAGGAAATTTGAGATAAAAAAAAAAACAGAATTTCATTACAAATTGTGCTAAAAGCAAGATAAGACAAATTGACACAGACATTTTAGTTAAAGCAAAGCTACAAATTAATAAAAAAAAAAGATACCCCATAAAAAAGACAAACAGAAAAACAAAAAAGAGAGTAATCAAAGAACACTTTACCACAGCTAGCAAAATCAAGTGTTGGCGAACTTTTATACAAAAAAAAAGTGGCAGCAAACGCTGCTAACAAGCAAAGTAAAAACGTTAACTAAATTGAAGTATCTGTCAAGGCGCGCGGCAAAACCGCAAGCAGCGTTACCAAGTGCCAGCAAGCTAAACGCGCACACCTCTAACGCCACCACCACCACCACCTCCGCTATTGAACTCTTAGGCGCTAGCGCCAACAAAAGCTTAAAAATTCCTCCATACGCGCAACAAACCATCTTTCCATACAAAATGGTTGTGAACGAGGCACACATTCAGCATTACCGCCAAAACCTCGAAGGTTTGAACCTAAAATTGGAGCAACATCTTGAAGATATACAAAATCTTAAGAATTCAACAAAACAAAAACAAATGGAATTCAGCAAAATTGGACGTATCATTAAATCAGCGCTGCTGAATGCACAAACGGAGTCACGTGTCATTGTGGGTCTAAGCGCCGCCATACAAGTGCTCTCCAAAAATCCAGAGGGTACACTTTTCTGTATAATGGCTGTGCCGAAAAATGGTGATGCCGCCACACACATGCAGGAAGTGCTGTTGGAAGCATTTTGTTATGAGCATGACATTTATGTCATCAAAGTGGATTGCCCCACGAAACTTAGCCGTATTTTGGGTAAAACCGAAATTGAAACTTGTTGTCTAGTGCAAAAGCCATGGTCCGGCGGTGATGATAGCAATGTTGAGGAGCTGCTGAATAAACAAGAATCTGTGCTAGTCGACTATTGTGAAGCATTTTGGGATGCGCCCAAACATCCTATTGTTGAGCTGCCAGTCGTGTGAAAGTCGGACGTTCTATTTAAGGAATATCAAATTGATTTATATTGAATACGAGAAGCATTCAACGCTTGTAAGCGATTTATGATTAAAAATAAAAAAAACTCTGATGGTAACATTTTTAATAAACATATTTTTGGCTTGAGCAAGAAAGTTGAAGATCGTGACTGATGTCTGGAACAATAAAGCCGGCATTGAAGCGTTCGTAATGAGATGAAAAATTGATGAAACAAAAAAGGTAAATGGGAAAAGAAAACTTTGAGAAACTGGTTAAGAAGCAACGGAAGGCAATAAGGATGACGTAAGTTAAAAAAAATAAGGTGGAGATGAGGATACAGCAACTGCTGATGCGCCTAGTCAATAAGTGAAGCGAAGCTCAAGTATCGAATACAATTTATTGTATAATCACGCTACTAGCAACGGAATCGATATCGTCTACCCGGCGCCATTGGAATAACACTCAAATTAATCATATCAACAATAAAAAGTATACAAAATTAATATCCAATAATTTCGTTAACAAACAAACACACTGTGCGTCAGCAACCAGGTAGCTGTCAAATGGTCAAACACTTCACCAGCAGATGCAACAACAAACACAAATGAGCGCAAACAACAACAAACCGCAAAAATTAAACGCACACAAACCCAACATTAGCAGCATCTCTCCCACCCAAACCTCTGACCTTGTTGTTGCCGCTGCCGTAGTAATTGTTAGCAACAACAAACAGCGAAGCGAAGCTTAGTCAATAATCAGCGCGAAAGTGTTGTGCGTAAAAGCGTGCGACAAGGAAGTCAGATTAAGATCAGCAACAACAAAACATCAACAACAAAGAAGGCGATTGTAGTAGCAACAACAACTGATGTAGACAGCTGTTCGGTTTATTGAATGCTATTTTATATTGACTGAAATATGTGCTTGTATGGATAGTATGTACGCTTGTTATATCACTACTGGTATGTAAACAAAAACAAATTGTAATTTCTATAATAACGCTTTATAGTCTATTAATTAAAATAGAAAAAATATGAGCGTAGTAGACATTTATGCAAACTCATAATTTTTAGCGAGCATTCGCTATTTCAGTCAGAACACTTGAAACATTTCAATATGAAAGATGTTTACCTTGATTTAAAAGCTGAAATTGAGTAATTGTTTTAAATTATTTGAAGCTTAAAAACGTTAAATGAAAAAATAGTGCTATATATTGTATTTATATAATACATATTTTTTTAATTTAAAATATAACAAACAATTTCGAAGAAAAGAAAATCTGAAAATAACAAAACTTTATTTCAATCGGAAAATTATACAGCAAACAAAAAAAAACAAATTTTAAAAAACATATTAAATATTCTAAAAAATACTAAAAACTTAAAAATGTTTGTTTAATAATTCTTATTTGTTATGTTAGCTTTTTTGTTTGTTTTTTTTTTTTTTTTGTTGCATGACAATTTAAATTTGTTAAAAATAAATAAAAAAAAAAAAATTGTGTAAATCAGCAAAGAGTACTAAGAATGAACAAAGCAGCATTTGTAGTTAATTTTAAACTAAAAGTATTAAAAAAATGTAGATTTAAATGTTAAAAACCATTAAATAATGGTATAAAACAAAAACCATTTGTATTTAGTTTTAAGACGAAACAATTTTGAAACAAAATTATACAAAGAATGAAAATAGAAAAAAAAAACAACAAAAAATTGTTTGCAAAATATTTATGAATTTCAAAAAAAAAAATAAAATAAAAACAAATTGCATTTAAACAAAAAACATATTTACTTTTAACTTGGTGGAACAAATGACTTAAGTGATTATTAACTAGCCACATTGCCCACTCTATTCTCGAACTACCCCCACCCCCTCGCACGGCGCTCTATTTATCTGCTCGTTGTTCGTTTAACAACCCCCAAATGTTTGAATGTCCGAAGTAAACAGTATCAAGCGAGATTCAAGTGATTGTAAGGCGTTATACAAAGCTTTAAAACTTCACAACTTCCTCCAACCCAATTGTCAACCTACATAAAGCGAATCTTCTTAAAAATATGAATGTATCATACACATACCGAAGGCCTTGGGGAGTGTTATCGATGTTGATGGTCCTTTGCCAGTTACAGATCCGGTACGTTCCGGCAACAGCACCATTAAAGGACTAGCTCGAACATCCCGCGAACGATTTGGTATGACCACCTGAAAGCTTACCGTACCGCCCTCCCACCCCCTAGGTCCCTGAGGAACTTTGGGTCACCAGAGCCTCGGCTGTTGAAGAAACAGTATTCGCTACGGATAGGTGAGGTTGACAATTGGGTTGGTGAAGCTATATATTGCGCTGGCAAACCCTTGACACGGTTGCGCTACACAATCCCTTGAATCAATTTGGTATTTTAGTCTCCTCTTACGACAGGCATACATGCCGCGGCTACATTGTAAGTCTCCTAACCCCTCAATATATGTCTCGTACCCCGTTGTTCTATTTCCACTATTGTTTAATTTTTCCAAATTGAAATTTCTTTCTTCTCCAATAGTAGCTATCACCTCATAGGCGGATAACTGCTGGATATTGGCAACAGTCAGCGTTTCATTGGTTTTATGTAAGTGCCTGCCATTTATGTAAGTGCCTGCATAATCTGCTTGGGGTGTCTTGAGACCTATCTGACTTTCTGCTGTTCCACGGCTTAATAGGTTGAGGCAAACTCTAAGGAAGACCCGATTTCGTGCGATACCAGCTTTAAACTTTCTAAGCAAACATCGCAGACGGAACTATCTCCTATTGAGCATCCACTAACTCCCGATTGGTGGCCCAAGGGTACGGGTGAGTGGTGTTGAAAAAGGCTAAATGGCACTTTCACATTACAGGATTGGTCATCTTCACCGACTTAAATCAAGCGCATAAATATTCCGTATATCCATACTCCGACTAGTGGAACTTATTCAGATCCCTAATGTCCGTGTACTCGGAAATGAGTAACCCACATGATTTTTTACTAAAGACACTCTCATGATCCGCACGAAATATTCGACCTGTGTCACATACCGGATGCTAACCCAATTTGTTCGTACAAGCGGTAAGCGATCCTACGCACACATTCTTCTTTCCAAAGAAATGTGCCGAGCCGATATTTGCGACCCGTAACGGGGGAATTGATTACGCGCTCTTTAACCACACTTAAGGAAAACTTCCTTAAACTCGTATGTCATTTCAGTTTATCTACAGCGATGTGATAGCCTGCGCATGTGTCACAGTTTTTCTTAGATTGTTGTCCACAGAAGCAAAGGAAAAAAGAAACAAAACATCCCCTGCTGGTTGTTTCTTATCTTTCCTCTCCTCTCGACGAAGAGAAGGCTGACTTACCTGTGAGGTTGTAAGAATTGATGCAAGCAAACATAGTCGCGATAATGACTGCAGTGGAGGGTCACAAAAAATCGCAAAACAATGTCAGTACCTGACAAAGACGATGCTGAGTATTCCTCAAAGTATAGTACGTCTTTCTTTATTACCAAAACAACTCACATTTAGATGTCCAAGTCTTGAAATTTTAACCCCACTTGTTTCATGCAGTGCATCTGCATTCACACAAAGGTATTATATGGGTACCTATCTTCTTTTGTATCTGTAAAGACACTTCTCGGAGGTTTTGAGGTTCATACCGTTAGCAAGCGACTTTAAGATACTAGCCCTACCACCTCGAAAATGCTTTAATATGATCACGTTGAACCTTCTAGATCACCCCGCACCACACCCCCAAGTTCATATTTATGACATGATTCGCCTCAAGTAGGTGAGATTGAACATTGGGGTGACGCAGCTGTGAAGTTATAAAGCATTGTATTACGCTTAACAACCTCTTGAATATCGTGTGCTCATAATCCAGAATAGCTTTTTCCCACTTCAAAATTCGATAAAGTATCTGGAGCCTTGAAGAAGACTAAAGTGCAGGAGAGTTTAGGTTAGAAGTGACCCAACAGCTGCATTAAGACCAGTTACCGCACTCCAAAATATGCTTAGACCATACGTGATCCCCTTTTTGCAAAAGCAATGGGAGTTCAATTGTGAACGTAGACCTCTGTCTTAGACTGTCTCAACTATACTGGCTTTGTTGCCTATCATACGGGAAATATGACACCTAATTATTTGGTGAGAATAAACTCTAGCCATATATCGCTTAGTACTTAAAGAGTGCAAAGTTTAGAGGTGGAGTTCTTCTCTCTCAATAACTCTAAATACCCGGAAACTTTCTTAATGTAATAGCAAATTACTTTAAAAAGCTTCAGACTCTTTTCCGTTTTTAATAAGTTTGGAACTTTCGGGAAATACGTTTTGAGAGACGATCTCCCAAACTATCCTGGAAATAGTACTGAACAGAAGTTTAGTAGAGAGTACGCTTTCTTTCGAACCAAAAATTAAACAATTCAAAAAATTGCTGGATGATGAATTCGTGGCGGTTTTCGAAATGGTACCATCGCAACATGCCCGGAAATATTTCTATCTTTCTTTTCAGTTTCTCTTAGAAAAAAATAATAATTGAATATTCAATTATTATGAGCCCGTGTTAAGCTCATCAATTCTTAATAATAAGCATAAATTGCACACCATTAAAACAAACAAACTAATTCAAAAAAAGTTAAAAGCAGTTCAGGTACTTTGTTAGGCGCGTGGTTTCGTGTACCTCTAGTGAAAACAGTTAAGGAAGGCTAAGTTCGGGTGTAACCGAACATTACATACTCAGCTGAGAGCTTTGGAGACAAAAAGGAGGTGGAGGGAAAATCACCATTTAGGAAAATGAACCTAGGGTAACCCTGGAATGTGTTTGTATGGCATGGGTATCAAACGGAAGGTATTAAAGAGTATTTTAAAATGGAGTGGTGGAAGCCTTTTCGAGATATCGCCATAAAGGTGGCCCAGGGGTGACTCTTGAATGTGTTTTTACGATATATGTATCAAATTAAAGGTATTAATGAGGGGTTTAAAAGAGAGTGGCCCTTAGTTGTATATGTGAAGGCGTTTTCGAGATATCGACCAAAATGTGGACCAGGGTGACCCAGAACATCATCTGTCGGGTATCGCTAATTTATTTATATATGTAATACCACGAACAGTATTCCTGCCATGATTGCAAGGGCTTTTGTTTCGCCCTGCAGAACTTTTCATTTTCTTCTACTTAGTATGGTAGGTGTCACACCCATTTTACAAAGTTTTTTCTAGAGTTATATTTTGCATCAAAAAACCAATCCAATCACCATGTTTCATCCCTTCTTTCGTATTTGGAATTATGGCATTTTTTTCATTTTTCGAAATTTTCGATATCGAAAAAGTGGGCGTGGTTATAGTCGCATTTCGCCCATTTTTAATACCAAGATAAAGTGAGTTCAGATAAGTACGTGATCTAAGTTTAGTAAAGATATATCGATTTTTGCTCAAGTTATCGTGTTAACGGCCGAGCGGAAGGACAGACGGTCGACTGTGTATAAACAGTTATCGTCATAGTAGCTATGCCCTTACCAAATTTCACAAGGATTGGTAAATTTTTGTTCGACTTATGACATTAAAAGTATTCTAGACAAATTAAATGAAAAAGGGTGGAGCCACTCCCATTTTGAAATTTTCTTTTCTTTTTGTATTTTGTTGCACCATATCATTACTGGCGTTGAATGTTGACATAATTTACTTATATACTGTAAAGATATTAAATTTTTGTTAAAATTTGACTTAAAAAAAAAATTTTTTTTTGGGCGTGTTCGTCATCCGATTTTGCTAATTCGTATTGAGAACACATAGAGTAATAGGGGTAACGTTCCTGCTAAATTTCATCATGATATCTTCAACGAGTGCCAAATTACAGCTTGCAAAACTTTTAAATTACTTTCTTTTAAAAATGGGCATTGCCACACCCATTGTCCAAACTTTTGCTAATTTTCTATTCTGCGTCATAAGGTCAACCCACCTACCAAGTTTCATCGTTTTATCCGTGAATTATTGCACTTTTTCGGTTTTTCGAAATTTTCGATATCGGAAAAGTGGGCGTGGTTATAGTCCGATTTCGTTCATTTTTAATATCGATCTGAGATGAGTGCCCAGGAACTTACATATCAAATTTCATTAAGATACCTCAAAATTTACTCAAGTTATCGTGTTTACGGACGGACGGACATGGCTAAATGAATTTCTTTTTTCGCCCAGATAATTTTGATATGTAGAAGTCTATATCTATCTCGATTAGTTTATGCCGTTACAGGGTACCGTTATGCGAACAAAACTAATATACTCTGTGAGCTCTGCTCAGCTGAGTATAAAAAGTGGGCACAAAAATTCTCATTCTGTTTTGACCATCAAATTTGCAACATCGGTTTTTCATTTTCGTAGAAATTACATTGTCAATTGCGAAAGAATGTGAACTTTTTTAATTCATTCCTTTACGATGTGAATTGAATTGGCAATGGTTCACCTTCTTACTCCAAATTATTCTAAACTGATGAAATCGTACTCCGATTCTGCTCCAGTGCCCTAATTCATCCGCCGATTTAATTCTATATATTTGCTATTCATTATTACATAAATGTAAATTTGTACTACTTTGGGTCAACATTCACGTGTTTGTATTATCTTATGTACATATATATTATAGACTCACATGTTTCCGTTCTGTGTTTTTGGGTTATGCGGGGTGGGCGGGCTATTGTGCATTTGCAATGAATGGATTGGCGGCTCTTGTAGTAAACGGCGCACGTAGGCGTTGATTTGATGAATTGTTGCGACACTCAAGTTTACATTTAAGGTTGACAGTTTTTTTATTATTTCTTTATTGACCTAATTCAGTTAAAATTGAAGGCTCAATCTGGTAATGCACGGCATTTTTTAATAAGATTTCAAAATTAGGTGGTCGTGCTGTGGAAGTAAGAATAAAAAACTTACACTGAAGATGGCTCAAATCGGTTTGTATTTTAGGTCAACGCATGACGGAAAAACCTTCCAAAATGCATTAACTTTCCATCTTGCTGGAAAGGTATCAAAGCCTATCAAATCGTACATAATTTCGAGGAGGAAACCTGCAAACTTTTGTGCTTAATTCTAACCCTCAGCCAGAGTGTCTTTTCATATGCACCGCAATCGCTGATTTCCTATTCAAGTTTACAACTTTGATGCAGAAACAAGGCACTTGATTTATGGCACCAGAGACATCGGAGCTCATCAAAGAAAAGCGAAGTGAGAGAAGTGATATGCTGCATGGGCGAATACAGAATGTAAGCGTAGTGTGTAGTCTAGGCGTAAGGAGAGGAACGGAACGGGAAAAAGAAAAGAAGGAGAGAGGAAAGGAAAGATTAGAAGTCAAAGCCGAAACCGGATGGCGTGTCTTAATTGGTTGTCAAAGTGCTTTGTTATCGATAAGTTTTCTGCTTGTAACCGATGAGGTTATGGGCATGTTGTCCATTCATCCACGGGTTATCTAAATGTTGTTCGTTCATCGTTTGTAATCAAAATTTTTTTAAACTATCATTGAAAAGTTATCGAATATTGATCGATATGTTATCAAAAATTTATCGATTTGTTTTAGTCATCTCAACCATCTGTTATAGAATTAATCGTTGGATTATTGAAAACTCATCGATTTTTTTATCAAAAAGTTTCCGAGTTTATATCGACGACTCATCGGTTTGTTATGAAACAGATACCGATAAATTTAAAATCTTTAACCCGACAATTTAAAATCTACAAGCCGATAAGAAATCAATAAAAAACCGATAACTCGACGATATCAAATCGTTCCCGATAATAAGAGCACTTGTTACTGACTCTCTTTTCTCTCAAGTGAGCTTAAAAGTAATCCAATTATCAGCTCCTCTTCACAGTGAAAGTAGTGAGTCGGCAGGTGCAGCATATCGATCTTGTTGGTATACGCCGCTGTCAGATCATAGCACAATGTCCAGTGATGGCACCTGCTAGTACACTTGTTTACTTGAGAAAAGAGGGAGAGCCCGTTCTTTTTCTCTCTAGATTTGGTAAATTGACAGAATGCCACATGTCGACTTCAAACGGCAGCTGCAAGGCACTTTCGAAGTGGAATAAAGTTACTTGCCCACACCCTGTTCTATTGCCTTCCAAAAAAAAATAAATGTAAGGCGCGATAACCTCCGAAGAGATTTTAGGCCGAGCTTCTCTTCCAATTTGCGTCGTGCTCCTTTTTAATTTTTCCTACAAATTGGCCGGACGGGACCTACTAGGTGTGATGGTAGCATGCTCCGCCTACCACACAGTAGGCCCTGGGTTCACAACCCGGGCAAAGTAACATCAAAATTTTAGAAATAAGATTTTTCAATTAGAAGAAAATTTTTCTAAGCGGGGTCGCCCCTCGGCAGTGTTTGGCAAGCGCTCCGGGTGTATTTCTGCCATGAAAAGCTCTCAGTGAAAACTCATCTGCCTTGCAGATGCCGCTCGGAGTCGGCATAAAATGTAGGTCCCGTCCGGCCAATTTGTAGGGAAAATCAAGAGGAGCACGACGCAAATTGGAAGAGAAGCTTGGCCTTAGATCTCTTCGGAGGCTATCGCGCCTTACATTTATTTCATTTAATAGGCACATGGCGTAATAGGATGAAAGTGCCATTGGGCTTTTATTTGTTAGATGTTCTTGCTGCCAATAAAACAGTCCTGTTCTGCAAGGCTTGAAGATTTTATGAACTTAATCTGGATATCCTGTGAAGTATAGTCATCAATTGAAGGACGAACAGACTACCTGATTCCCTATCTGCGCTTCGAGGGCGATCTTAAGGACACAATAGAGAAATGGCGAATGAGGCGATACATGTGTGCACAGATGGTTCGAAAGTAGTGGAAGGAGTAGGGTCTGCGGTATACTGTGCTGATCCGGAAATAAACAGATCCTACAAGCTATCAGATCACTGTAGCGTTTTCCAAGCGGAAGTATTAGCCTTCACCAAAGCAGCAGAAACACTGGAAGAGAATATCTTAAACTGCAACCGTGTTAACTTCTATATTGACAGCCCAGCACCAATTAAGGCAATAATCTCACATAGCTAGCACTAGCTGAAAAGGGCGCATCCTTTGAAGCTTGCTGCGTAGACGTCCAAATTAGATTGGGCGAAATTAAGAGAAGGCGAGAAGTGCACATGTTTGACCAAGCAGGAAAGGCGTGTGTTCATGTGCGGGGCTGTAAATTGTCGAAGATTATGTGTACGTCTTACTACCTTAGACGGATATTCTGACTGCACACTGCCTTCTGGTGTCACATGCCTTTAAATTAGACTTGGTCAGTGATAGCATATGTACGAAGTGCGGGTTGGAGGAGGAAACGATCGAGCAGGTGCCCTGCGCTTGCGAGGCTAAGACTCCAGCTATTAGGAGTAATACAGCTGTCAGATCTAGAAGCAGAAAGCGGCTTAAGTCCTAGAAGGCTTTTACTATTTGCCAAGAGGACGGAGTTATTTTATAACATAGATCCTGGCTTTTGATAGGGCTTTTCAGTTTGGTCGTTAAAATAAACTTCTGACAACAGTACGGACTAATGCAGTCTATGTGGTCCTCATGGACCGACCAGTTCAACCTAATCTGGACATACAGCAAAACAGTATCCAACTTATGATCCAGTACGTAGTGAAATCGAATGTCACACACAGATTTATTTACTTATACGCCTATGTGCGCGCGAGTGACTGTAAACTACAAACATTCACATCAATAATTCAATCTTTATGTATCTACATAAACGAATAAATAATTGCGTCTACACATATGTACGAATACGAGCAGCGGAGAGTCAATGCGCAAACACATGCATATATCTGAGAAGTTTGAGAGCTACTGGACTAGTAGATTCTGGAAGCGCCTAAAAGATGTATACAATTGTGCAATTTTAGTTATAGCTGAGAAGTTTGAGAGCTCATGGACAATGCTAGTACATTCTGGAAAAATGCGAATGAGGAAACCAAAGGGTATAAAAGGCAACAGATGTAGAGGCGCTGTAATTCAGTTTGAGTTGAGCTATCAATCAGTTTGATTAAGCACGCGATCTGGCGGCCAATAGTAGAGTTTCATTTGAGTTATCAATCAGTTTGGTTATTAAGCCAGCGAGTAGCAAAGTATAAGTGTTATTGTGAAGTACTTTAATAAAGGCCATTTTTCCATTGTTCAATATTGGAGTTATTTATTCAACAGTTTAGTGATTCGAACAGAGGATTGCAAATAAGAGGATTTGCAGCAAATTCGTTACAATATGTTATACATTTTTATGTTCGAACGCATTTTTATTATCATTAAATGTATACAAGCTGAGTGTATTTCCCCGGGCTAGCCGCAGTTCGTTTAAACTTTTTAACTTCACATCTCATAACTCGGGGTTTTGCCACAAAAAAAAACTTTTTAATCTTTTTTTTTTTTATATTGCCCATAGCAATTTTTTTTATCACGGTAGACTAAACGTGCGTCACATTGCTCAGCCGCCAGAAATGAGATGCAAAGCAGAACTTAACTAAAACCCAATTTTTTTTTTTTTTCAAACAACAAAAAACCAGAAAATCGTTATTGACAATTCCAAAAATATAAAAACAAACAATATCTAGCAAAAGTTTTAATAATTAAGTATGTTCATTTGTATATCGTGTTTGTCAATATTGTATTAAAAAAACCCGCCTCATTTTGAATTCCTATCAGCAAAACGGCCGATTTCTGAAAATTAAAAGCAAGAAAAAATCAAAAAGTAAATAATAAACTGAAATTAAGAATCTACATGCAAAAGCAAAAACAAATATAAATAAACGACATTATACAAATACATACATATGTACTTATAAGCTTTAAGCTAATGATTTAATTTGTTTTGTTGTTGTATGTGCATTATTACGACACAAAGTCACTGATTCATTCTGGCATCGGATCGGATTTGCTTAGCGGCAAAACATTTTGCAAAATACCTATCCATGTGTCTAAAGCGTGTATGACACCGTGCTACAAATATATATTTTTCTTTATGAGACGGTAAGGAAGCCAAAGAGAAATAAAAAGCCAAAAAGGGGGAATTATAAGCATGGGCATGCCCACGCCACTTCTAACCAGCGACTGCATTTAAAATCAAAAATTCCTTGCGAGTTTTTTCACTACACTGAACAATGTTCGAAAATACGAAAACCAGTGAATGGAGAAAAGTAGGTATTATGCATGCGATTGAAAGAGAGATTTCTTTGTGATTTTTTAGGAGTTTTTTCACTTGTTATATTAACGGTAAAGCATGAAAATAGTTTAAGTAAATTTTTTCTTTTACGAAAAAATACTAATTTGTACGAACTTGTGCTAAAACGCATTAATATTCTACCACAATACCCTTTACTTAAGTCGAAAAGTATATAAACAACGGAAGGCTCTTAGTAAATTTGATGCCGCCATCCACAAGGACTTTTTAAGAACGCTTACATAGATTTTGGCATATGACAAAAGAAGAATTCCGCTCGGCTTGGCGACCAGAAAATTGCTTTACTTTTTACTTTTACTATTGGTAGCAGACAAATTCATCGCAATCGCACCAATTCATTACTAAATTCAGTCAATACCATTGAAATGCAATAGCTGTGTTTTTTTTTTACATCTATATACATATACACTTAAACTTTGTGTGGACCGCTAAGCGTTAAACTTTATCTACACTTCTTGAATTTGCTGCGCAGAAAATTAGTACTCCCAAATTTCAATACGCATTATACTCAGATGCAAGTGAAATGTGTGTCTATGTTTTACCTCTCCAAATCATGTGTGTTCACTATTCACCGCAACCGATTCAGTTATAGGTTATACACTATGGCCAACAGAGGTGTGTGTCTCCGCTATTCGGTACAACCCGTTATGTAGCTAGTTATTTAACCACTGCCGCTAGATGGTCTTCTAAACATTATCTAAGTGATGATAAGCGTTTTTTTACCCGCAAACGTAGATGTATATACATGTAATATTGTGTATAGTTTATATTTTATTTCTAAATTTTAAACAAATAGCAAGCAATAATTAAACTTTTCAATTTCTTAAACAAAAATAGAAATGCGCAACAAAATTTCAATTCGCAAAACAGCTGACTTCGAAAATTCGAAATTCCTATTCCCCAATTATTGTTCTTCGGCGGCCACCGTGGTGTGATGGTAGCGTTCTCCGCCTACCACAGCGTATGCCCTGGGTTCACACTCCAGGCAAAGCAACATCAACATTTTAGAAATAAGGGTTTTCAATTAGAATACAATTTTTCCAAGCGGGGTTGCCCCTCAGCAGTGTTTGGCAAGCGCTCCCGGCGTATTTCTGCCATGAAAAGCTCTTAGTGAATACTCATCTGCCTTGCAGATGCCGTTCGGAATCGGTATAAAACATGTAGGTCCTGTCCGGCCAATTTGTAGGGAAAATCAAGAGGAGCACGACGCAAATTGGAAGAGAAGCTCGGCCTTAGATCTCTTCGGAGGTTATCGCGCCTTACATTTGTTTATTTATTTTGAATTATTGTTCTGCATAGGAGATGGGGCTGATTTTAAATACTTTGGTTGAAACAGGAATTTTGTTTAAATTGAAATTTAGTTTTTTAAATTAATCTGAGTTTTTATAAAATTAATCTGAGTTTTTATAAAATATATTAAAAATTTACTTATCAAAACTTACACGGTAGATAGGATGCCGTGGCGTATGAGTAACATATTTACTAGCGAAGCAAAAAAAAGGAAAAGTAGGCGTGGGTACAAAATACACGTGAATTTGGATGTGCAAACATAAAGGTATATGCCTAAAAAACTTACTTACTTATTTTATTGGCGCTAAACCGTTTAAACGGTTATGGCCGCCCAACAAGCCGCGCCAGTAGCTTCTTCCTTGTTCCAACTGACGCCAATTGGTCAGGCCAAAGCAGTATAAATCGTTTTCCATCTGGTCCTTCCAGCGAAATAGGGCCGCCCTCTTCTTCTGCTTCCATAGGCGGGCTTTGATAGAAATACTTCTTAGTCGAAGCATCATCTTTCATTCGCATAACATGGTCTAGCCAGCGTAGCCGCTGTGTTTCATTTCGCTGAACTATGTTGATGTCGAGCTCGTTCAGCTCATCATTAAATCTTCTTCGGTAACCGCCGTCGGGTGGAGGTCCGTAAATCTTTCGAATACTCCCAGAGCCGTTTCATCTGATGTTGGCATGGCTCATGCTTCTGCACCATATAGCAGGATACGACAACTGACTTGTAGAGCATGATTTTCGTTTGCCGAGAGAGGACTTTACCTTTCAATTGCCTACCTAGTCCAAAGTAGCGTTTATTGGCACAACTAGTATTGTTTTTTATGTTAATGCTGGTTTCCAAGGAAATGAAGTCTTACTATTTCGAAATTATGGCTGCCAACAGTGGCGTGGTTGCCAAGGCGCAAATGCGTTGACTCTTTGTATACTTCGTTTTGTCGCCACTGGCCAGCAATCCCATCTTCGCCCAGGGGGTTGAAGTTAAACCACAACAGAGGTAACTTTACCAGAAAAAATAATTTCGGCCTTTTTGTAAAAGCTTCGTCGACAAGTTATTGTTTATTGTCGGCCTTTTATCGAAGACGATTTACTATCGTGTAGTTATCAGTTTGTAAAATTATACCCTGACCCAAAATCTCTAATAACAAATCGATTACTGTCGGATTACTTATAGATGGTTTTTCGATAAAAAAGTGATATATTTTTGACAGATAATCAAAAATTTTCCGATAGTAAATTGATAACTTTTCGATAACAAACCCGCAACTGGGCCATAAAAATTAATAATTCATTCATTACCTTTGTTATCGACTCCAAATTTATAACATTTCGATAACAGATAGATAACTCCTCGATATGAAATGGATAATACGCTCGTATTTTGATAACCGATAGATAACTCCTCGATATTAAATGTATAGTACGCTCGTAACCCGCCGATAATAAACCGATAACTCATTGACAAAAACCCGTTATTACTTCGATAACAAATTTATAACACGCCATCCGGTTTTTCTTTTTTTAATAAAAACCATTTTATTTAAATGCAATAAAGAACGCATTGGTGTACTTCTTATTTATATAGGTGGCATTACCCCTTCCTAAAAATGAAATGGTATATTAAGCTTGACTCGAATCTCTAAAGTGTAAGTTCTTTAGGAAGAAGAGATATGCCCACCTAAAGTACACCGAAATGATCAGGATGACGATCTGAGTTTATTTAGCCATGTCCGTATATTCGTCTGTTTGAATGCAAACTAGTCCTTCGATTTTCAAGATATCTTGATAAAATTTGGTCATCGGGTATATTATGGTCTCCGAATAGAAATTTGTCGGAACCGATCGGATCGGACCATAAATCCCTGATACAACTCATCTTCCGGAAGAGGTTTTTTTGTCATATCTTCCACAATTTATCAGATAAAAAGCACAAATTTCACAATATGCTTTCATCTGAAAGAGTCGCAGAGATCGGTCGTATATATCGCATATATCCCATGCAATCAATTGCTCTGATAAGAAGCTTTTCGTAATTTCTGCCCCATTTAAGCAGCTTAATTCAAATTTCACCGAATGCATATGTATATTACATATATTGTTATCTAACTGAATTGTAGAGGTCGGTCGTATATATAGTATATAGCCCATACAAACTATCGTCCTTTTCAGAACCCAAATCCATGGTTGGTGGAAGGTGGAATATATTCATCGCCTTCTAAAGTCAGAGAATACCAGTAATTACATACCTAAATATTTTATGCAAAAAAACACAATCCAACGCACTATTTTCCTATAACAAAAAAAAATATATATTTGATTTTTGTCGAATGGTGTAATATGTGCGGATATACAGTTTTACACAATTATACATACTACCTCGGATCTACTTAAACCAGGGCAAATAAACATGATCCAATATGTGCTTAGCACTCCTAGGCAATGCTTTACACTCACACTCTTACAACACTTCACCTTATCTTAAAAAATGGTCGCAGCTTTTATATCGAATAGACTTCAGTTAGGTATTTTTGTCGCTTTTACAGCCATCGTATTGTAGGCCGTGGAACGGTTTCCAACAGCATGACTTGCAGATAACAAGCGACCATCCTAAATTTACATACACAAGTACTAAAATATGTAGATTCTCCAAAGATTATGTGATGATGACTAAACAAAATCTTTGATTTCACCGCATTCCTACAGCATTTCATTTTCAACAGCTGATTTCTCACTTTTTGCGCAAAATCATCTTCAAAACATAGCAGCATAGTCTAATAATAAAATAAAATTTAACTTTAACCAAAACCCACCTATCCACATTAATTTCTCTGCCTTCAACATTCAACATTTGCACTTATGTATTATTTCACCGGCTAGTTGACTAAATAAATATCGAGCACACGACAAACAGCTGACAGACAAATGTACAGTCAGCGTCAAAAGAAAGTGTACAAACGACTAATGCAACAATTACTCAGTTGCTTTAACATCTATATACATATACGCTTAAACCTTTTATGGACTGCTAAGCGTTAAACTTTAACTACACTTCTGAAGTTGCTGCGCAGAAAATTAGTACTCCTAAATTTCAATACGCATTCTACTCAGATGCAAGTGAAATGTGTGTCTATGTTTCATCTCTACACTACCTCTATGTATTACCTCTACAAATGGTATGTGTCAACTATGCACCACAACCGATTCGGCTATAGGTTATACACTATGACCAACAGCGGTGTGTATCTCCGCTTTTCGGCACAACCCTTTATGTAGCTAGTTATTTAACCACTGCCCCTAGATGGGTCTCCTAAACAACATCTAAGTGAGGATAAGCATTTTTTTTTACCCGCAAACGTAGATGTATATACGTGTAAAAAAACACTTCTAATATTAGCTCTACTTAAGGATTTTCCGGGCAACATCATGCAACATTATATTTTTTTGAAAATTATATGTAATTCTGCCCAGTTTAATGGAAAAAATAAAATCTCTTATAACAAAAAGGGTATGGACGAAAAACCGGAAAAACTTCATATGTTTACTGTCTAAAGTATATAAGTGTACAAATTGAGGCTCATGTGTTTGCAATGACAGAAACCGTTAAGCCCGTTACACAGACAAGAGTTTTGGATGGCAGGTGACTTAAATGAACTATTTAGTCCCAGTGAAAGACAATGCGTCGGGCATTATACGCAAACAGTCTACTTGGCAGGTTCCACTGAAAATGCTTTATATTGGGATATATAAACGAATAAAGAATATGAACACATCTATTTTGGAATGTATTTTTAACCATGTGCCAAAACGAAAGCAAATTTAAGTTGCCAGGGAAGAGAAAAGCCAGGAAAAATATGGAGAACAATATATAAGACACTTTTCGAAACGCAAAGTTATATTCACAGTGAAAAATGGAGCTGCCAAGTGATGGTGTGGGGGTGTTTGGGCTTAGGCGATGTTGCAAAATGTTTTAGCAGGACAATGAACCCGAACACACTGCGAAAGTTGTCAGAGAACGAATGTTCTATTACACCCCAAGCAGTTAGATCAACCTCCGCAGTAAATATACCTCAACCCATCAAGCATCTGTGGGAGAACCTAAACAGAAAGATGAGTTCATAGCCGCCATTTTGGTGGAATGGCAGAAAAGTGTATCAGAGGTAACAGCTTTGCACACAGAGTATATTAACTTTGATTGGATAACCGTTGGTTGCATAGGTATAAAGGAATCGAGATAGATATAGACTTCCATATATAAAAATCATCAGTATCAAAAATAAATTTGATTGAGCCATGTCCGTCCGTCCGTCCGTCTGTCCGTTAACACGATAACTTGAGTAAATTTTGAGGTATCTGGATGAAATTTGGTATGTAGGTTCCTGGGCACTCATCTCAGATCGCTATTTAAAATGAGCGATATCGGACTATAACCACGCCCACTTTTTCGATATCGAAAATTTCGAAAAACCGAAAAAATGCGATAATTCATTACCAAAGACGGATATAGCGATGAAGCTTGGTAGGTGGGTTGACCTTGTGACGCAGAATAGAAAATTAGTAAAATTTTGGACAATCGTCGTGGCACCACCCACTTTTAAAAGAAGGTAATTTAAAAGTTTCGCAAGCTGTAATTTGGCAGTCGTTGAAGATATCATGATAAAATTTGGCAAGAACGTTACTACTATTACTATATGTGTTCTTAATAAAAATTAGCAAAATCGGATGACGACACCGCCCACTTTAAAAAAAAAATTTAAAAGTCAAATTTTAACAAAAAATTTAATATCTTTACAGTATATAAGTAAATTATGTCAACATTCAACTCCGGTAATGATATGGTGCAACAAAATACAAAAATAAAAGAAAATTTCAAATTGGCGTGGCTCCGCCCTTTTTCATTTAATTTGTCTAGAATACTTTTAATGCCATAAGTCGAAAAAAAATTTACCTATACTTGTGAATTCTATGACGATAACTGTTTTCTATGAAAATGGGCGAAATCGGTTGAATCCACGCCCAGTTTTTATACACAGTCGCCCGTTAACACGATAACTTGGGCAAAAATCGATATATCTTTACTAAACTTAGTTCACGTATTTATCCGAACTCGCTTTATCTTGGTATAAAAAATGGCCGAAATCCGACTATGACCACGCCCACTTTTTCCATATCGAAAATTTCGAAAAATGAAAAAAAATGCCATAATTCTTTACCAAATACGAAAAAAGGGATGAAACATGGTAATTGGATTGGTTTATTGCCGGAAAATATAACTTTAGAAGAAACTTTGTAAAATTGGTGTGACACCTAACATATTAAGTAGAGGAAAATGAAAAAGTTCTGCAGGACGAAATCAAAAGGCCTTGGAATCTTTGCAGGAATACTGTTCGTGGTATTACATATATAAATAAATTAGCGGTACCCGACAGATGATGTTCTGGGTCACCCTGGTCCACATTTTGATCGATATCTCGAAAACGCCTTCACAACTGAGGGCGACTCCCTTTTAAAACCCCCATTAACACTATTCATTTTATACCCATATCGTAAAAACACATTCTAGAGTCAACCCTGGTCCACGTGTATGGCGATATCTCGAAAAGGCGTCCACCTATAGAACTAAGGCCCACTGCCTTTTAAATAATTATTGACACCTTTCATTTGATACCCATATCGTACAAACGCATTCTAGAGTCACCCCTGGTCCACCTTTATGACGATATCCCGAAATGGCGTCCACCCATAGAACTATGGCCCACTTCCTTTTAAAATACTCTTTAATGCCTTCCATTTGATATCCATGTCATACAAACACATTCCATGGTTACCCTAGGTTCATTTTCCTGCATGGTGATTTCCCCTTATTTTGTCTCCAAAGCTCAGCTAAGTATGTAATGTTCGGTTACACCCGTACTTAGCCTTCCTCACTTGTTTGTTGTAAGATTCATTTGTTTTTTCATTAAATAAGACAGTATCATTTAAAAAAAAATATACGATTATGTCACTCAGAAAACCCTAGCGGTAATATTGTTACTTTGCACATGTGTACACTTTCTTTTGACATTGACTGTATGTCATTTTGTATATAAATTTATTACTCATAGCTGGCGAGTCTCCCCTGAGCCACATGCATCGAACTTCGAACCTAACGTGGTGGTTGCTTGTATGTTGCTTCTAGCGTTGGACAGTGCCCATTGGCTTGCTGTGTGATTAGGCCATGTTTAGGTGTAAGGAAAGGCGTGTCAACCGTAAAAAATATGTCGAATGCGTGTAATTCACAACTCAACAAATTTTTAAATCACGTTTGCTTTATCATCATATTCGCAAAATATAAGCATGACAGAGCAACATTTAAACTTGAACTTTGATGATGTTTGAGAAAAAGTTTACTTCTAATTGCAAAATTCTAAGCCAAACATTGCAGTTTAATAGGCATTTTGTTAGACATTCGACTTTGAATGGGTCTAATTGAAGTTCGTGATTACAATGAAATGATAAGATGTATATCGATTGTTAAGTATTTGCTAATATATAAAGGCGCATAGCAACTATTTGAAAATCGACGTAATTAACTCAATAAACAATTAAATTTTGCACTTTGTTACCATTTGTTGTTTTTACTCTTATTGATGTAAAAGAGTGTCCACATTTTATTGAGGGTCGAAATAATTCACTATGCACTTTCGTAATTCATTCGCCATTTAATTTGGGAGCAGCATGCCATCAAATTCCTCTTTTATTTGCTGACCATGATGCAGCCCGTTCATAAGAGTGTTATCGATCCCTGGAGAGAATCGAAATAGAGAGAAGCAAACATCTGTATTGGGTCCCAGGGCATATGAGAACGTATGTTAATGAAAAAGCAGATGAGCTGGCTAAAAGGAGGGCATCCCTCGAAGCTTTCTCCGTGGTGACCCAGTTACATTGGGCGAGACAAGGAGAAGGCGAGAGTTGCATATGATAGACCAAGCGTGAAGAGCGTGGGCCCGAGCGCGGGGTAGTAAAGTGTCGAAGATCATGTGTAGATCTTACAATGTTAGAGTACTATATGCTCATGACGGATATTCGGACTGGACACTACCATCTGGCGTCACATGCCTGGTCAGTGAAGCTTTAGATAATGCAGGTTAGAGGAAAAAACAATCGAACATACGCCAAGACTCCGTCTATTATGAGTAATACAGCTATCAGATATAGGAGCAGCAAGTAAAATAGGCTCTAGAAAGATATGCGAAGACGACGGAATCATTTTATAACATCGGTTCTGGATTTTTATAGGGTTTTTCAGTTTGGTTGTGAAACAACCCTTTGGACTCATTCAGTCTATGTGAGGTCCTCACGCACCTGCCATTTCAGGCTAACCTAACCTGATGTAGCTCTGCACTTAGGTCAAAGCTTAGCAAAGAATGAGAGTTTTGGTGTGCCATTGCAATTCAATTAAATAAGAGGTGCCGTGTGGGCATCGTATAAGCGCACTTAGCTTGATTATAGACAATGATCGGCAAACCGTGATATCCCATAGAAACAGTTTGCCTGTTGTCGCCGGAAAGTGCCGGGAAGTCTACTTTCTGTAACTGTAATTGCTCAAAGCAAAGTTCAAGTTACGTTACATACAAAATATTAAAATTCAGTAGACAGACCGTTTTTGCTGTATGCAATGTGAAATTTGGATGGGGACTTGAAAAATAAAACTCACCATTGCAAGATAAAAAAAATCGTAGATTTGTTTTTGGAAAATATGGCAGGGTGTTAGGCTAAATTTTCCGGCGCTGATATCCAGAAGAGTATGAGCTTTACGCAGATATGAAGATAAAAAGTATTTCAGTCGACACCGCCGTTTAGATGGAGGAAGACTTGACCTCTTTGGATGCAGTTGGGGTCAGTTATTAGAAAACAGGTATAGATGTCATGTTTTGTTACGAAACGGCCAAAATGGCTTAGCTGCCAATTACTTATGATGGTGATACCAAGAAGCCTGAGCCATGCCCGCTTTAAACGCAATGTGTTAAGTCAAACGCCCTTAACGCCTTTATCGGGCCGCTCAAAATATGTTTGCGTAAAATAATGCTTAATAACAAATAAAAAAATTATAGAGTGGGATGAACAATAAGCGGAAGGACGAAAATAGCGAAAACGAAGATGGAGATAGGGAGGGAGATGGGTATAAGGAAAGCGGACGGGCAGGGAAAGGGACAAAGATAGGAATAGAGTAAGTAGGGAGGAACAGGGGAGGGAGAGAATGAGGGAGAGGCGGAAGGAAAGTAAGGTAAAGATTTCCACTTTATTAAAACCTCCACTAAAAACCAGTTTATGTAAATGACAAAAAACTAATTTGTTTTTTATTTCGCTCTTGCAATTTTATAGTATGAGGAAAGCAAGTAAGACTTGATCCGCAAGCGATTGATGCCTTCCCTCTTACGACGAGCAGCGTCACTGTTGACAAGTTTAAGCCGAATTAAACTAAGTACATGTAAATATGTATGTTTGCATGTATGTAAGGGCATGTAATTTACAAAATAGTAAGTCGTTTGCAGTGGAGTGTATAATATACTACGTTTGACCTTTGCCACAGAATACGACATACTACTTAGCTTATTACAACTGTTTGAATCGTAGTAGTAAGGATAGTGATAGACAGAGGGATAGGGATAGTGCGAAAGAAAGAGGGAGAGTCAGAGGTAGATGGAGATTGAGATGGGCTGGGGAGGAAGATGGAGATGGGGATGGAGATGCAGACGGATATTGAGATGTAGATGGGGATTGAGATGAAGATCGAGCTGGAGAGGATGAGTAAGGGATAGCGATAACGATATAGGTAATAATCCACATCTTAATCGCCGCCAATCAAGACCAAAACTTATAATGGAATGTTTTATCTTTGGCTGTGGGGTTACCATTCAAGGAGTGATACTAAACAAGTAATGAAGGTTAAGTTCGGGTGTAACCGAACATTACATACTCAGTTGAGAGCTATGGTGACAACATAAGGGAAAATCACCATATAGGAAAATGAACCGAGGGAAACCCTGGAATGTGTTTGTATGACATGTCTATCAAATGAAAGGCACTAAAGAGTATTTTGTGAGGGAGTGGGCCATAGTTTTATAGGTGGACGCCATTTAGGGATATCGCCATAAAGGTGGATCAGGGTTGACTCTAGAATGTGTTTGCACGATATGGGTATCAAAAGAAAGGTGTTAATGGGTATTTTAAAGGGAGTGATCCTTAGTTCCATAGGTGGACGCCGTTTCGAGATATCGCCATAAAGGTGGACCAGGGGTGTCCCTAGAATTTGTTTGTACGATATGGGTATCAAATTAAAGGTATTAATGAGAGTTTTAAAAGGGAGTGGTGGTAGTTGTATAGGTGGTCGCCTTTTCGAGATATCGCCATAAAGGTGGTCCAGGAGTGACTCTAGAATGCGTTTTTACAATATGGGTATCAAAAGAAATGTGTTAGTGAGTATTTTAAAAGGGAGTGGGCCTTAGTTCTATCGGTGGACGCCTTTTATATTTGTGGTTGGGGGGGGGGGGGGGGGGGGGTAAACGCTTATAGTTGGTTTTTCCTAAAAAATTTACTATTGATAAACATTCATTCATTCATACTTAATACGCAACTAATAAAGTTCTATAAACCCTTTGAACCTTTTCACAGACAATCAGATTTTAAAAAGCTGTACCGCTAATTGGGTGAGACGCGAAAATAAAACAAAACAAAATAAAATCCATTTATTCGATTCCGAAAATTAAGAGTAAACAATTAATTATTGTCTACATTGGATGCGGCAACTTTGAAAGATTTCCATTGCGCTTTATTAAAAATTCCATAGAATACCAGTTTGTGTAAAAACAAAATAAACAATAAAAAAATGTGTTTTTTAATTTTATATTGTGGGGAAAAACCACACGAGATCAGCACGCGATTGACGGCTACTCACTTACGACGCGACGCGCCAGACTTGGCCTTAGCTCGTGACTTAAGTGACGGTTGTAAGCCCAATTAAATTCAGCGTACACATGCAGAAACATATGTTTGTATGTAACAACATGTAATTTACAAAATAGTAAATCGTTTGCAGCGCAGTGTATAATATACTACGTTTGACCTCTGCCATAGGGTACGACCCCCTACTTTGTTTTTTACATCGGTTTGCTTCATAAAACAGGATTCTAGAAGTGCATTGGGTTTAATGAGTTTCTTACACTGAACTTTGATTCGTTCAATGCACTGGAATATTTTCCTAGATTCATATAAACGTATTATGCCAGAAACACAAATTCGCGAAACAAATCGTTCAATTGCCTTTGCTCAGCTTGTACGACTATTTGCATTGCTCTGGGAATATTTCCTAAACTGACTTCTTAAATTCTTATCATCGTTTTGTCATATGGCCCACTCATCTTGTAACTTTGTTTTGCTCGCTATTTTTATTTTGTTTTTCTTTTATTTGTGTTTTTATTAACCCGCTCTTTAGGAAGAAATTTATTCAGCTGATTTTTGTTTTGATATATTTTATTATTCTCGTCAGCGCAAATGCATATTTGTTATTATTTCTTTTCTCAGAGGTGTTTTGTTTTAAGCTTTAACTCAAAACAGGTGCGACTTTGTTTGCCAACTTATTTGGGTTATTTTCCAAGAGGTCTCGCTCTGTTCTGTTGAATTTAATTAGCGCCAGGGGCGTAGCTAGTGAAGCATACAATCTGCTATGCAAAAGAACATACAAAATATTTTTGAAAATATAAAGAATATAAAAACTTAGTTACTTACTTTATATAAATAGACCAGTAGCAACGAAAAATGTCTCTTTAAACAAAGTCAATCGAGATAGATATAGACTTCCATATATCAAAATCATCAGTATCGAAAAAAATTTGATTGAGCCATGTCGGTCCGTCCGTCCGTCTGTCCGTTAACACGATAACTTGAGTAAATATTGAGATATCTTCATCAAATTTGGTACACGAGCTTATCTGAACCCAGAATAGATTGGTATTGAAAATGAGCGAAATCGGATGACAACCACGCCCCCTTTTTATACTCAGTTGAGCAGAGCTCACAGAGTATATTAAGTTTGATTGGATAACGGTTGGTTGTACATATATAAAGGAATCGAGATAGATATAGACTTCCATATATCAAAATAATCAGGATCGAAAAAAAAATTGATTGAGCCATGTCCGTCCGTTAACACGATAACTTGAGTAAATTTTGAGGTAACTTGATGAAATTTGGTACGTAGGTTCCTGAGCACTCATCTCAGATCGCTATTTAAAATGAACGATATCGGACTATAACCACGCCCACTTTTTCGATATCGAAAATTTCGTAAAACCGAAAAAGTGCGATAATTCATTACCAAAGACAGATAAAGTGACGAAACTTGGTAGATGAGTTGAATTTATGACGCAGAATAGAAAATTAGTAAAATTTTGGACAATGGGCGTGGCACCGCCCACTTTTAAAAGAAGGTAATTTATAACTTTTGCAAGCTATAATTTGTCAGTCGTTGAAGATATCATGATGAAATTTGGCAGGGACGTTACTCCTATTACTATATGTACGCCTAATAAAAATTAGCAAAATCGGAGAAGGACCACGCCCACTTTTAAAAAAAAAATTTTTTTTAAGTAAAATTTTAACAAAAAATTTAATATCTTTACAGTATATAAGTAAATTATGTCAACATTCAACTTCAGTAATGACATGGTGCAACAAAATACAAAAATAAAAGAAAATTTCAAAATGGGCGTGGCTCCGCCCTTTTTCATTTAATTTGTCTAGGATACTTTTAACGCCATAAGTCGAACAAAAATTAACCAATCCTTTTGAAATTTGGTAGGGGCATAGATCTTATGATGATAACTGTTTTCTGTGAAAACGGGCGAAATCGGTTGATGCCACGCCCAGTTTTTATACACAGTCGTCCGTCTGTCCTTCCGCATGGCCGTTAACACGATAACTTGAGTAAATTTTGAGGTAACTTGATGAAATTTGGTATGTAGGTTCCTGAGCACTCATCTCAGATCGCTATTTAAAATGAACAATATCAGACTATAACCACGCCCACTTTTTCGATATCGAAAATTTCGTAAAACCGAAAAAGTGCGCTAATTCATTACCAAAGACAGATAAAGCGACGAAACTTGGTAGATGGGTTGAATTTATGACGCAGAATAGAAAATTAGTAAAATTTTGGACAATGGGCATAGCACCGCCCACTTTTAAAAGAAGGTAATTTAAAACTTTTGCAAGCTGTAATTTGTCAGTCGTTGAAGATATCATGATGAAATTTGGCAGGGACGTTACTCCTATTACTATATGTACGCCTAATAAAAATTAGCAAAATCGGAGAAAGACCACGGCCACTTTAAAAAAAAAATTTTTTTAAAGTAAAATTTTAACAAATATTTAATATCTTTACAGTATATAAGTAAATTATGTCAACATTCAACTCCAGTAATGACATGGTGCAACAAAATACAAAAATTAAAGAAAATTTAAAAATGGGCGTGGCTCCGCCCTTTTTCATTTAATTTGTCTAAGATACTTTTAACGCCCTAAGTCGAACAAAAATTAACCAATCCTTTTGAAATTTGGTAGGGGCATAGATTTTATGATGATAACTGTTTTCTGTGAAAACGGGCGAAATCGGTTTATGCCACGTCCAGTTTTTATACACAGTCATTCGTCTGTCCTTCCGCATTGCCGTTAACACGATAACTTGAGCAAAAATCGACATATCTTTAATGAACTTAGTTCACGAACTTACTTGAACTCACTTTATTTTGGTATGAAAAATTAACGAAATCCGACAATGACCACGCCCACTTTTTCGATATCGAAAATTACGAAAAATGAAAAAAAAGCCATAATTCTATACCAAATACGAAAAAAGGGATGAAACATGGTGAGGTAATTGGATTGGTTTATTGACACGAAATATAACTTTAGAAAAAACTTTATAAACTGGTTGTGACACCTACCATATTAAGTAGAAGAAAATGAAAAAGTTCCGCAGGGCGAAATAAAAAACCCTTAAAATCTTGGCAGGTATTACATATATAAATAAATTAGCGGTATCCAACAGATGATGTTCTGTGTCACCCTGGTCCACATTTTGGTCGCGATCTGGAAAACGCCTTCACATATATACCTACCACCACTCCCTTTTAAAACTCTCATTAATACCTTTAATTTGATAACCATATCGTACAAACACATTCTAGAGTCACCCTGGTCCACCTTTATGGCGATATTTCGAAACGGCGTCCACCTATAGAACTAAGGCCCACTCCCTTTTAAAATACTCATTAACACCTTTCTTTTGATAACAATATTGTACAAACAAATTCTAGGGTCACCCCTGGTCCACCTTAATGGCGATATCTCGAAACGGCGTCCACCTATGGATCTAAGGATTACTCCATTTAAAAATACTCATTAACACCTTTCTTTTGATACCCATATTGTACAAACAAATTCTAGGGTCACCCCTGGTCCACCTTTATGGCGGTATCTCGAAACGGCGTCCACCTATGGAACTAAGGATTACTCCCTTTTAAAATACTCATTAACACCTTTCATTTGATACCCATATCGTACAAACGCATTCTAGAGTCAACCCTGATCCACCTTTATGGCTATATCCCTAAATGGCGTCCACCTATAGAACTATGGCCCACTCCCTCATAAAATACTCTTTAACACCTTTAATTTGATACCCATATCGTACAAACGCATTCTAGAGTCACCCCTGGTCCACCTTTATGGCGATATCTTGAAAAGGCGACCACCTATACAACAACCACCACTCCCTTTTAAAACCCTCATTAATACCTTTAATTTGATACCCATATCGTACAAACACATTCTATAGTCACCCCTGGTCCACCTTTATGGCGATATTTCGAAACGGCGTCCACCTATAGAACTAAGGCCCACTCCCTTTTAAAATACTCATTAACACCATTCTTTTGATACCCATATTGTACAAACAAATTCTAGGGTCACCCCTGGTCCACCTTTGTGGCGATATCTCGAAACGGCGTCCACCTATGGAACTAAGGATTACTCCCTTTTAAAATACTCATTAACACCTTTCTTTTGATACCCATATTGTACAAACAAATTCTAGGGTCACCCCTGGTCCACCTTTGTGGCGATATCTCGAAACGGCGTCCACCTATGGAACTAAGGATTACTCCCTTTTAAAATACTCATTAACACCTTTCTTTTGATACCCATATTGTACAAACAAATTCTAGGGTCACTCCTGGACCACCTTTATGGCGATATCTCGAAAAGGCGACCACCTATATAACTACCTCCACTCCCATTTAAAACCCTCATTAGTACCTTTAATTTTATACCCATATCGTACAAACACATTCTAGAGTCACCCTGGTCCACCTTTATGGCGATATTTCGAAACGGCGTCCACCTATAGAACTAAGGCCCACTCCCTTTTAAAATACTCATTAACACCTTTCTTTTGATAACAATATTGTACAAACAAATTCTAGGGTCACCCCTGGTCCACCTTAATGGCGATATCTCGAAACGGCGTCCACCTATGGATCTAAGGATTACTCCATTTAAAAATACTCATTAACACCTTTCTTTTGATACCCATATTGTACAAACAAATTCTAGGGTCACCCCTGGTCCACCTTTATGGCGGTATCTCGAAACGGCGTCCACCTATGGAACTAAGGATTACTCCCTTTTAAAATACTCATTAACACCTTTCATTTGATACCCATATCGTACAAACGCATTCTAAAGTCAACCCTGATCCACCTTTATGGCTATATCCCTAAATGGCGTCCACCTATAGAACTATGGCCCACTCCCTCATAAAATACTCTTTAACACCTTTAATTTGATACCCATATCGTACAAACGCATTCTAGAGTCACCCCTGGTCCACCTTTATGGCGATATCTTGAAAAGGCGACCACCTATACAACAACCACCACTCCCTTTTAAAACCCTCATTAATACCTTTAATTTGATACCCATATCGTACAAACACATTCTATAGTCACCCCTGGTCCACCTTTATGGCGATATTTCGAAACGGCGTCCACCTATAGAACTAAGGCCCACTCCCTTTTAAAATACTCATTAACACCATTCTTTTGATACCCATATTGTACAAACAAATTCTAGGGTCACCCCTGGTCCACCTTTGTGGCGATATCTCGAAACGGCGTCCACCTATGGAACTAAGGATTACTCCCTTTTAAAATACTCATTAACACCTTTCTTTTGATACCCATATTGTACAAACAAATTCTAGGGTCACCCCTGGTCCACCTTTATGGCGATATCTCGAAACTGCGTCCACCTATGGAACTAAGGATAACTCCCTTTTAAAATACTCATTAACACCTTTCATTTGATACCCATATCGTACAAACGCATTCTAGAGTCACCCCTGGTCCACCTTTATGGCGATATCTCGAAAAGGCGGCCACCTATACAACTACCACCTCTCCCTTTTAAAACCCTCATTAATACCTTTAATTTGATACCCATATCGTACAAACAAATTCTAGGGTCACCCCTGGTCCACCTTTATGGCGATATCTCGAAACGGCGTCCACCTATGGAACTAAGGATTACTCCCTTTTAAAATACTCGTTAACACCTTTCTTTTGATACCCATATCGTACAAACGCATTCTAGAGTCAACCTGATCCACCTTTATGGCTATATCTCAAAAAGGCGACCACTTATACAACTACCACCACTCTCTTTTAAAACCCTCATTAATACCTTTAATTTGATACCCATATCGTACAAACAAATTCTAGGGTCACACCTGGTCCACCTTTATGGCGATATCTCGAAACGGCGTCCACCTATGGAACTAAGGGTTACTCCCTTTTAAAATACTCATTAACACCTTTCATTTGATACCCATATCGTACAAACGCATTCTAGAGTCAACCTGATCCACCTTTATGGCTATATCCCTAAATGGCGTCCACCTATAGAACTATGGCCCACTCCCTCATAAAATACTCTTTAATGCTTTTCATTTGATACACATGTCATACAAACACATTCCAGGGTTTCCCTCGGTTCATTTTCCTACATGGTTATTTTCCCTTATGTTGTCACCATAGCTCTCAACTGAGTATGTAATGTTCGGTTACACCCGAACTTAACCTTCCTTACTTGTTATATATATAACATTTTGGAAAACACAAAAAACCTGATTATTTAGTAAAAAATTTCCTATAATATTAACTCTTCATAAAATTTTAAAAAAATTTTAAAAAGAGCTTTATATCAAGGTAGGTAGGTTGAACTGGCCGGTCCATGAGGACCTCACATAGACTGATTGAGTCCGTAGTGTTACCAGAAGTTTGTTTTAACGACCAAACTGAAAAACCCTATCAAAAACCAGGACCTATGTTATAAAATAACTCCGTCCTCTTGGCAAATACTAGAAGCTTCCTAGGACTTAAGCCACTTGCTGCTTCTAGATCTGACAGCTGTATCACTCCTAATAGCTGGAGTCTTAGCCTGGCAAGTGCAGGGCACGAGCACAGAACGTACTCGATCGTTTCCTCCTCCAACTCGCACTTCCTACACCTGCTATCACTGACCAAGCCTAATTTAAAGGCATGTGACGCCAGAAGGCAGTGTCCAGTCAGAATACCCGTCATGAGTCTACAGTCCTCTCTTTTTAATGATAGAAGCAACTGTGTTAGTCTAAGGTTGTAAGACCTACACATAATCTTCGACACTTTACAGCCCCGCGCTTGAACCCACGCCTTTCCTGCTTGGTCGATCATGTTCACCTCTCGTCTTCGCTTAATCTCGCCCAATCTAATTGGGACGTCTACGGAGCAAGCTTCAAGGGATGCGCCCTTTTTAGCTAATTCGTCCGCTTTTTCATTCCCATATGCCCTGGGACCCAATATAGATGTATGCTTCTACCTGTCCCGATTCTCTCCAGAGACTGCTTACACTCTAACACGCATTTAGATGCTGTGCTATGCGAGATTATTGCCTTAATTGCTGCTTGACTGTCAATATAAAAGTTAACACGGTTGCAGCTTAAGCTATTCTCTTCCAGGGTTTCTACTGCTTTGGTTACGGCTAATATTTCCGCTTGGAAAACGCTACAGTAATCCGGCAGCCTGTAGGATCTGCTTAATTCCGGATCAGCGCAGTATACCGCAGACCCTACTCCTTCCACTATTTTGGAACCATCGGTGTACACATGTATCGCCTCGTCCGCCACTGCGCACCCTTGCGCCAACCGCCCACCTCTATTGTGGCCTTAAGATCTCCCTCAAAGTGCAGGTAGGGAATCATGTAGTCTGTTCGTCTTGTGACTGAGGACGCTATACTACTATGGCCATATGGTCGGCGCTCAAGCTGCCCCAAAGCATCGAGCCTGGTTGCGGTCGTTAACGCTTTGTTCTTTGCTACCAGGTCTACAGGTGGAATGTGCAGAATGGCATACAGTGCAGCCGTCGGGGTTGTTTTCAGGGCTCCCGTA
Organism: Eurosta solidaginis; assembly: GCF_040869045.1. NCBI lineage: Eukaryota > Metazoa > Arthropoda > Insecta > Diptera > Tephritidae > Eurosta > Eurosta solidaginis. The sequence goes on from NC_090321.1 coordinate 258,485,239, forward strand.
ATGCAAAGCATCGATAGTCTGCATACCCCCTCTAATTTTTTGAGGTATGTTGTTTTTTGTGTGGCTTTCCACCAAACATGAACTCCATAGTATAGAATAGGGCTTACAATCGCTGTAAAAACCCAATGAGAAAGAGAGGGCGATAGGCCCCACGTACACCCCAGCATTCTTTTACATGCATAGAGTGCCGTTGAGGCCTTCTTGACCCTCTCCTCCACGTTGAGCTTCCATGACAGCTTACTGTCTAGGATGATTCCTAGATATTTTGTGCAAGGTTTCTCCTGTAAGGTCACCGCTCCTAACTTAGGCCTGGTCCAATTTGGGACCTTGTACCTCTTTGTAAACAAGACCATATCCGTCTTCTCCGCATTGACTTTCAGCCCGACATTAGATGCCCAGGTATGAATATCCCGAAGCGCCCGATCCATCAAAGAACTAATCGTTGGAAGGCATTTTCCACTTATGACAATTGCAACGTCATCTGCGTAAGCCGTAAGTTTTACGGGTCCCTCGTCGAATTGCCTGAGCAGTTGGTTGATGACCAGTGTCCACAGCAGAGGTGATAGCACCCCTCCCTGCGGCGTGCCCCTGTCCACTGATTTCGTGGCCTCGTACAATCCCCATTGTGATGTAATCTTTCTGCAATTTAACATGCAGCCGATCCATCTGATTAAGGCAGGATGTACTTTAATGTAATTAAGACCATCCATAATCGCCCATTTTGCAACATTATTGAAAGCCCCGGCAATGTCCAAGAAGACTCCCAGAGCATACTCCTTATATTCCAGGGATTTCTCTATGCTTATTACCACCCTATGCAATGCGGTGTCTACCGAATTGCCTTTGGTGTACGCATGCTGTGTTGTGGAGAGCAGCTTTTCATCCACGTTGGACTTTATGTACACATCTATCAGCCTCTCAAAGGTTTTGAGCAGAAATGATGTTAAGCTAATGGGTCTATAGTCTTTGGGATACACGTGACCGATCTTCCCCGCCTTTGGTAGAAAAGCTACACGAGCAGTTCTCCAAGAGTGCGGTACATGATTCAGTCTTATGCACCCATCGAATATTATTTTAAGCCATTCCACGACCGCCCTACTTGAGACTTGTAGCATGGCCGGGAATATACCATCTGGGCCCGGCGATTTAAACTTAGAAAACGTCTTCACTGCCCGCTCGATCTTGGTATCGGTCACCAAGCCCGGCACCACTAGCTCCGTGATCGAAGTGTGAGTGATGTCTGCTGGTTCTTCTAAACCGTCTCCCGATGGGAAATGTGTATCGAGAAGCACCTCAAGGGATTCCTCACTATCACGTGACCATTCCCCGTTCTCTTTCTTTATTAGTCCCTGGACTATGTTTCCCTTTGCTAGGACTTTTTTCAACCGTGCTGTTTCACTGGAGCACTCTATGTCCGTACAGAAACTTTTCCATGAGTTTCTCTTCGCCCTGGTAATTTCACGCTTGTAGATCCTCAGTAGATCCCTGTACTCGTCCCGACACGCTTCGCTTTCCGCGGGCTTTGCGAGTTTAAACATTTCTTTTACCTGTCTTCTTAGAAGACTCAGCTCATTGCTCCACCATGGCGGCTTTGCTTTTCCTCTAAATCTTCTTAGAGGGCAAGCTTTGTTATACGCAGTCATAAGCGTCCTTGTTAGGAATTCATTCGACTCCTCCAGTTCCTCTACATTAGCAACCTCTTTGGGTTGTCCCAGTTTCGTTTCTACATGTTTCTGGAATTTAGTCCAATTCGTTGCCCTAGGGTTTCTAAAGGTTCCTCCCTTCTCTACCCTCTTTAGTGGGATGCTGAAGCTTATATACGTATGGTCGGAGAAGGATGGTCTATCGAGAACCATCCAATCATACCTTGATATATCACGCTCGGAGCTCAATGTAATATCCAGAACATTGCTGGATGTTGGACCAATGTATGTAGGAACATTTCCCCTGTTGGCTATCTGCAAATTGGTTTGCAGGATGTAACAAAATAGAGATTCGCCTCTCTCGTTCGTATCTGCTCCTCCCCACGCATTGTGGTGCGCATTTGCATCTGCGCCTATGACCAACCGCCCTTTGCGCCCTTCCTCCTGTACCAGCCTTTTTGCATATCAATGATATTTCATTTCCCAAGTTGATTTATAACAATAAATAGGAAAAACTTCAAATTTTAAAAAATGGGCGTGGCACCACCCCTTGTATGACTAAGCATGTTTCGCGAGCCATAACTCGAAGAAAAATTAGTTCAGAATAGAACCATATGTATATGTATTGTGACGAATATTAGTATCACTAAGCGATAATACTCATCATCCGGGGTGGGCGTGAGCTTAGCACCTGCTAGGCGACCATATATGTATACGATAAGCGAGAGCACAATGGCTACTTCGTCAAAATCAACGACAGCTCTCTTAGTTTGATTTCAATGGTCGTACAGTGAGGAAGTGTCGCACGCGCGCTTGGAACAGAGTACCAAAGAGTGCGTGTGACACGTGTTCACCGTTCAAGCATTGAAATCAAACTAAATAAATAATTGATTTTGCTTTCGTGCTCGCTACGCGTTCGTGTTTACTAACACATTCTCAATTTTGTAACCGTGTAAATATAGTGGTGCCCACCGCTGATCATCATCTACACACATTCATATAAGAAAACGGAGAGAAACTCATAAACACATGTAATCATCAGCCGAAGTAGTACTCACATATACACACGCACATGCCTGTGCGAGAGACTATAAACTACAAATACACACGCCTATAGCTAGTCATTGTGAATAAAACAAGTGTGATATCTTATCCGTCAACTGCCTGACAGGATGTTCAATGTGGCTATTTTTGAGCGTTTTGACAGAGTGTTCAATATGGCGGCGCATAGGATCGACTATCTTCAGCGAGTGATAGAAAGAGATACAGAATGAGACAGCGATAGTCAATTACACATCAGGTATCCATTCTATTTGTAATTTTAACGTCTATGCAGAAGTTATCACACTTTTCTTATCCACAATGTAGCGGTAACCAAGTAGAAGATTCTAGACTTAGAAACGTCTAGACATTTGGAGTAATATGCGAAGAAGGCAACAGAAAGTATAAAAGCAGAGCAAGTTGAACAGCAAACAGTTTGATTTAAACATGCAATTAGTTGTAAATTATAAGTGTTATTATGAAGCACACTCAAAGTAGTCTAATAAATACCATTTTGCATTATTGAATATTGGAGTTATTCATTCAACAGTTTAGCGATTCGAGCTTTAGCAGACGGTTGCAAATAAGCAGAATTTCCCAAAATTCGTTACAGTATTATTGCGCAGCCTTGTAACACTATTAAGTACACGAAACAAACAACAACAGCATTTGAAGTATACAGTTGGGTATGTAATGTTCGGTTTCACCCGAACTTAGACTTACTTGTTATTTTCTCCTCTTGTTGCAATAAAGCTTAAATCTTCGTTCATATATTCAGATCTCTGAGTTATCAGAAAGTTCCTTAAAACTTGAAATCAAAATTTCTAAATTTGGAAGATTTGTTGAATTTTCGCGATGCGTGGACCACCAAGCGAAAGTTTGTTTCCCTTTACTTAACGGTAAGTTACTCAAATAACATTCGCAAGATTCCACATTTTGTAGGTGGATTTTCTAATCTCTAAATCCTTCGATCCCTATCCCATCTAGTAAACTCTTTTATCCTAAATATTACAACCTAATAAATCTTTAAACTTCGTTCAAAGTTTAAGATCTTTGAGCTATGGGGAAGTTCCTTAAAACTCGAATGTAAAATTTTCAAGTTCGGACGACGTTTTTGAATTTTTACGATCCCTGATCCACCTAGCAAAGTTGTTTACCTCATGTTAAATTGTCATCGTGCTCCGATGTGCGTTACAAGTTGCAAGACTCTAGCTCTCCAGGAAGTTACTCAAAAATTGATGGCAAGTTTCTGCAATTTTGTATGGAAGTTGGCGGAAAAACATCAAACGAAAATAATATTAAGTAAAAAAAATGTATAAAACACTCTTTAGATTCTGACTTATACTTTTATATGTATTTCAACTTTAGTTTACAAGTCTGCTATACAGAGTTCGGTAAAGATTTTTAATTCATGTCCTACTGAGATACAAATCCGATTGCAGTCCTGGTTTGATGCAGTGTTCCGTCTTTTTCGATTGCAGCTCTCTGCTTTAATAAAGGGAAGTACTCGATACATACTAGTATCGTACTCATTAAAAAGTTTGGTAAAACTTATGAAAAATAATACCTCATCTTTAAAGCAACTCGAACAAACTCGCAATCGCCTCATGACCATGGAAACCTCGCAAACGAAACTATTCTTCATATACATAAGTTTGCGAGGCTTACACGGCTTAAGAGCCTTGTGAGCATTCATGAGTTGTCCTTTTATAAAAACATTGGAATATGGTGTCATTTACTCATAAGTTTTAAGCGGTCAAAATCGTTAGGTTTCGGAGTCTTTGATTACATCACCGAAAAAATTACCCCCAGGTTTATGAACGATACACCGAATCCTGAAGAAAAGTCAGAAATTAATCTAATCGGCACTCCTATGTGGAAGCAGACACCTTTTGGATTGTTTTTAAGCAACGGCTAAATATACGAGGCAGTTGAGCGCCAACTAATAATGGTAACTTCTTCTAAAAGTTCTAGGTGCCCGATTTTTTTTTGAAAACCAATTAATTCTCTTAGTCGGTATGTTATAAAACCAGTTTAAACTACGTTTTTCTCAACTTCTAAAACGCCATGCTTTGACTGCCATTTGTCTTTCTGCAAAACCTCACCACATCTTTTTATACTCAGCGTACTTTGCACACGAGTATATTAACTTTGATTGGATAACGGTTGGTTGTACAGGTACAAAGGAAACGAGATAGATATAGACTTCCATATATCATCAGTATCCAAAAAAAATTTGATTGAGCCATGTCCGTCCGTCTGTCCGTCTGTCCGTTAACACGATAAATTGAGTAAATATTGAGATATCTTCACCAAATTTGGTACACGAGCTTACCTGGACCCAGAATAGATTGGTATTGAAAATGAGCGTAATCGGATGATAACCACGCCCACTTTTTATATATATAACATTTTGGAAAACACAAAAGACCTGATTATTTAGTAAATAATAAACCTAGAATGTGGAAATTTGACGTGTGGACTGATATTGAGACTCTTGATAAAAATTTGAAAAAAATTTTAAAATGGGCGTGGCACCGCCCACTTGTGATAAAATCAATTTTACAAATATTATTCATCATAAATCAAAAATTGTTAAACCTATCGTAACTAAATTGGGCAGAGAGGTTTCCTTCACTATAGCGAATGCTTTGAAGAAAAATTAACGAAATCGGTTAAGGACTACACCCACTTTTATATAAACGATTTTTAAAAGGGTCGTGGTCGCGTAAAATAAGCTATATCTTTGCAAAAAACGCTTTATATCAATGGTATTTCATTTCCCAAGTGGATTTATAACAATAAATAGGAAAAAATTCAAATTTTAAAAAATGGGCCTGGCCCCTTTTATGACTAAGCAATTTTCTATGTTTCGGGAGCCATAACTCGAAGAAAAATTTACATATCGTAATAAAATTTGGTGCACATATTTGCATTATAGCAGCAAATCTATATATATATCTATATATATAAAAAGAAGTGTACATTTTGATTGTCACTCCATAACTCGAGAACGGATAGAAAGATTGCCATGAAATTTTTAGGAAAGATACAGGAAGGAGAGATGATGGTTAGTTGATTTTGAAATCCCAAATCGGTTTAGCCATTCTTGAGTTATGATTTTTTTTAGAAAAAATTCAAAATTTGAAAAAAAAATAAAAAGAATTGTACATTTTGATTGTCAGTCCATAACTCGAGAACGGATAGAAAGATTGCCATGAAATTTTTAAGAAAGATACAGGAAGGAGAGATGATGGTTAGTTGATTTTGAAATCCCAAATCGGTTTAGCCATTCTTGAGTTATGATTTTTTTTTTTTTTTTTAAATTCAAAATTTGAAAAAAAAAAAAAAAGAAGTGTACATTTTGAATTTCACTCCATAACCCGAGAACGGCTCGACTCAATTCCACAACGACCAATCTGCAGATCGGTTCTCGAAGCAATTGTTAGATATTGACAATGGAAAAGTTCGAGTCGATAATACAAATGGATTGATTACATTGCCGAACAATTTCTGTACCATTCTCCAATCAACAGAAGAGTTGAGTGTGTTTCCAAATATTGTTCAAAATTACAGGAATCACAATTGGTTGAGAGAACGCGCCATACTGGCACCAAAAAATTTACACGTCAATGCAATCAATTATCAGATTCAAGAAAAATTGCCAGGTGCAGTGACATCATATAAATCTGTTGATAGCGCAATGAATGCAGATGATGCAGTGAATTATCCAATTGAATTTTTGAATTCATTGGAACCACCTGGTATGCCACCGCATTATTTGAATTTAAAGGTTGGCTCATCAATTATTTTACTGCAGAATTTAAATGCACCAAAACTGTGCAATGGCACAAGATTAGTAGTAAAAAAATTGATGCCGAATTTAATTGAAGCGACAATATTGACCGGAACAGCGAAAAATGAAATTGTACTCATACCACGTATTCCACTGGTTCCAACAGACATGCCATTTGAATTTAAACGTTTGCAATTCCCAGTGCGTCTATCATTTGTCATGTCCATCAATAAGGCACAAGGACAAACGCTTCAAATATGCGGATTAAATTTGGAGGAGCCGTGCTTTTCACATGGACAGCTATACGTGGCCTGCTCAAGAGTTGGAACTCCAAATTGTTTGTTTGTGCTCGCTTCCAATGGGCAAACTAAAAATATTGTATATCCAAATGTTTTGGATTTACATTAATAATTTTGAAATACCATGCATTCATTTCATAAAAAAAATTTATAATCTTCCATTTCTTTTTTTTGGTTGGTTGCTACGAAGTGCAACGGGGTCCGCTAGTATTTCTAGTAAAAATGGACGGGATCGGTTAAAGGCCACTGCAACTTAGATATAAAACAAGTTTAAAAGGGTCGTAGACTAGAATAATAAGCTATAACTTAGCAAAAAATAGTTTTGAATCAATGATATTTCACTTATCACGTTTTATTGTAAGAGGGAATGAGGAGACATTTTTCTTTTAAACGGGCGGTGCCACGTGTTATGTAGAAAAGTAATTTATCTGAAATGAAATTCGGTTACACCCGAACTTAGACACCTTTACTTATTTAAAGTATCCTTAAGTAAAATAAATAAAAATGTAAGGCGCGATAACCTCCGAAGAGATCTAAGGCCGAGCTTCTCTTCCAATTTGCGTCGTGCTCCTCTTGATTTTCCCTACAAATTGGCCGGACGGCAGCTACATATTTTATGCCGACTCCGAACGGCATCTGCAAGGCAGATGAGTTTTCACTGAGAGCTTTTCATGGCAGAAATACACCCGGAGCGCTTGCCAAACACTGCCGAGGGGCGACCCCGCTTATAAAAATTTTGTTCTAATTGAAAAACCTTATTTCAAAAATTCTGATGTTGCTTGGCCCGGGGTGTGAACCCAGCGCATACGGTGTGGTAGGCGGAGCACGCTACCATCACACCACGGTGGCCGTCCAGTAGTATTCTTAACTACTGGACGTAAATATCCTAAACTTCGATTGCTTAATGCGCAACAGCTCCTTTCTTGCTACGCCCCTGATTTGTACAGTTTTATTGCTGTTATGTTTTGATCACAAATTGTATATTGACCACTCGTCTTCATACTTAATTAGGTTAAATCAATATTATAAGATATTCTGTTTTTGGAAATTTCCTACGAAACTTCTTATATCTATGTGAACTTATAAAGAGACCAGTGTTAATGTGCTTCTTTTTTTTTATGTTTCGTGGAAGGAGGAAATGCTTTATGCACTGATCGGGATATTTAAGCCTCACTGCGAGACTCTCCGAGTGTAGGACTCCCTCTCTCCCACAGCCCGCGCAAATCCCCGTACCAGGGAACGCGTGCGCGCTACGTGAGCGCAATGGCTACTCTCACGCTAATAGGCTAGGCATCCGTCTTCTCGTTTACTGATAAGTATATGCCTCACATATGTGCTGACCGTATCCCATCTGTCTCTTCCGCAGGTCATGTTATTGATGACACTGCCCGGGGGTAGGTCGCCAAGTTTCTCTTCCTCCTTCGTTGATCGAATAAGTGTACGCATTCGAAGAAGGTGTGGCGTACATCGTCCATTTTCCCACAGTACAGGCAGCTCGGATTATCAATGTTGCCCATCCTGTGCAGGTATTTGCGGAAGTAACCGTATCCGGTTAGAAACTGGGTCAGATAAAAGTCTACCTCTCCGTGTGGTCGCTTCAACCATGGATTCAGTTCAGGTATTAGTTCCCGAGTCCACTTTCCTACGATGCTGTCGGTCCACTGTTCTTACCAGCGTCGAATCGATTCTTCACCGCCTGCATGGCAACAGCAATTTTACTCGCTTGCGAGCCGTTGTCATTTATTGCTTTTCTTTCCTCAGCGAGAAGATATATCGGTATGATTCCCGATTCCGCCGAGACAATGCCGTAAACCGAAGCTATTCGCGGCGCACCTCTGCGTTGGATCGATGTGAGTGCGACTTAGTTCTTCCGGTATTTCATTGCGTTCGCCCAGTATAAGAGTTCTGCACCGTATAAGAGTATAGAATCCGAGGCTGATACAAGCAGCTTCCTTGTGCATGGCTTTGCACCACCTGTGTTTGCCATTAATCTACTCAAATCCGATATTGTGCGCGCAGCTCTTTCACAGGCTCCTCGTATGTGATCCGAGAAGGCGAGTTTGCTGTCTAACCTCACTCCCAGATATTTCATTGAAGTGAATGCTTATATTGGCTAGTCCCCAAGCATCATATTCTTGGTAGTGGGAAACCGTATCTTTGTAAGGGTGACGATCTCCGTTTTTGCTGTTGCTAGCTGGAGACCGTGGTCTAATTTTAGCTGTGCCAGCTCGCAGCTTGGTGCTGTTCACAGTTGCCACGTCGTTTGCAAAAGCAACGAGGAAGGTGCTTTCTGGTATGACCAGTCGAAGAAGACTGTCGTAAGTTATATTCCAGAGATCGGGACCACTGTTGGATATAGTAGTACATGCGAAGTTGCACATACATACATACCAAATGAACCTATTCAAGTTCAACCCGAAATATCAATTAATATTTGATACTAAAATCATTGTAGACAGGTAGATTGGAGCAAACGAAAAAAATGTATAGATATGTTGATACGTACATACATACATACATACATACATACATATGTATGTCACCCAACTGCAATCAGTTTCTCAATATTATGTTTAAGTTTTCAACTTATTTTAGTACAAACAATTCTATTGAAAACTAAGCTGGCAAGAAAACCCCCAACAAACAACAAACCATTTGACGTTTTTTATCAACTGAGACATTCATTAAAAAGCTTTGATGTGACAGTTTATTAAAAACAAATACAATTTTCTTTGACAATTTTAAAACTACGCTCAGTTAGCTCGAGCTTTTGTTTATGTAGATTTTTTCACGGCCTCCAAAGAGTGTCAAAGTATTCATGAGGAACAGGTGATATGAGTGCCATTGAGCAGCTGCGTACACACATGCATATGTAAATATCTATGAGAAGCTCTCTTACTCAATAAATGCTGTGGTTTGGAAAAAAGCATGCGTTGACACGTTTTTATTTGTTATTGATATTGTCATGTGTTCGTCCCAGTCGTGTCATTGTTTTTATACTCAGTTGAGCAGAGCTCACAGAGTATATTATTGTCGTTGTTTTTTTTTTCTCTTCGCTGCAACGTTGAGTATTTCGTAAGAACAGGTAGATAAGCACTGTAGGTGTTAAATTCTTTAACTGATGCTTTTATAGTGTTTGGGAATAGTTCCAGTAGGAACTTTTTCCTAATATAAGACCACAAACATGGAATTGAATCACACAACCTATTTTAAGTCAAATAAAACTTTTTCACGTCAAATAATACTATTTTCAAATAAAATAATACTTTTTCAAGAAAAATGAAACTTTCTCAAGATTAATGCAACTGTTTTCAAACAATATAACACTATTTTGAAATCAAATAAAATTTTTTCCAATCAAATTATTATTATTTTTTTTTTGTCAAGTAAAATTAAACTTTTTCAAATCAAGTTAAAGTTTCTTCAAATAAAAACAAAAACTATTTTCAAATCAAATGAAAATTTTTCAGATAAAATTCAACTTTTTCAAAAGAAATTAAACTTTTATGAGTTAACCGGGGATTGCCCGTATCGCTTTAAATGTATGAAAACATTTATTTCAAGCAATTTTTAATTTTATTATTTATTTAATAATTTGGGAAAAATTAAATAAAAAACTTTACAACAACTAAGGCATGACGTAGCTGAATGCGTTTATAACCATTTCAACTATCGTAGGAGTGCAGGTTCGACTCCCACTCCCGGGAGAAAAGGCTTTGAAGAGATTTACAAGGTATTATCGAAACAGCTGTCGCCTTGTCCGTCTTGATGTCACGATGTTTAAATTTTTCCCAAATTATTAAATAAATCATGAAATTAAACTTTTTTAAATCATATAAAACTTCTTGTAGTTAAAAAAAAACTTTTTGAAATCAAATGAAACTTTTTTCAAGTCCAATTAAACTTTTTTTCAAATCAAATTAAACTCTCCTCAGATCAATTGATACTTTTTCAAATTAAATGAACTTTTTTTACAATCAAACGATTTTTTTTTTTTTGTATTCATATTAAACTTTTTTCAATTCAAATGAAATTAAAAATTTTTCAAGTCAAATAAAAACGTTTCCAAATCAAATGAATTTTTTTAAAGCAATTGTTTTTTTTTATCAAATGAAAGTTTTTTTGGGATCAAACTTCTTTTTTCTTTTATTTAAAATTTGGGAAAAATTTAAACAACATTACATCAGCTGTTTCGATTATACCTTGTAAATCTCTTCAAAGCCTTTTCTTCCGGGAGTGGGATTGGAACCCGCACTCCTACGATGGTTGAAGTGTTCGAGCAAAGGAAACTTTTTCAAATCAAACGAGATTTTTTTCAAATCAAAAGAAATTTCTTTTAAATCAAATTAATTTTTTTTTAATCAAATGAAATTTTTTTAAAATCAAATGAAACTTTTTCAAAAAAAGGGAACAATCAAAACTATTTTCGGGGCAAATAAAAATTTTTCCAGTAAAAATAAACTTTTTTCAAATCAAATCAAATCAAATCATTTTTGTCCTTTGTAGCTCTACTAAAGAAACTGTCCGTGTAGTGTCTGCGGAGACAATAGTCGGTAGGACGGCTATAATAGTCCTTTTTTTGAAGGTCAATAAATATCTTTCCTACACGAAAAAAAAATCTGAAATTCTTTCAACCCTTGCAATTTTGTGATATTGAAAAGTGAGTCGTGATTTTGAAAATTGAGTGGTCCCAGGCGACGAGGAAGTGTGAAGAAAGGGAAGGTAATAGAGAGAATTTGCGGTGAATGAGAAAGCAGAATAAGAGGAATAGAAATACATAAAGGAAGAAGGTGAATATTAAAAGATAATGAAAGCGAAAGCAAAAGAAGAGAGAAGTGGATAGAGGAAAAGAGGAAAAGGGAATGAGAGGGAAACAAATGAAGAGAAAAATTAAGATCGAAATATTCACAGCTCAAACGTTATTCGCGTTATCGTTCTTGTTAAACCAGGTTCTATATTTTATGAAATTGAGAACATTTATGGTTAAAAGCGAGCATTCAAGAAAAAATGTGTCCATAGCCGAGTTGAGTATGCTTCGTGGGTCTTTGTGAGTATACAGATTGATATTAGCTAATGGATGATTATGGCTGGCAGGCTGTACAAGTTTAAAAGCACCTAAGTAAACTTAACGACTATGTCTGCAGTGCTCTGTCAGATCTGGTAGACTGTTTATATAAAAAGTAAAAGTAGTCTTTGTACTTAATTTCGCAACAATAAAGGTGTGAATGCCATATGTTCTGCTGTGGTATGCTGATGGCAATACGATCGCGCGCCCCCGTTTACCTAAAGGGTCACCTACAAAAGACTACCATTTAACTGACTGCGGTTTTTGCCGATTGCAAATAAATGAAACGTAACGTGATAAAATGCGCCATTATGGCGTTTCAATGACGACGCCATAAAGTCACTGATAAGCCTTTAGAGGCGTGTGTCTCCGCAGCGGACTTTATACGTAGGTAAACAAAAGGAATTTTATTGCTATGCGCATTCATATCTGTATTAAGGCGGGTAAATTTATTCTGGGACATCATTGCTAGCTGAAGATCGTAACGGGGTGTAATTTTTTTTAAATATATATAGTGATAACGTAAAAAACCAAGAAAATAAAAAAATTGTAAAAATCCGTTTTGTGATAAGAAACTACTATGTAGATTAGTATTATATATTTCATTACAGTCAATACAAAATAGAGATCCCCATTCGCATAACATGACCTAGCCAGCGTAGCCGCTGCGTTTTAATTCGCTGGACTATGTTGATGTTTGCGTATAGCTCGTACAGCTCATCATTAGTCATTGTTACAGACAAAAAATTTATAATACTTTCATAACAAATCATTATCTCGCCAATAACTTACCTATAACAAACCGATGACTTGTCGGTAAGGGATAAATCACACGACCATAACTCGTCGAAAACCAACCCATAACTCATGTGTAACAAACTGTTAACACTTCGATAAAAAATTGATCATACGCCGTCCCGTTCGATTTGGGCTTCGGTTTTGAATTGTAATTAGTGATCTTTTCTCTTCTCTTCTCTTCCCTTCTCTTCTCTTCTCTTATTTTCTCTTATCTTCTCTTCTCTTTTTTTTTCTTTTCTTCTCTTATTTTCTCCTTTTTTCTCTTCTCTTCTTTCCTCTTCTATTTTCTTCTCTTCCCTTTCCTTCTCTTCTCTTCTCTTCTCTTCTCTCCTCTTCTCTTCTCTTCTCTGTTCTGTTCTCTTCTCTTCTCTTCTCTTCTCTTCTCTTCTCTTCTCTTCTCTTCTCTTCTCTTCTCTTCTCTATTCTTCTCTTCTCTCCCCTCCTCTCATCTTCTCTTCTCTTCTCTCCTCTCCTCTCCTCTCCTCTCCTCTCCTCTCCTCTCCTCTCCTCTCCTCTCCTCTCCTCTCCTCTCCTCTCCTCTCCTCTCCTCTCCTCTCCTCTCCTCTCCTCTCCTCTCCTCTCCTCTCCCCTCCTCTTCTCTCCTCTCCTCCCCCCTCATCTCCTCTCCACTCCTCTAATCTACTATTCTGTCCTCTCCCCTCCTTTCTTTTCCTGATGTTTAACCATAAGCACCGCCAGCACCATCGTAGTATCGTCATCATAAATATGCTACTTTTGCTTCCTCCTATACAATATTCACTCTTCGACTTTGATTTTCTGATTTTATTCATTTCCATCAACTTATTACTTATTTGGTATTATTGCGCTCGAATTAACGTAAATATAAACATTGTTCCCACACTTACAATCTGGATTCCCATCAAAAGGTCCATCGGAACAAAGTGTAAACTTGCCGGTCCATAAAGACCTCACGTTTACTGAATGTATCCATAATATTGTATTGAACCATAGGTCTAAAGTGCTACACTCTTTAACTTTGGGGAATTGGGCAATTGGAACAAAGTTTATATGATGTGTCTTTAACCATGGTATTACTGTTTGTAGGCGTGGGGCTAATAGAATCGTTCACTTGGTTTTAAAGAACCACCCTTATAAGTATTGCGGCCACCGTGGTGTGATGGTAGCGTGCTCCGCCTACCACACCGTATGCCCTGGGTTCACACTCCGGGCAAAGCAACATCAAAATTTTAGAAATAAGGTTTTTCAATTAGAAGAAAACTTTTCTAAGCGGGGTCGCCCCTCGGCAGTGTTTGGCGAGATCTCCGGTTGTATTTCTGCCATGAAAAGCTCTCAGTGAAAGCTCATCTGCCTTGCAGATGCAGTTCGAAGTCGGCATAAAACATGTAGGTCCCGTCCGGCCAATTTGTAGGGAAAATCAAGAGGAGCACGACGCAAATTGGAAGAGAAGCTCGGCCTTAGATCTCTTCGGAGGTTATCGCGCCTTACATTTATTTTATTTTATAAGTATTGCACCATAAATCAAAGAAAGATATACATATATAGCTACATCTGCGCTTCATAATGTTTTAGCTTTTGTTTTTGTTAATTTTGTTTTGTACATACAACTTGATTTATTCAAGAACCGAAATAAACGGTTGGCTTATTAAATTCTTTTTTTTTACAAAATGTGCATTAATTCCAATTCTATCTCATATGAGCATCATAAATTTGTTTTTATTATTTTCATTACTTTTGTAAATAAAAATGTCCTGACGCAAATTCGGTCAAAACAATGCGCGAAGATACCGTTATATGCCGGACTTTGGCTTACTGTCATTTGTTTTAAGGGCTCAATTAAACATCATTTCATTGACCCCCTGACATTATTGTGGTTAATCAGGTTAAATAAATATTTATCATTACAAACATAAGATATCAAACACTTTTACTGTTTAAATTAATTTTAAGAATCAGGACGTTAGCGCCCCCAACAACATCATCAACACATCGTCAGCAATTAATCTGCTTTGTCCAGGGGCAAATAGGAGGCATGGCGGAACTACACAAGGTGGCAGCACGGTGACATACATACATATAAATGTAAATACAAATTCCATGTACTTTGTTTTTGTAAATTGTTGGACTAATGTCAAAATCGTACAGCGCTGGAAGTTGAAGTGTAAAATCCTATTAAAAATGCACCAATCTTCTTGATTCCGCCATTTGTGGTGGAAGCAATTTCGTATATGCGCATATTGTTATTGTTATTTAAACTTTATTTTTGTTTACGAAAAATATAAAAATAATATTCTACTAAAAACATCATAGAACCTTTTCAAAGAATATAAAGCCTTTATTTAATTTAAGTGTTTGCACTTCTCCCGTTTCACTTTCAATTGTTGAAGGTTAACACGCCTTACAGTCTACTTCAGTTGTTTTGCATATTTTATTATTTCAAGTACACAAACAAGCCCAAATATTCAGATGGCAGTTGTTTTAACTTTAAGTTGATCAGAATTGTCATTGGCGGACAATTTTTAACATCTTTTGTATTGCGTAAAAAATAAACATTTGTGGCTTTAAAAAAATATTTTTGTGAATTACCAATGTTTCATTCATAACATTTAATGTGAAAGAGTCGTTGTTTACCGCCATTCTCCCAGTCATGTGGTCGCAAACAATACAAAGAGACATACATATGTATAACTACCTAGACAATTTCGCAAAGAACCTTGTACTATTTTTGGAGACCATCAGGCTAAGATTATGTAACTGACTTGATTGAATTTTTTGCAAACAAGGAGTTTTATCCGGCTATGCTTGAACGAAACCTTCCCGATACCAAGCCGGAGCGGAAAGTGACATTGGCCTTACATTGGCAACGGGCGCTGCTGTTCCTTCCGATTCTCCTTCTAATTCCGGTCCTCTCTTTATTGTCTTTATCTCCACTCTCTTCTCCTTAAAATTCTCCCTCTCACTCCCAAGCTCATTCCCACTGCCTCTCTCATTCCCATTACCACTCTTATTCCCTCTTCCATTCTCTATCTCTCCCGTTTAAATTACTTCACATATGGAATCTATACTCCAAATATTGGATACCCGCTTTAAATAATTACGGAAATATTGCGAATTTACACATTTGTTCCACCCTCACTCCCATTGCCACTTCCACGGCCTCTACCTCTACCACCTAAATTACTCCATATATAGAATCGATTTATAGAATCTACATATATACTAAATATTGCATACCCCTTCATAGCATATAGCGAATTTAAATAGTTGTTTGACTCGCACTTTCATTCCCCCTAACACTCGCGCTTTCACTCCAAAGCCCTCTACCTCTTCCACCTGAACAACCTCATAGTTATATAGAATTTATATATAATATATTGTAAGCCCTCTTAAGATAATAACATAGATATAGGTTAGGTTAGGTTAGGTTAGGTGGTAGCAGCCCTGATAAGGGAAGTTCACTTGGACAACATGAAAGTCCTTTGTGATACCACATATAATAAAATAACGGTGACGTAGATATAGCTACTTAGAGAATCGTTGGGTAGCAATGATAAAATTGGATAAATCGACCGAAGTACCTTCGCCTAGTTCTGACAAAAGCTGGGCAACTAAACATAAAGTGATTTGGTTATTCCACCTCATTATCCTCCATACAGCTGCAGCAGGATGGAGTTTCAAGTATATTGAGACGTACCGCATGGATGCCCATGAGACAGTGCCCTGTCAAAATCCCAATGTCCATTGATAGGTGAGCCTTAGTGATAACATAGATATAGTGGTTCTAAATTTCGGCATCGACGTTTTTTAAGTGTATATACATATATAGCAAGAACAAACTGCGTGCCAAATTTCAACATGATAACTTCATGTACTTTTAAATTTTCTTCTTCTAAATGTGGGTAGCACCATGAATAATGAATAATCGACATTTTTTCATTTTTCGAAATTTTCGATATCGAACCGGTTGCAGTTCGATTCCGCCTATTTTCTATATCACTCTATTTTGAAGACAGATAAGCCAGTGTACTAAATTTCGCTCAGGTTCGATGCTGATAATTTTGTTGTAAGGTATTCTATATCTATCTCGATTCCTTTATGATATAATGAAAGTTATAATACCCATGGCGGCCGCCGTGGTGTGTGATGGTAGCGTGCTCCGCCTACCACACCCAAGATCCTTGGTTCACGCCCCAGGCAAAGCAACATCAAAAATTTTAGAAACCAGTGTTTCCAAATAGAAGAAAATTTTTCTAAATTGGGTCGCCCCTCGGCAGTGTTTGGCAAGCACTCCGAGTGTATTCTGCTTTGAAAAGCTTCTCAGTGAAAACTCATCTGCCTTGACTTAACACGTTTGCTCATGAAGCCATCGATTTCTTGGATAGAATTTGTAAATTTTTTTTTATTATTTTTCCTACTCAAGGCCTTAAATGCCCTCAATTCATTGAACTAAATGTGGGAGTATACTAAATTACATACATACTTACAAAAATACAAATGCCGTAGAGACGTGGTAATCAAGGAAATTCCCATTTTGCAAGTATACAGCAAATCATGAATGAGCTACTATTTATTTGATAAAATTATGAAATTTGCTGGGAAAATTAAACATTTACCAAAGAAAGTGCATCGAACGGGAAACAATAACGAGCATTAAATGAAAACTTTTAAAAACATACAAAAACATGTTTTGTAAACTTCACTGTTAATTGGTACAATATGAGCATTTTTACACTGAAAGAAATGGTGCTAGTTAAATCAACAAATCGGTTCTGTTGTTCTTGACTTAACGGAGATTCGGTGAAATTGATCGAATTATGGTTAATTCGACCGAGTTCGTTGTCAAGCGAACAAACTAGTTTATTCATTTCAACAGAAAGAAAATTGTCGCTCTTAAGTTAACAAAATTCTGTAAAATTGACAGATTCTAATCAATCTAACTGATTTTTTGTTAACACAACTGATCTCACTGGTCATTTCAACAGCGATCAACAGTCAATACATGAGCAAATTTCAAAGAGAATTTTACGCTCACTGCGCTCTCTACTTTGTACTTATGTATGCTGTGTACTATATGTATGCACATATTTACGTATGTATATGGCGGCCGCCGTGGTGTGCTGATAGCGTACTCCGCCTACCACACCGAAGACCCTGGGTTCACACCTCGGCAAAGCAATATAAAAATTTTAAAAATAAGGTTTTTCAATTAGAAGAAAATTTTCTTAAGCGGGGTCGCCCCTCGGCATTGTTCGGCAAGCACTCCGAGTGTATTTCTGCCATGAAAAGATCTCAGTGAAAACTCATCTGCCTTGCAAATGCCGCAACATAGGTACTTTCGTACAAAGCTGTCGCAACAACTTTTTTTGTTAATTTGACTACTGAAACGGTCAACTTGTTGCGATGGATAAAAATTTACAGAAATTTCGGTTGAATTGACCATATTTCGGTTGATTTTACCAGTATTTTTCTTTCAGTGTGTATCACTCAATAAACTTAATAAATATGTATCTACATAACTAAGGAATGTAAATAATTAATTAAATCTGAATTCGTTTTTATTATATTTAGCGTGCTTTGCAGAGTATATTAACTTTGATTGGATAACGGTTGGTTGTGCAGGTATAAAGGAATCGAGATAGATATAGACATCCATACATCATAATTATCAGTATCGAACAAAAATACGTCCGTTCGTCCTCGGTATATGGGCTTATCTGAACCCAGAATTGATTGGTATTGAAAATGAGCGATATTGGACGATAACCACGCCTACTTTTTCGATATCGAAAATTTAGAAAAGTGGAAAAAATGAGATAATTGAAAAACGAATACCGCTAAGCTAATGAAATTTGGTATGTGGATGGGTTTTATGGCGGAAAACATAAATGCAAAAAATTTAAGAATAAGGGCGTGGCACGCCCCACATACAGAAGAAGAAAATTTTAAAGTTTAACAAGCAGTAAATCAAAAGCCGTTAAAGATATACATTGAAATTTGGCAAAAACAGTATCCTTGTCAAATTATATAGACTGTGTGGAGATAATCAATATCGGTTAAACATCACGCCCACTTTTCTTAAAGGTCTAACCGTAACAAGGTTTGCAATAACTCTATGGTATTTAACTACATTTGACTGGGAAAACTGGTTGAGCTCAGAAAAAAATTTAAACAAAGTTTGAAAATGGGCGTGACCTGCGTCTTTTTTTGCTACGCTTTCCCAAATACTGTAAAGAATTCTGGGAAATTCCTGATAATTATACACCTTCTGCTAACGTTCGAATCGCTGAACTGTCGAATAAATAACTCCAATACTACTTTGGGAGTAGAACTTTACAATTTTACTTCACTTATAGCGTTTTTGAATCAAACTGATTTCTAATCCCTTAGCTTGCGCTGCTTTTATAATCTCGGTTACCTCGTTCGCCCATTTCCCATAAGGTCTAGACGTTTCACGTACATGCCTTCTAGAACAGTTGTATCTCATGCTTGGTTATTTTGCTTTATACATGTATGTCTGTAGTTCATGTTTTTCTTCTAGCCATATGTGTGAGTAACAACTTCTGCTCTTAGCTGCTGGCTACATATATGTATATATATGGTAATGTGTATGAAATATTCTCAGTTGCCTTGTACATAAGTGTGGCCGCTTTCTGTTTTTATACTCAGCGTGCTTTACACAAAGAGTATATTAACTTTGATTGGATAACGGTTGGTTGTACAGGTATATAGAAATCGAGATAGATATAGATAGATATAGTATCGAAAAAAAATTTGATTGAGCCATGTCCGTCCGTCCGTCCGTTATCACGATACCCACTTTTTATATATATAACATTTTGGAAAACACAAAAAACCTGATAATCTAGTAAATAATACACCTAGAATGTTGAAATTTTACGTGTGGACTTATATTGAGACTTTTGATACAAATTTGGAAAAATTTTAAAAAATGGGCGTGGCACCGCCCACTTGTGATAAAATCAATTTTACAAATATTATTAATCATAAATAAAAAAACGGTTAAACCGATCGTAACAAAATTCGGCAGAGAGGTTGCCTTTACTATAAGGAATAGGATAGGATAGGATAGGTTAGGTGGTAGCTTCCCTGATAAGGATAGCTCACTTGGACAACACGAAGGTCCGTTGTGATACCACATACACCAAAAATAACGGTGACCTAGATCCAGCTACTTAGAGAATCGTTGGGTAGCAACGATAAAGCTCCGAATGATACCGATCTCAACTTTGGATATATCCTCGGGAGATCCAAGTGAGTCGCGACCGAAGTACTTTCGCCTAATTCTGGCAAAAGCTGGACAATCAAGCATAAAGTGATTTGGTGATTCCACCTCATCATCCTCCATACAGCTGCAGCAGGATGGAGTTTCCAGTATATTGAGACGTACCGCATGGATACCCATGGGACAGTGCCCTGTCAAAACCCCAATGACCATTGATAGGTGAGCCTTAGTGAACCCAATTATTTCAGCAGACCTCCTGCCATCCACTTTCGGCCAGAAAGATCTTGCTACCCTGCAAGAAGTGGTATCCGCCCAACGTTTGCTGAGCTGATTCGAGGCCCAGCTATGGAGGAGCAATCCACAGGTGGCCAGCGGGATCCCGAAGTCCCTACAGCCATCTTCATCCGGTTCAGTTGTACCGATGCGGGCTAAGAGATCCGCTTGACAGTTACCCGGGATATCACTATGGCCCGGGACCCAGATAATCTATATAAGGAATGCTTTGAAGAAAAATTAACGGAATTCGTTAAGGACCACGCCCACTTTTATATAAAAGATTTTTAAAAGGGTCATGGACGAAGAAAATAAGCTATATCTTTGCAAAAAAGAGCTTTATATCAATAGTATTTCATTTCCCAAGTGGATTTATAACAATAAATAGGAAAAACTTCAAATTTAAAAAAATGGGCGTGGCACCGCCCCTTTTGTGACTAAGCAATTTTATATGTTTCTGGAGCCATAACTAGAAGAAAAATTAACGGATCGTAATAAAATTGGGTGCACAAATTTTCCCTATAGCAGGAAATATTTCTAGGAAAAATGGACGAGATCGGTTAAAGACCACGCCCACTTTTATATAAAAGATTTTTAAAAGCGTCGTAGACGAAAATAGTAAGCTATGTCTTAGCGAAAAAGAGCTTTGTGTCCTTTCTAAATTGAATTATAACATTAAATTGGAAAGCACTAAAATTTTTGAAAATGGGTGTGGCACCACCCCTTTTATGACTAAGCAATTTTCTGTTTCTGGAGCCATAACTAGAAGAAAAATTAACGGATCGTAATAAAATTGGGTACACACATTTTCCTTATAGCAGAACATATTTCTAGTAAAAATGGACGGATCGGTTAAGACCACGACAAATTAGATATAAAACAAGTTTAAAAGGGTCGTAGACTAGAATAATAAGCTATAACTTAGCAAGAAATAGTTTTGAATTAATGAAATTTCACTTATCAAGTTTTATTGTAAGAGGAAATGGGAAGAAAATTTTTTTTAAACGGGCGGTGCCACATGTTATGTAGAAAAGTAATTTATCTGAAATGAAATGTACAATTGAAGCTAACGCTGAGTATATAATGTTCGGTTACACCCAAACTTAGACACCTTTACTTGTTGTTATGGTGATTATTTACTAAGGGCATAGTGATGATAATATTCGCCACAATACTTTTAATGCCATAAGTCGAACAAAAAACTCCCAATCCGAGCAAAATTTGGCATAAACATTTTTTTCATAGCTACAAATGTTTCCCCTGAAAACGACCGAAATCGTCTGAAAGGCACTCCTACTTTTTTACAATAGCTCTGAAAATGTTCGTGTAAAATTCGAAAAACTATATTTTGCTAACGAAAAAAGCTACATAAATAAGATTTTTCACGAATATTAAGCAATCAAAACAAAATTCACCTACATAAATAGATTAAATATTCGTTGTTAGAGGGCCTCCCAATTTGGGATACATACACACTTTATGTTGTCTCTAGATGACGATTGCTCCCAAGTTTAAATAATAATTGTATTTAGGAATGGTAAGCGTACCATTGTGACATCAGAATATATTCGTGCCAAAAACTAAGCAAATCGATTGAAAAACACGCTCATTTTCACATATCTCCGAAACAAAGTGAGTTATTGAAAGTAAAGCACCCTATATTTATGTATATCCTCGCCAATGCTTTTCATTTGAAACCTTTATTCTAGGGACCAAAATAAGGTCAATACATCCAAACATGAGTGGATTTTTGAAATGATAAACCTCCCATATTGATACTCATATCGTCACCTTAATTGACAAAGGTCCTAACCAAGACTTTTTTATCTTCAGTGTGCTTTGCTCATAGAGTATATTAACTTTGGTAACATAACGGTTGATCGTAACGGCATAAATGAATCGTGATAAATATAGACTTGCATATATCAAAATGCTCAGGATGGAAAAAGGAATTGATTTAGCCATGTCCGTCCGTGCGTCTGTCTGTGCACACGATAACTTGAGTAAATATTGAGATGTCTTATTGCAACGAAATCGGTTGAAAACCACGCCCACTTTTTGCATCTATAACATTTTGGAAAACACAAAAACCCTGATTATTTAGTAATTATATACCTAGAATGTTGAAATTTGATGTGTGGTCTGATATTGAGACTCTTGACAAAACATTTGAAAATTTTTTTGAAAATGGGCGTGGCGACAGAGAAGTTGCCTTTACTATAAAGAGTTCTTCCAAGAAAAATTAACGAAATCGCTCAAGGACCACGACCACTTGTATATAAACGACGTAGATGAATGATATAAGCTATGTATGTGTTTTATTTCCCAAGCGGAATTATAATAATAAAAAGGAAAAAAATTAAAATTTTTGTAAAAGGGGCGCGGCACCGCCACCATAACTCCGGGAGCAATAACTCGAAGAAACATTAACGGATCGTAATAAGATTGGCTATTAGGCCGGGGGAGGCAAAAAAATCGCCCATTGCTCTGTGAAAATCATATTCTAGGGATCAAAATAAGAAACTTTGCCGAAGGAACCATACCTCTAAAACTAGTTCTGATGTCCCCCCCCCCCCCCCCTTGGGTCGTAGGGGCAAATTTTGAAAAATCCCACTTTGAAATGCCTATGTTTTTTCTTTTTGGAGTTTATTTTTCTCTTTAGAAATTTATTTAGTCAGAACATATGTAAATGAAAAAATGAATTTAACTTAGTAATAGAAAAGAAATTTAAAAGAATTATTAGAAATTAGCGTTTTTACAACCCCCTTTTAAAACCAAGGCATCACTGTGATGCATTTGCATGTCGTAAACATAATTGTGTGGGCTTTTTAAAAAATGAAGGCAACACTGTGACACAATTACATATCGTAAAATTGCTTGTGTTGTTTTTTTTAAGCCACCACAAGACACAGCAGGTAGAATTGAAATTGCCCCTACCCAAAAGTTCGACCCAAAAGGGGGGGACATCAGAATTCGTTTTAGAGGTATGGTTCCTTCGGCAAAGTTTCTTATTTTGATCCCTAGAATACGATTTTCACAGAGCAATGAGCGATTTTTAAATCGACCGGCCCTATTGGGTATACATACATATTTTCCTTATAGCAGGAAATTTTTCTAAAAAAATGGACGAGATCGGTTAAGAACCACATTTATATAAAAGACTTTCAAAAGGGTTGTAGACTAATATAATAAGCTACTCCTTTGCGAAAAAGAGCATAATATCAATGATGTTTTACATTCTAAAGAGAATTATAACAAAAAGTTTTAAAATATTTATATTTTTGAAAATGGGCGTGGCACTGACCCTTTTTTGACTAAGCGATTTTCGGGAACGATAACCCGAAGAAAAATTGACATAAAAAAAAACAATAAAATAAATGTAAGGCGCGATAACCTCCGAAGAGATCTAAGGCCGAGCTTCTCTTCCAATTTGCATCGTGCTCCTCTTGCTTTTCCCTACAAATTGGCCGGACCGGACCTACATGTTTTTATGCCGACTCCGAACGGCATCTGCAAGGTAGATGAGTTTTCGCTGAGAGCTTTTCATGGCAGAAATACACCCGGAGCGCTTGCCAAACACTGCCGAGGGGCGACCCCGCTTACAAAAATGTTCTTATAATTGAAAAACCTTATTTCTAAACTTTTGATGTTGCTTTGCCCGGGGTGTGAACCCAGGGCATACGGTGTGGTAGGTGGAGCACGCTACCATCACACCACGGTGGCCGCCAAAAATTAACATATCGTTCTAAAATTGGGAATACATACTTTCCTCATAGCAGGAAGCATTTCAAGTAAATATGGACGGGATCGTTTTGAAGACCACGCCCACTTTTATATAAAAGTTGTTTAAAAGGGTCGTAGACTAGAATAATAAGCTATTCCCCCTATTCCGATCGAGCATTACACAACATTTCTAGAGCCCAAAACAAAAAAAAAGCCCTTGTAACAAAATTCGAAAAAGTAATTTATCTGAAATGAACCGAACTTATACACCCTTACTTGTTATGTTTATAACTCTTTAAAGGCACATCAGCAATTATGAAAATAAAAAATATTTTGTATTTACATAAAATATTTCACATATATTTTAATAAATTACAAAACAAGCAAACTGTCACATGATTGGATTTCTATTTGTTCAATTAGCAAACATTCTGACGAAAATAAAAACAAAAGCTATAAATCACGTCAACGCCAACGAGGCAAGCGACATAAAACGTCATGCTACCGATCTCGTGTACTATTGAATAGGGGCGTGTGCTATGACGTTTATTGTCACACGACATTTTGTATTTGCAAAAAAAAAAAAAAACAAAATAAAAGAAAAAGTTTAGGTAAACAATTAAGAAGCGGACTGTCTTCGCTTGTGCTGATGAGTTTATATTTTGTTTGAATATGGTAATATTCAGTACCAGGTCCCATCAGAAAAAGATATAGCACGCTACTTGTTTGTTTCCTGTTCGAAGAATACAAAAACCAAAACGATCACATCGTGATCGACGACAAGCATTGTCCTAGTGTTCTGGACGTGCGCACTCTACGAGGTCCAAATATCGACTCGAACCACTATATTTTGATTGAAGATTCTAAAAGAGCATAGTTGTTCTCCTCTTGGCCCTCATACTTTTGCTGTTTAACTTCATTAGTCTTCATTCTGGCTGATACATTTTCCACAGCCCTAGTTATCGTAATTATCATCATTGATTGGCGCTTAACCACCTAGATGATTTTGATCACTGCGTAACAAGTGACGTCAGTCACTTCTTTTTTGACGACGCAGTCAAGTCTTTCTTTCCCCATTTGTCTCAACCTAATGGAGCTCCTGCCCCTCTCTGCTTCCAAATGCGTTTCGACAACTGTGGATTTCATTCATTGCACCATGCTCATTAGGGCGGGTCGATTTGTGGGGAGGCAAAAAAATCGCCCATTGCTCTGTGAAAATCATATTCTAGGGATCAAAATAAGAAACTTTGCCGAAGGAACCATACCTCTAAAACGAATTGCATCTGGCATAGGTGGGTCGGGCCTCCAAAGTTAGTGGGGGTCGGTCATACATTTGGACTCGATTGGAGCACTCTAAATGGGTCAAAGTGGGATTTTTCAAAATTTGCCCCTACCCAAAAGTTCGACCCAAATTGTGGGGGGGCATCAGATTTTGATCCCTAGAATACGATTTTCACAGAGCAATGAGCGATTTTTAAATCGACCCGCCTTAATGCTCATATATACGAAGAGCTCTCGAACACCTCAAAGGCCATCTTATCTTCTCTCGACGCTGTCAGTGGTTTCGAGCTATAAGCCTGGGCAGATATAATGTTAGTCTTATAGGCGTAATTTTTGTTAGTGAGAAGGAAACATTTGTATACCAGTTCAAAAAAGCACTTACTAACTAATATTGAATCGTAGGTGGTGAGCTTGGAAGCGGAATCATTACAGGTGGATAGGATATTTCATGGAAAAGCGCAAGCTTTGGTAGATCCAAAGTCCTAAGAAAAAATTACAAAATAAATCCTTGAATAAATGTTAAAAAAGTTATGCCCGTGAAATTTTTCAAACTTTCTTGTACCAAATTGAGAACCTCTGTACTTAATACTGCCTTTTTATTTTTTATTTTTTTATTTAATTCTTTTAAGAAACTTCATGGCTTAATGGTCATTAGTTTGTTGCAGATCTCTGATCAAGTCACTGATTCTATGTTGACATTTTTTATGTTCAATTATGATATTGTTTTGCCGTTCAATTTGCAAATTTTGCTTCATCAAAATGAAATACGTAAACTTCTTTAAAAAATCAACTCAAGTTCAGTTGCTGACGTATTTTGGTACAACACAGCCTTGTGGGAATTGACGTGATCATATTTTGTGTACGCCAATTAATTGTGATTTAATTTTCACACACATATTTTAATCTGAATACTTACTTCCTTTACACTTTGTGAATTAATCTTGTAATTGTTTTTTGTCAATAAAATATAAGTAAATATGAAAACAATGTGTGTATGTATTTCCTTAAACAAATATTTATTAAGTAAATGTAAAGCCATACATACATATGTATGTGTGTATTAGGCCGGGTCGATTTGTGTGGAGGCAAAAAAATCGCCCATTGCTCTGTGAAAATCATATTCTAGGGATCAAAATAAGAAACTTTGCCGAAGGAACCATACCTCTAAAACGAATTCTGATGTCCCCCCCCTTTGGGTCGTAAGGGCAAATTTTGAAAAATCCCACTTTGAAATGCCTACGTTTTTTTCTT
Source organism: Eurosta solidaginis (assembly GCF_040869045.1). NCBI lineage: Eukaryota > Metazoa > Arthropoda > Insecta > Diptera > Tephritidae > Eurosta > Eurosta solidaginis. The sequence goes on from NC_090321.1 coordinate 258,511,631, forward strand.
TTTGGAGTTTATTTTTCTCTTTAGAAATTTATTTAGTCAGAACATATGTAAATGAAAAAATGAATTTAACTTGGTAATAGAAAGGAGTTAAAAAAAATTATTAGAAATTAGCGTTTTTACAACCCCCTTTTAAAACCAAGGGATCACTGTGATGTATTTGCATGTCGTAAACATAGTTGTGTGGGTTTTTTATTCAACCGTTTTAAAAAATGAAGGTATCACTGTGACATAATTGAAGATCGTAAAATTGCTTGTGTTGTTTTTTTAAGCCACCACAAGACACAGCAGGTAGAATTGAAATTGCCCCTACCCAAAAGTTCGACCCAAAGGGGGGGACATCAGAATTCGTTTTAGAGGTATGGTTCCTTCGGCAAAGTTTCTTATTTTGATCCCTAGAATACGATTTTCACAGAACAATGAGCGATTTTTAAATCAACCCGCCCTAGTGTGTATGCATGTTGTTTACATATGATAATTGATATTTCGTAATAATAGATGAGATGACCACTTAAAATTCTTTTCCTTTTTTGAGAGTGTTACTCAATATGTTTTCTGTACAAAATCTCTTATAGCCATTAATAAGGAGAGAGTTTCCTTCACCTCTAAAATTTGAAAAAAACCGAGTTTTGCCTTTTAACACTAAACAAAATTCCTATCTGTATTTAATTAGTGAGACTTGCTCAGATTGCTTTATTGCAATTGTTTTTTGTTATTAATATTAGAGAAAAATTAAAAAATATGTTCTAATGAAAAATTATAAAGCTTACAAATGGCGATGGTTACTATAAACCCAATGTTACTAAGCTCTTGGAGCGCACCTATAAGTATTCCACACAATTAGGATTAAAAAGCATATAGAATAAGTATGTTAAAGGCAACAATTAGGGACCAATTGCAAAGTGCGCAGCGGGGCGTTCAAAGGCTGAGTGGATAAAGGCATTTTTTAGTATAAAGTATGAATGTTGGAGATAAAAGAGTTCAATACTCAGCTCTCAAGAAGCAAGCTGTTGAAGAAGTGAAATTCAGAAACATGTCCTAGTAACCATAGCCGTTTGTAAACTTTGTAGTTATTCTCTAATATCAAAAACAAAATTCCTTTAAACAAGAAAAAGGACAAAAATTATTTCTGCCCTGAAAAGTTTTAAACTCTAATTGAATGTCAGAGGAAGGATGCAAGAGTTTTAAGCACGGTTTTTATGTGCAAGTTCACCTCAGCTTGTCATTAAACTACGCTTAAACTTATTCTGCAGCTTTTAGTCTACTTTAACTGACGTTTGAAATGCCGTCGAATATACCCAACAAGAATTTGGGCTCAGCCGAGGCTATGCAACCCCAAGTTCCTCATAGATCTAATCATTCCCGAGATGGTCGGAATAGTACCTTGTTACCGGAACGTACCGGACCTGCATACGGAAAAGGACATCAACATCGACAACGCTCTCTAAGGCCTTAGGGCAGTGTCATTATCGCTACAACAATAACAACAACAACCGAAAATTTTGAGCATAGTTCAGAACCCTATGACGTGCAAATATTTCCCCAAATTGCGCACGATTTGTTTTATTTGGAAAAAATAAAATCCGAACGGCGTTAGATACTTACAGCTTGAAGCATAGGATCAAACAAAGATTAACACATCTAAATGTTTTGAAATATAATACTTATAGTCCAAAGAGGAAAGTAAAGTGGCGTTTACCCCCATACAAACAAGGTACCACACAATTCAGAGCTCGCAAATCTCTAATTGGGAATCACTGCATATATTTTTTACAAACATATGTCATGCTAAAAATATGTAGATTAGGGTGGGTCGATTTGTATGGACGAAAGTTAACCGATATCGCCCCATCGATCTTTCGATAGGATTTGGGCTCAGGAAAAAAAGTTCCGCTACGCATACCCAAAAAAATAATTTTCGAGCCGGCAAAATTTCATTTTGACTTTTTTTCGACTTTGATTTTTAAGGTTTTTTTCATGACCTACTAAAAAAATGTTCATATGTATACACTGTCCGACCCAAAAATGTCCGCTAAAAACGTTGTCGATAACAGTTTTTTGAAAAAAAAAAAAAAATATATTTTAATAGGGTATACATGAAAATTTTACAATCAAATGAAAATTTTTTTTAGTAGGCCCTGAAAAAAACCTTAAAAATCGAAGTCGAAAAAAAGTAAAAAAATAAAATTTTGCAGGCTCGAAAATTATTTTTTTGGGTATGCGTAGTGGCACTTTTTTTTTCCTGAGCCCAAATCCTATCGAAAAATCGATGGCGCGATATCAGTTAATAATCGACCCAGTCTAATGTAGATGCTGTGTATATTGATATGTACGTATGTACGTGTTATAGAAACTATTTACTTGTTTTCTCATATAAGCACTGCTCTTCACATACAAATGCCACCCACATGGCATTCGCAAATTAGGGAGCTCGTATTCAACGACATTAGATTTATATATAGATGAGAATTCACACACCCCCTAGTGGATCATGTGAGTTGGAAAATTAGACAAAATGCTGTACATTGTACTGTGAAATATTCAAAATATTCAACGCAATAAGAGCCACGTTTGCTGTCAAGGGCTGTATTTTTAGCGAAAAGTTTATTTTTGTGGAAGGTACAAGAGCAGAATTTGGCATTTGCATGTACTCGTGATGCTCAAACGCAGTATGAAATATTCTTCCCAATATGAAATATTCTACAGATAGAGATTTCGTTTGAAAGCTAAAATATAAGATGAGGCCCTACTTACATAGGATGAGTAATTGCACTGCTAAAGCTTTAGAATTGCTCATATCGTTTCTGAATGATTGCGCCTGAGGAAAATTTCTAGCAATGGGCCATATCATATTTTTCTATCCACTCGTTTGAGTTATTGGTAAACTTGCGATGAGGAAAAAGTGGAGGTTACAGAAAACTTCGTTTCCAAAAGCCCTGCTCTGACCAAGAAACAAAAGGAATGTCGCAACAAGTACTTCATCGACTGTTCAGGAATATGTTGCTCTGCTAAAGGCTATGTCGGATGTCGTGCGCTACTTAAGATGGTTCAGGTTAGATGGAACCTCTGCAATGCTTATGGCGAGCTACCGGAACCTTACCTATGCCATTTGCACTACATAGCTGGGCATGTTAGTATGGATATTCGGCATCCAAACGAAGGTACTTCGGCTTTAGTTCGCGTTATTGCCGCTAGTGAAGGAGTCCACGAAAAATTACGTAGCCAAATATCCAGGTTTTGAACCACTAAGTTTATGGTAGGGTAAAAGCATGACAACCTGGTGTGAGAGCAGGATATCGGTTTCATAGCGATACGACAGCATTAAGCTCTTTAAGTTCTTCACTCGATCAACTTCTTTCTATAGCGATGGCTACACAGCCGTCAAAGTCTTCGATTCGAAAAATTATCTTTCTAGGCTAAACTTGAAAAATTTTGATTATTTCCCATGCAAATACTAAAAATTACTTCAATGTCTATCAAAATTGCAATCAAAAACAAATATTATTCAATCAGTCACGCAATACTACCAAAATGGTAAGCAATAGCCTACTTCAAAGAAAATTCAGATAAGAAAATCAGCCAAATAAATAACTTGAACAAAATATTTGTTTATTATTGATGGAATACTTGAGCCAATATTGTACCAATGTACTTCAATGGGTTGTAATTAAAAGTCACAAGGTATATAGTATGAATTCGTATGAATAAACTCAAAGTGATATCGAAGCGACTTCATGTTAGACGAAAAAAAATATTTCCTGTTGATAGCCACGTCCAAACTGTAATATGAAGCATTTCTTATTGCAGGTTGGCAACAAAACCTAGTTGTTTTTTAAACGGTTTTATTTAGCTTGACTTGACAGGATCTGGTTGGTTGGATGGCTGGTTGGCTGGCTGGCTGGTTGGCTGGCTGGCACGAATTTTGTCTTTGACATTTGAGTAACTTCCCGATAAGCTACAAGCTTGAAACTTGGAATATAGTTCAGAACCCGATGACAATGCAATAATAAGAAAAAAATCGCCGCTAGGTGGCGCAAGGATCGAGATATTCACAAAAATCGTATTTGTGGTCCGATTTGGCTCATATTTGGAACACATAATACATACAAGAATAGAAAGCGACCTATAAAAAACCGCCGCTAGGTGGCGCAAGGATCGAGGTATTCATAAAGATCGTATTTGTGGTCCGATTTGGCTCATATTTGGAACACATAATACATACAAGAATAGAAAGCGACCTATGAAAAAACCGCCGCTAGGTGGCGCAAGGATCGAGGTATTCATAAAAATCGTATTTGTGGTCCGATTTGGCTCATATTTGGAACACATAATATATACAAGAATAGAAAGCGACCTATGAAAAAACGCCGCTAGGTGGCGCAAGGATCGAAATATTCACAAAAATCGTATTTGTGGTCCGATTTGGCTCATATTTGGAACACACAATACATACATAAAGAGAAAGCGACATGAAAAAAATCGCCGCTAGGTGGCGCAAAGATCGAGATATTCAAAAAAATCGTATTTGTGGTCCGATTTGGTCCATATTTGGAACACATAATACATACATGAATAGAAAGCGACCTATGATGTCCGATGTGGCTCATATTTGGAACAAATATTACATACAGTCCGGTAGAAGTGACATCAAAATATTTTGGAGTTGGAGGAGGGACAATCATACGTGGCGCAGAGTCGAGTAAAGTCTTTGGAAGGATTATGTATTGAGGACTTAAATTGTAACAAATTGTCAGGAAAGAGTCCTTGTAATAATGAGTCACTAAATGAACTAAATAGAATGAGAAATACTAGGCAATTAAATAAAGACTAAAAACTTAAAAATAAAATAGTTAAAAAAATTTTAGTTTAACGGTTTTATTGAAAACAATATTTACATGAAGTAATAATAATACGAAAAGCTAGAAAATAATTAGTTAGGTCCTAGGTACTAGTCACCACACTCCTCATCAATCTAGGGCGTTGATCAGACAATTAAATAAAGGCCAACTGAACGTAAATCGGGTTATGCTACGCCTCACATTTTTAGAAATTTCACGCGCCTAACGCTTTTATTTAATTGTCTGATCAACGCCCTAGATTGATGTGGAGTGTGATGACTAGTACCTAGGACCTACCTAATTATTTTCTAGCTTTTCGTATTATTATTACTTCATGTAAGTATTGTTTTCAATAAAACCGCTTAACTTAAAAATTTTTTTAATTATTTTATTATCTGTAGAGCCCTAGTTGCTTCGTATTCCAAGAGGCTCTGTTACAAAATACCCTAAAGATAGCATGGGTGTAGTGTTCGAGAGAAAAGTTCTACGGAAGATTTATGGTCCCACCGTGTTGCCATCGGCGTGTATCAAAATAGGTTTAATGATCAGCTGTATGAAAAGCTTCAAATGAATTATTATGTCCCGGTTGTTGTTGTAGCGGTAAGGATACTCCCTGAAGGTTTCGAGGAGTGTTATCGATGTTGATGGTCCTTTACCGGATGCGGATTCGGTACGTTTCGGTAATAAGCACCATTAAGGTACTAGCCCGATAATCTCGGGAACGATTTAATTTGACCACATGAAACCTTCTAGGCCATAACGCTCTCCCATGGCTCCATAAGAATACATACAAAGAATATTTTGTCGCTACATGTCGCGTCGTATAATGTGCATGAACGTTTAAATTGAATTTTAATAAATAGAAAATAAAAGTTGTGTATTAAAATGCGCAGGAGCAGTGCTGCTCAGCTCCTATACATTTATAGCACTTTTGTTTTTGTGTTGCTCTGAATCATAGGCACAGATACAAATTTACGCTTCAAATATAAAAAAAAATGGTCAAAGCACTCCCGTATGCCCTCACATATAAAACAAGTAAGGAAGTCTAAGTTCGGGTGAAATCGAACATTACATACCCAGCTGTACACTTGAAATGCTGTTGTTGTTTATTTTGTGTGTTACAGGGCTGCGCAATAATACATATACATATGGCCTATTCTGAACTAATTTTCGTTTAAAAAAAGCAAAAAGTATACAGAGGCTAACACCAATGACCTTGAGCGGGTAATAATGCAGTTTTCCTTCAGATATGGGGATTTCCCTACGGTTTATTTTTAAATAAATATATAACAGAACAATAAACATAAACACACAAGTGCCATTATTGTACTAAAAAGCATTATTACCAAAAAAAAGGGCAGGGTTATTAACGAAATTTTCCAACTTTTACTAGAAAATGCTTATTACCTGCATCTACGCACTTTTACAAAAGCTTTTATATAAAAGAAGGCGATTTAACCGATTTAGCCCATTTTTACTGAAAATACTTCCTGTTAAACACCAAATTTTTCGTCGAGTTATGGCTCCAGAAACGTTGGGAAATGCATTGTAAGAAAGGGGTAGTGCCCCTCAAGATTCGAATTTTTTCCCATTTCTTGTTATAATGGCACAAAATACGATTCGTACAAAACTATTTTTCGCTAAAATATAGCTTATATTTTCGTCTACGACTCTTTTAAAAATCTTTTTGTATAAAAGTGGGCGTGATCTTTAACCGATCTCGTCCATTTTTCTAGAAATATTTCCTGCTATAGGGAAAATTTGTGTACCCAATTTTATTACGATCCGTTAATTTTTCTTCGAGTTATGGCTCCCGAAACATAGAAAATTGCTTAGTCATAAAAGCGGCGGTGTCACGCCCATTTTTTTAAGTTTGAACTTTTTTCTATTTATTGTTAGAAATCCACTTGGAAAATGAAATACCATTGATATAAAGCTATTTTTTGCAAAGATATAGCATATTTTATTCGTCCACGACCCTTTTAAAAATCTTTTATATAAAAGTGGGCGTGGTCCTTAACCGATTTCGTTAATTTTTCTTCAAAGCATTCCTTATAGTAAAGGCAACCTTTCTACGATAGGTTTAACGATGTTTGATTGATCAATAATATTTGTAAAATTGATTTTATCACAAGTGGGCGGTGCCACGTTTAAAATTTTTTCCAAATTTGTATCAAGAGTCTCAATATCAGTCCACGTGTCATTCTAGGTGTATTATTTACTTAATAATCAGGGTTTTTGTGTTTTCCAAAATATTATATATATAAAACTTGGGCGTGTTTATCATCCGATTTCGCTCATTTTCAATACCAATCTATTATTGGTCCAGATAAGCTCGTGTTCCAAATTTGGTGAAGATATCTCAATATTTACTCAATTTATCGTGTTAACGGACAGACGGACGGACATGGCTGAATCAAATTTTTATCGATACTGATGATTTTGATATATGGAAGTCTATATCTATCTCGATTCCTTTACACCTGTACAACCAACCATTATCCAATCAAAGTTATAATACCCTGTGTACAAGTACAGATGGGTATAAAAAAATTTCATTGTACGTACAATTTTGTACATGTATTGTTCAATTTATCCTTTACTTATAGTTTCTTTTGCCTATTTATTTTCTTTTGGGTTTGTTCAACTTTGCAATTATGTTGGATTGCTGTGTCAAAAAGTGCACCAATCAAAAGAAAATTTCCCGTGGTGATACCTATGTTTGTTGTTGGCTCTGTGATAATATGGCTCATGTTATCTGTGCCGGTTTCTCTCATATAGGTGGTCGGGTTGTTGACCTAATATCCAGCAAAATTGGACTGAACTGGACATGTCATGATTGTCGTTCCGTAGAAAATGACACGCGAGCTTTTATGAAGCAAACTCAGAAAGAGTTCAACAACATTTTTATTGGATTTCGTGACCTTAACGAAAGATTCAAAACGACGGAAGCTCACTTTAAAAATTTGAAAGTGATATCTGAATCCCCAAAACGTAAGAAATGTATGCCCAACAATGATTCCAACTTCTCTTCGAGTCAGGGGAAAAGCTGACCTCCTAAGAATGTCCCTTCAACCGCGTTGACCGATACGAACAGGCTTGCCAAAGACGTTATGAACAATGCAGATCAGGAATCTCCATAACGCTCTGTCGAGACTTCTAGCGAGACGATCTCTGGCAAATTAAATGATGCACCAACTAATAGTGGCACCTTTGCGGCTGTTTGTTCTACGTCTGGTGCGCTATCCGCTACTCCTTTCGGTGGCTATAGCGTAATTGTTTGCTGTTCGTACATACCCCCTCGTTCGGATATGGATGTTTATACTAGTCATAGCTCGGCCATCTGCAATTTGCATTCGCAGTTGGGAGATAACGATCGATTTGTTGTTGCTGGTGACTTTAACTTGCCAACAGTTAGTTGGGTTAATATAAGTGGTTCAAACTTTTTAACTCCCACTGCTCAACATGAGTTTCTCAATTGCTTGTTGGACTCATCTCTTTTACGGATTAACAATGTTCCAAATAGTGGAAATAAAATGCTGTATTTAGTATTTGTGGATAGCTCGGTGGGTACTGCCCTTATGCAAATCCCACCTTTATCCCTTCCAGAAGACCCTCTTCACCCTACGCTAGAGATATCACTTGATATCAGCCTACCCCTTAGGATTCAAGTACAGTCTCGTCCCCGATCTAGATGCTTCTACAAAGCGAATTTCATTATGCTCAATGATCTGTTGGCTTCCCATGATTGGTCGGATCTCTATGCCTGCACTGATGTCGATTCGGCAATCTCTATATTTTACAGTACGGTTGATGGCTTCTTCGATACCTGCATTCCTACTCGCTATACCCTATGTTCGAATAAGCCCCCGTGGTTTTCAAGTCAACTTATCAGACTTAATAACATTAAATCTAGGCTTTATAAGAGATTCAAGAAATCTCTGCAGACCTCTCTAAATATCTAATAGCTCGTTCTAAATTTCACCGTCTTAATCAGCTTTGTTATAAAAATTACTTAAGTTGTTGTAAAGACCAATTTTTTAAAAATCCAAAAAAGTTTTACAGTTTCGTAAATTCAAAGCGGAAAACTTCTGGGTATCCTTCCTCATTTACCTTTGGGTGTAAAAAAGCTTGCACTGATGACGATGTTGCAGAGCTATTTTCAGAGTTCTTTAGGTCCACCTATTCCTCCAGCGGTTTTCATTACGGTCAACACCAGTATCGCTTAGATAACTCGAATTCCATTATTAATCCTGCTATTGATAGTGAAATTGTTTTTCAGAGTCTTCAATCTTTGAGGCCCACCTTTTCTCCGGGACCAGACGGTATTCCTAGTTGCGTGCTTAGGTACTGCGCCGAAAACATATATGAGCCTTTTTCAAAATTATTTCAGATATCTCTGGGATCTGCGTCATTCCCGCCACTTTGGAAACAGTCTTTTATTATACCCCAGCATAAAAAAGGTAGTAGGTCAAAAGTTGAAAACTACAGGGGTATTGCTAAACTTTCAGCCATTCCTAAAGTCTTTGAACAGATTGTTACGAGTCAACTCCAATATCAGTGTTCTAGTCTTTTATCTCCATGCCAACACGGTTTCATTCGTCAAAGCTCAAACACTACAAATTTGCTTGTATTCACCTCTATAGTTATGGAAGGATTTTTAGCGAACAAGCAAACGGATTTTATCTACACGGACTTCAGCAAAGCATTTGATACCGTCAACCATTAGTTACTTATTCATAAGCTGGACTTACTGGGCTTTCCGTTTCACCTGTTAATGTGGCTGAAAAGCTATCTTTCTAAACGGACCCAAGAAGTCCTGTTCAAGTACAATCTGTCGGAATCGTTCGGAGTTTCCTCCGGTGTACCCCAGGGAAGTCATCTAGTCCCTTTGCTCTTTACCCTTTTCATTAATGACTTGCCACAGACAATATTATATTCCCACACTATAATGTATGCGGATGATGTAAAACTTTGCTACACTTACTGTCCTACCGATTTGAGTTCCTTGGATCTTCTTCAGGCCGACCTGAACTCGTTCCAATGTTGGTGCACAACAAGTTAACTAGCTTTAAATTGTTCTAAACAAGCGGCCGAGTGAAGCCAGCATTGAAACCTTATACAATAGATGGTACGCCTTTGGAGCGTATATCTATTGCAAATGATCTAGGTGTCCTTTTTGATCGGAAATTGCATTTTAACATGCATATTTCATCTATTGCCAACAAAGCGTTGGGTGTACTTGGATTTGTTTAAAGATGGCCTAAAGAGTTCGATGAACCTTAGTGAGGGTTTTTTACACATCGCTGGTTCGTCCAATACTCGAGTATTGCTCAAGCGTTTGGTGCCCTGTTTCCCTAAAGCATATAAAGCGTCTTGAGTCAGTTCAAAAGCAATTTTTGATATTCGCATTGCGCGGCCTTCCTCCATACAGAAGTAGACTTCTTCTTATCAACTTACCCACTCTGAAAAATCGGAGAATATTACTGGGGGTTCATCCATAAGCTCATTATTGGAGAAATTGATTCTGCGAACCTTCTCAGCCGCTTGTTTTTTGCGGTTCCCCCAGAGTATCCAGACACTACGTTCCTTTTTAGTTAGCCCTTTGTCGACGAAACTTTGCTAAAAATAATCCTCTTCTTATCTGGTGCGCGCACTACAATGAGTTGTATAGCTGTATCAGTCTTGAATGTACTTTTGTCACTATACGTAATAGATTTGCCTATCTAGTCTAAGAGATACAAGATAATTTAATTTGCCGACATTTATTTCTTCCGTAAAGAACAGGCACTATCTCGTATAAGGATGGAGGAACATTTATCAACATGTATCATTAAGAAGGTACAAGACAGTAATGTGTTGATTGGAATCTGGTGCATTCCAACAACGTTAAAGACATGTTTTTAATGAGTCACTGGCCGCAATCGTATGCATTCCGGCAGTATAATTTTATGGGTCAGGCATTGAGCTGATTGGAATCCAGTGCATTCCAACAACACAAGTCATGTTACTTTTTTATGCCTTGTGATGGCGTATCCTCATTACATTAGTCTTAGCACTGCCGGATTCCCATGACATGCTGATTGGAATCTGGTTGCATTCCAACAGCAAGATTGGAATCCACTGCATTCCGAAATCATACTGAGCGGAATCTGATGTATCCCGCCAGTATAAGATTCCGGTATAAAATCTTATTTCTGCTCATATTTCTTATTATTATATTATGAAATTAAACTGTAGGATAGGATAGGATAGGTTAGGTGGTAGCTGCCCTGATAAGGATAGCTCACTTGGACAACACGAAGGTCCGTTGTGATACCACATTAAACTGTAATGTTCAATAATATATTTTTGTTTGTAATATAACATTGTTGAAATCTCGATATATCTTAAATTTTAACTTTTGAGTTGTATATTTATATATCTTTTATACCATAGTTTGTCGTCGACTTTAAATAATAAATAAATAAATAAATTTACTACATTTCCTTCATAAACGAATGTATTTCTTGTTTGAATTTGTGCACAAATATTTCAAAATTGGTTAGTTTGGTTAGTGTCACCTCTTAATGATATTTGGGTGCGCTCGGCTAATAAATACTGTTACGAATATTAGCAACACTAAGGGATACTGCCATCTCTAAGCCGATGCTAAGCAGTGACGTGAATGCACATTAATAATTCAATCATTATCCCTACACATATGTACGTACACGCAGCAGAGAAGCAACGTACAAACACATGCAGATATCTTATCTGAGATATGCAATTATAATTGTGGAAGTGTCGCTCACAAACACACGCGCATATGAGAGCTATACACGTACATCTGTAGTTATAATTATAACAGATAACCAACTAGTAGATTCTAGACAGAAGCGCCTTGAAGATGCAACGAAGAAATCAAAGAGTATAAAAGGCCTCAACAATAGAGGCGCTACAATCAGTTTCGAGTAAGCACGCTATCTGTCGAGCAATAGTAGAGTTATTTATTGTGAAAACTTGAATAAAGGCCATTTTGCATTACTGAATAGTGGTGTTATTTATTCAACAGTTTAGTGATTCGAACCTTAGTCGAAGATTTGAAATAAGCGGTATTGCGGTAAATTCGTTACAATACGTTTACATAATGATCGCAGTTTTTGGTATCAATGCGAATATATTGAAATGTTGGTAGATTTTTGGGCTTTGGTGGTAGAAGTGGTAGAAAATTAAAATGGGTCAAAAAGTTGGTAGATCTACCAATAAAGTGGTAAAGTCCGTGCACTGACAGAGAGGCATATTATCGGGCATGGGAACGTCTCAATTATATATATATCCAGGTATTCCATATTCGATATAGGGATTCCATATATGAGAAAATTGGGGTGAGAGAGGTACAGGATGAGGGAGTGGGGTTGGGACTTCGTCTTAGCAGAAAAAACAATGTCAACTTAGAAATTAAAAGGAGAATAACTTCGGACTGAGTAGGCAATGGGAAAGTAAAGTCCTCTCCACGAAAAAAAAATAACCCTCTACAAATCGCTAATCATACCTGTCCCTATGTATGGCTCAATATCATTGTAACAAAATCGCTTAGGCGGTAAAGCACTAATTAATAAAGATGATGAAATGTCTCAGCAAAACAACAGATATTTAGGTGAATGTGTTTTAGCGGAGAGCGTAGTACGAAGCGGAACTACGGAAAAACCACAACGATGTAGAGAAAAACTGTCAAAGAAAACTCGTGCAAGTCGGTAACTGTGTCTAAGATCGCAAGAGGTATTGCGATTTACGGCTTCAAAATACATCTTTCCTGAGGCTTCATGGCGGCCTCGGTTTAAGAGGAAAGAGAAGTGATTCCTGAACAGCGATTACATGGTCGCTCTTTTCGTTACGACAAAAATTTGCTCCGAGCTTGAAATCTTTCGTGTTTTGATAAACATTTTAATAATTCCGATTGGCCCCTAGTTAAAGTATATTTTTTTTTTCTGAAAATACGCACTGATTTCCCCTTTCACTTGCAGTGGTATTCGCAAACTTTTTATGTTAAATTCTATCTTAATACGACTCAATTCATTTTTTTGTTGCAGTGCAGCATTCTTCATCGGATCAGAAGTTTTTCACAAATGCCGGTATCAAAATTTTCTCGCTGGCACCCACAGATCATGCATTCCGCCTGGTTGGCTTGTGCTTCCACAAAGCGGGGTTTGACTACGGCGAAATAGAAATCCGACTCGATGTTGGAACTTCGAATCGTGTGCACGTCTAATACAATGTAGGTTTACTGTCAATTTATTGCAACATGATCGATTTTGTGCCGTACTTTACGATCGGGTGACCTTGAGGAAGCCCGATGCATACACATATGTGACCTGGAATCATGAAACGACCCTATTGTGCGAAAACAAGTTTTCGAGAAAAACGCGTTTAAAGTTGTTGTTTAGCTTGACTGCGTAGCGGTTGGCCGTTGTGAAACGAATTTTGTAATTAAAATTTAATTAACTTCCCGATAAGCTACAAGCTTGAAACTTGGAATATAGTTCAGAACCCGATGACAATGCAATAATAAGAAAGAACTCCGATAGGTGGCGCATGGATCGAAATATTTCAAAAAATCGTATTTGTGGTCCGATTTTCCTTTAAATACGATTTATGAAAAAACTAAAAAGAAGATAACTGTGGTTTGTTCCATTGGAGAGAGCGTTAAATTTCCTATAAGAATCACTCAAAAAGTGAAGAACGGGTATTTCGCACAATAGGGTCGTTTCATGATTCCAGGTCATATATGTATATTGCTGCAAAGGTCTAAATCTGTTCCTAAAAGAAATTTAAATAAAATTTATATCCAACAAAGTTTAAGACTGCCTAGTGTCCGAATGTATGCAAGTCCAGTTTTTTGCCTGTAACTGAAGATTTTGGTGGTGTCTGGGAAAAAACTTGTATGCAGTCATTCTTAAGTCCCCTATTGTGTATTTTTGATCATGAGTTGCTTACAATTATTATACACATTTTTAAATAAGGTTGTTTTTTTTTTGATACAGCTAAATTTCCTGGGCAAACCTGCTGAAATGGTATTGCGACGCCTTCTTTGCACCTCTATCATTCTTCCAATAAAAAAACGGCTAACACATGTGAATACGACGCAGCGCAAACGTCATACTAGACATCAGGAGCCACGCCAAATAAGTGGGTGAGTAAACGCAAATGTAGTGTAACGAATTTAATGAAATTCCTCTCATTTGAAGCCTTCTGCTAACGTTCGTATCGGTAAACTGTTGAATAAATCACTCCAAAATTCAGTAATGCAAAATGGTATTTATTAGACTAATTTGAGAGTACATCACAATAACTCTTGCTTCACAACTAAATGCGTGTTTAAATCAAACTGATTACTGATTACTCAGCTTGCGCTGCTTTTATACTCTCCGCTGCTTCATTCGCATATTTCTACTAAAGTCTAGACGTTTCGCCTGCTATAACTGCTTCATCTCCTGCTTGGTAATTGAGCTAAATATATGCGTGTGTATGTGTGAGTAACAACTTCGGCTGATGACTACATCTGTGTGTGAGCTATCTCTTCGTTGCCTTTTATATAAGAGTGGCTGCTTTATTGTTGTTGTGCATTCATTTAGTAGCAGCTTAGTGATGCTAATACTGAAACTTTTATTCATCCATATTTAGGTACGAACATATGTATGTAAGTAAGAGATGTCATAAACAATTCTCGTTACTTCATCTCTTAGTCGAAAGTTTAATAAATATACTTGTAACCGAAAGACTACAGTCCTATTCGTTTGATATATTTTCCGCTCAAAACTCTAGAGAGATTAGTGGATATGTATATAAAATCAAATATGAATGAGGATTAGTGGATATGTATATAAAATCAAATATGAATGAGGGGTTATTCTTTTCAGCACAACATGCTTACACCAAAGACAAGTCAGTCGATACTGTATTGCATAGGCTGGCCATGAATATAGAGAAAGCCTTGGAACACCAGGAATGTGCCATAGCTATTTTTTGGTACGTTGCCGAAGTTTTCAACAGTGGCTCGAAACAAGCAATCACGGCCAGTCTCAACTCGATTGAAGTTCATCTGGCCTTAACAAATTGGATCGGCTCCATGTTAAGCTGCAGAATGATCACATCGCAATGGGGTCTATGCGAGGCAACACAATCTGTAAAAAAAGGACCGCCGAAGGGTGCGGTTTTATCACCGATGCTGTTGATGCTGGCTACCAATAAATTGCTTTGGCTGTTCGACGGAGGATCAGTCAAACTTACTGCATATGCAGATAACGTTTCAGTCATCATAAGCGGCAGATGTCTAACAACAATCAGCTCTCTAATGGGTCAGGCACTTCGTGATGTGAAAGCCTTGGCATCTGGAGTCGCGTTAGCCGCCAACGCAGAAAAACCGATCTAGTATTATTTACTAGGAAATATAAGGTTCCGAATTGGACTAAGCCTAAGCTTGGAGGCGTGACCCTACAAAAAAATAGCACAAAGTATCTAGGAATTATGCTTTAGTGTAGACCGTATGAGCATAGCAGTAGAGCGCCATCCTATATCGGGCAAACGGAGTATATGGTCCCGTTCCTGAGCTTACAAAGAGATCTTGGGGCCACCACTTAACCGTAGGGTTGGTTCCACGGTGCAGAAATGACAGAACATGCTGTAAACGTGTATACCTATGGCTCTCAATTAACACGGGGTCTGCTGCTTACTGTGTTGATCCAGAAATAAATAGTTCCTACAGGCTGCCAGATTACTGCAGCGTCTGTCAGGCGGAAATTATAGCCGTGAAAAAAGCAGCGGAAACTCCGAAGAAAACGTACTTAAGCTGCAGTCACGTTAACATATATATTGATAGTCAGTTGGCTAATAAGGCAATAATCTCACGCAGTATTGATGAACAAAAACTCACGTGGAATGCAAAGAAGCATTGGAAAAACTTCCCTCAGGCCAGAGCATACATCTGAACAAGGTTCCCGGTCATAAAACGATAGATAGGTAACGAAAGACCGTTCAGTTGGCAAAAGAGCCTGCAGCACTCGCTGAATCGGCGGTAGACGACCAAGTCCGTTTTGGGAAAGATCAAAAAGAGACAGGAGTTGCATATTATCCATTAAGCAGTGAAGGCGTGGACAGAAGACCATGTGTAAATCCTACGATATTAGACCCACAAAATGGCTCACATCTCGTAAAGAGAAAATACTTAAGGCTCACGATGGGCATACTAACAGGAAACTGCCTTCTCAGTGGCAGATATAGGAAGTGCATGAAGAAACGGTTGAGCACGTTCTGTGTTCGTGATCTGTGCTCACCAGGTCAATGCTCTAGCTGTTAGGGGTGGCAGAGTTGCCAGATCTCTAGGCAGCAATTAAACTTGGTCCTAGAAAACGTATATTATTAGTCCCAACACCTGATCGGGGCTCTTCCGTTTGGTCGTCGAACAAATTCTGGTAACACTATGGACACATTCAGTCTATGTGAGGTCTTTATTAACCGACCGGTTCAACCTAACAAGTAGGTTATGATGTATTCTAAAATTGTTTTATCTTCCGTGCATCTGTAAACCTTCCCAGTATACTTTGGCAGATGTCTTAAAATATAAAACATTTTTGTAGGTGTCATCAACTGCAACCAAAAAAAATGTTTCCATACAAGGTGAGGTAATCTAGTGTACAAATATTTATAGAAATATTTTTTATCTTCCAACGCCATGCTTCATTATCTCCAATGCTATTGACCTAGCCTCAGATGGGTGTAGACATCTGAAGTGCATGTAAACTGTCATTCATGAGTATTTGAATATATTAGTGTCAAACATATAAGTAAAACAGATTAATTAAGAGAATACGGTATAATAACAAGCAACCCATTTTGATAAGCTACGAGCCAACTATGCTCTAAGTTCTGAACAAATTCGAATGCAAATTTACATCAGCCATAAAATGTCACAGACATGGCGCACGCCTGACACTTAAATAATAATCAAATGTTAAGGAAATACAATTTAAGTTACAACGTAATTATCGGATAGTAACGACTGATAAGCAATATAAACTCAAAATCATGTCAATAAATAGGGCATTCCATGTCAACCCATCCTTCTGATGGATTTCGTATCACCGGAGTTATTGAGTTTCATGAATACATCAATATTTTTGCCTTCGCCAGCTCATCTTTTCGGCAGTTTGGACTAAACAGAGTTTACGGCGCGGATGTTTAGGCCAATGATATCAATGTCATAAGCATACGCCAGTAATTGCACGCTCTTATTGTTCCAGAGCGGTGAAGTTCTGCAGCTTGTATTATTTTCTCCAGCATCAAATTAATCACACGATAGAGGGGCACCCTGTCTGAATCCTCTGCTCGGAGAGGCCCCTCCCAATTCTGGCTGTGCTGATGGTGTGAGGTTGTTGAACTGGCCGGTCAATGAAGACCTCACATAGACTGAATGTGTCCATAGTGTGGCACTGTAACTTTAACTCTTCACACCTTATATAAATAAATTGTGAGTAAAACATATAAATATATTGCGTTATTTATAATGTCGAAAGCTACTACAATAGTGTTACCAGAATTTGTTTGACGACCAAACGGAAGAATCCCAATCAGGTGCTAGGACATGCGTTATTGAATAACTCCTTCCTCTCGGCAAATACTAGCGGTTTTCTGGCACCCAGCTTAATTGCTGCCTCGAGATCTGGCAACTCTGCTGCCCCTAATAGCTGGAGCCTTGACCTGGCGAGTGCAGGACATGAACACAGAACGTGCTCAACCGTTTCTTCCTGCAGCTCACACTTCCTACACTTGCTGTCACTGGCGAGGCCTAACTTATAAGCATGTGACGCCAGAAGGCAGTGTCCGTCAATATTCCCATCGTGAGCCTTAAGTCTTCTCTCTTCAGAGATATGAGCCACTTTGTGAGTCTAATATGGTAGGCTTTGCTCAGGATCTTAGAAATTTTGCGGCCACGTGCTTTTGTCCACGCCTTTCCTGCTTGATGGATCGTATACAACTCCTGTCTCCTTTTGATTTCTCCCAAACGGATTAAGACGTCTATCGTCGACTCAGCGAGTGTTGCACCCTCCTTTGCCAATTCATCGGCCTTTTCGTTACCTTCTATCCCTTTATGACCGAGAACCCAGTAAAGATGTATGGTTCGGCCTGAGCGAAGTTTTTCCAATGCTTCTTTGCACTCCAGAACACTTCTTGATGAAGTAATTATTGCCTTAATCGCAGCCTGACTATCAATATATAAATCGACGCGACTGCAGTTTAAGCACGCTTCCTCCAGAATTTCTGTTGCTTTCCTCACTGCTATAATTTCCGTTTGAAAAATGCTGCAGTAATCTGGGAGCCTGTAGGATCTACTGTAGGATCACAGTAAACAGCAGATCCAACCCCTTCCATTAATTTGGAACCATCCGTATACACGTGTATAGCATGTTCTTCCATTTCTGCACCCCGGCACCAACCCTCTGGCTCAATTGTGGCCCCAGTAGCTCTTTCGAAGCTCAGAACGGGACCATATATTCCGTTTGCCCGATATTAGATGGCGCTATACTGCTGTGACCATAAGGCCTGCACGCAAGCTGCCCGGAGGCCTTAAGCCTTGTTGCCGTTGCTAACGCGATGTTTTTGGCCGTTAGGTCTGCAGGCGGTATATGTAGAATGGCATGCAATGCTACTTTCGGGGTAGTTTTTGAGGCTCCCGTTGCGCTAATCATTGATACTCTGCATACCCTCTCAAGTTTTTGGTATACGTACTTGCTTTTGTGGCTGTCCACCAAACAAGAACCCCATAGTAAAGTATGGGTTTGACAATTGCGGTAAATACCCAATGAGAGAGTTTGGGTGATAGGCCCCACGTGCATCCTAATATCCTCTTGCATGCATAGAGTGCCGGGGAGGTTTTCTTCCCTCTCTCTTCCACATGGAGTTTCCACGACAACTTAATATCTAGAATAACTCCTAGATGCTTTGTGTTATATTTTTCTTGCAGGGTTATTCCTCCAAGCGTAGGCTTAATCCAATTAGGGACCTATACTTCCTAGTAAATCATACTACATCGGTTTTTTCCGCGTTGACGGTTAACCCGACTCCAGATGCCCAGGCATGTACGTCCCGAAGTGCCTGATCCATCAGAGAGCTGAGTGTAAATAAATAAAAAATGTTCAGAAAAACACCTAAGTCATATTCCTGGTGTTCCAAGGCCTTCTCTATATGCATAACCACCCTATGCAATGCAGTATCGACTGACTTGCCCTTGGTGTACGCATGCTGTGCTGAAGAGAATATTTCCTCGTTTGATTTTATATACACATCTATTAATCTCTCTAGGGTTTTGAGTAGAAAAGATATCAAACTAATAGGCCTGTAGTCTTTCGGGTGCAGATGACTGGCTTTTCCCGCTTTCGGTATGAAGACTACTCGAGCCGATATCCAATATTGCGGGACGTGATACAGTTTTATGCAACCCTCAAGAATTCTTGTTAGCCATTCTATAATCGTTCCACCGGCCATCTGCAGCATGGCAGGGAATATCCCATCTGGGCCTGGCGATTTGAACATAGCAATCGTTTTTATTGTCCATTCAATTTTGGTCTTTCTCACCTATCCTGGTACCTCTCGCTCAGTATTAGGACTGTAGACGTGGTTACATAACTCTTCCGCATCGTCTGCTGATGGGAAGTGTGTGTTAAGTAGCGCCTTAAGGGACTCTTCACTACTGTGTGACCATTCCCCGTCGTCGTTTTTTATCAGTCACTGGACTGCATCTCGTTTAGATAACACTTTACTCAGTCTCGCGGTTTCTCTGGAGCATTCTATGCTCCTTACTCCACTCTGGTGGCTTTGCTTTGCCCTTGAATCTTCTCAGAGGACAAGCTCTGTTGTATGCAGTTGTCAGCGCCTTTGATCAGAAGTTGTTGCACTCCTCCAACTCCTCTACCTCATGTTCAGAACTCAGTGGGATATCAAACACATTGCTTGATGTAGGACCAGCATATGTAGGCACTGCACCCCTGTTGGCCACCTATAGACTACTCTGTAGTATGTAACAAAAAAGGGCTCACCTCTGTCATTAATATCATCCCCTCCCCATACGCTATGATGCGCGAAGGAAGGTTCTTTCTTTCCCTCTATTGCGACTACCGCTAGGTCTTCGGTGCTATAGCATGCACGAGTATAGGCGTTTCCTTACCATGACTGCAGCTCTAACTCTGCGTTCCGTCTTTGGGTAATAAACGCTGAATCAGCGAGCGCTTTCCTCCAGATGAAAGCCATGGCACTTGTATGAGCGCCACATCAAACGTACCCCCCTCAAGAGCCAGGAAGAGCTCGCTCGATGCCACTTTACTGTGTTGGAGGTTTATCTGTAAGACTCGGAGCGCCATTGAGCTGTTTGTCTCCCTCCAAACTATCTGCCACTGCGCTCACGCAATGCATTTTTTCCTCTGTTTTCCGAGTCTTGAGCATTGTGAATGAAACTAAGTGTGATATCTTATCTGTCAACTACCTGACAGGATCTTCAATATGGCTACTTTTTATTTATAGCTTCTTCATTTTGTTTATAGAGTGAGTAGTACTTGCTACATTACATAATTCATACAAGTATTACACATAAGATCTGAAATATTTATTTATTTTTTTAAACCTTACATACATAAATATAATGCGGCAAAGATTAATCATTAAGATGTGCAGCAAGAACTTTCCGCATTAATAGCGATTTGAGCGCTTATAGTGGGGCTAAGAGCCAAAGAGCACAATCTAAAGACGCAACCAGGACATACCAGAAAACAGATACTTGATCTAACGCTGGCTCCCAAAGCAATAAGGAGCTAACTCCGCAAGCTTTATGACATCCAGCACTTACCAACTCAGCCGTTTGATCCAGATAAGCACTTGGAGCCCTATGCCTAATCAACACTGTGTCTGTAAATACCTTTCTCGTGTTCATGCTATCAACTCTTCTGCATCTCTTGCGTCACTCTGACATACTTAATGTATATTCTACATCCTATGTGACCCCACAGTTGTAATGTGGAACCAACGCGTCTAGCAGCAGAGTCTACATATATCGTCCAAACCTGGTGAAACTGCAAGTTTCCTTGGAATTTCGTCAAAAGAGGGCGAAGCATTGCCAATACAACAACAAAATTATTATTATTATATTAGTAGGCAACCTCAACAGACTTCTTCCGCCTGAACTTTGGCCTATCATACTCATCCATCCTCCTCCCCTCTCTGTCCTTCCGCCTCCACTCCACTTCCTTTCCTTTGCCCCTGCACTCTTTCACTTCCATGCCATTTCTTAGTAGAATAGACAATTGACCTTAGATCTGACAGTGCTCCATTAACACTTCTATCATCTTCGATAGATTTGCCTTAATAAACATTTAAAGTTGGACTGAGCGCTTGGCGGCAATAATTGCCCAGAGAACTTGTAGCGCGGCACCGAGGACCAACTTTCCAGAGGCAGATCACAAGCAACCCGTGGATTCTCAAAGTCCCTGCGATCGTCTCCGGCCAAGGGATTTCTGTGACAGTTACAGTTACAAATAGTTGATATGCCTTGGCGATTTTCATCTTATAGTAGTTCCATGCGATCGCGACTGGTTATTTGCTGACCATCTGGGATTGCACTGTGTGTATTAAAGAACTTTTGCAAGTTGCTTCGTTTGGTCGATTATTTTTCAAAGAGTAGAAATGAAAAACGTGCAGAACGCCATAAAAGAAAATCCCGCGTTGCGGAAATCCCCCAGCTTTTTCCAATTGCTCCTCGACCGCTATACAAGGCAACCGAAGCTTTCCTAGCCCTGTCCTCCATATCCATGACAGCTTAAGGTCTATAATAATCCCAATGTATTTAACCCTGTCAGACAGCACCTGCGGTATTCCGCCAATAGAGGGTGGTCTAAACTCCAAAATCTTGTACATCTGCATTATTCAGACCACCTGGTCACGATAC
Organism: Eurosta solidaginis; assembly: GCF_040869045.1. Classification (NCBI taxonomy): domain Eukaryota; kingdom Metazoa; phylum Arthropoda; class Insecta; order Diptera; family Tephritidae; genus Eurosta; species Eurosta solidaginis. Next base: position 258,533,435 of record NC_090321.1, read on the forward strand.
CCAGGTAACCCTGTAAAACGTCCCCCGGTGTATTCAGAAATTTACCTCTGAAAAGAATTGCAAGGTCATCGGCATAAGCCCCTATCTACAATTTCCTTAAGCAGGCCGTTCATTACTGCTGCACAAAGCAAAAGAAAAATAACACCCCCCCTTTGGCGTGCCCCTTCTCACCTTTCTCTGAACCGTCGCTCCCCTGGGGCATCCATTAGAAACCCTCGGTGTACATTAGAAACCTTAGGAATTACTCACCGCTATTCTCCCAGGTGTGAATCCCTCGAGAAGATCCTCCTGAGTTCCGCGGACTCATTACACCCTTCCACGTTTTGCAGAAGCTTGTCCAGGAGTCTTGTTTGGGTTTCCCAATCTGTTATTTTAAATTACGAAACACCAACTTGTAGAGCTCCCAGTCTGAGGGTGGTTTAGTCCTCTCGGCCTTGTTGAAGAGCCTCCCACTGGAAGCTTTGAAATCTCCGTCAACCACGGAGGTTTACACCTACCCATATGAGTTTTAAGTTGGCAGAAATAACAAAAAGCACTATTAAAAGCCAGCGTGAACTTATCCACCACGGCTCCCACAGCAGTTTCGGATAACACTTTTTTTGCCGTAGGTGCTCCAGTCAGAAGTGCCTCCACCTAGCAACTATGCAGGTCGCTGGTAGTTCGTTTGTGATTCTTAAATGAAACTTTGGGATTCCTAAACTCGTCAAGAGAGAACTGTATAACCCGATGGTCAGAGAAGAAATGCTCTGAGGGAACATTTCAGCCCTTAACACGGCAGGCCAGATCTCTGGCGAAAATGCAGTAACAAATGTTGGGTCATCGCCCCTTTTACAGATACCTAGCGTTATTTCAGTAACACAGATACCTAAATCCTCGTTTAGAATAAAAACAAAAGGTGACCCACTCCGAGCGTTTGTATATGTGTGATGATGGGAATTAGCATCGGCTTCGATGATAATTCCTGCACCTCGTTGGTATGCTTCAGCGGAGATTTTGCTGGCCCCGAAGTATCACCCTATCGCGGTAATATTCTAAACCGCTTAGCCCGCTGGGGTAAAAGTTATTCGGAAATTTCAGTTGCATGCCCTCAAGTAAAAGTCCCTTGTATTGTGGTCATATTTTAAGTTATTCACTGGAGGCGAGCCCCAAATATAAAGCACAGTCCGATTTGAGTTCTATTGAGCAATATTTAAACTTACTAACAGCATATTATCCATCAAGCAGCACTACTTTTATGGTAATCTATGGCGCCATTCATGCATTTGTTATCTAATCATAATGCCAATTTACGCTATTTATACGTAACAGTAGTTATCGTAAATCGTAAATATTGCTGAGACATTTTTGCCGATAAAAATTGGAGCACTTGGAAACTGGCAAATGTTGAGTAGCTTGGTGAGCAAATCGGCTTGAGGTAGGTCTGCTATTTGTCCAAAATAAATAAAACAAATGTGGGGAACACGAATTGTGGATGTTATTATTGTTGTAGCAAACGTAATTCTAAAACTAATTTTGCAATTCCATTTCAAAAGATCTAGAAAAATGCAAATTTCACCTAAACGAAAACTGAAAATCAAATGAAAGCGAAATGAACATGGCAACAGCAATCGCAAGAAATCGCCATGCAGATTTGCCTTTATTATGAGGGCTGCAGTATTTATTTTCAGACCGATAGATATACTCGTATGTGCATATGTATCATACGTATGACGTATTATTTGAATGTCTCTGATGGGCGTCTAGAAAGGTGACTCAAGCGATACGCGGCATCGCAACAGCAATGAGTATGCGCAAACAGTTTGGCGTCTTTCGTTCGATTCAACCAACCTGTCGCAGGCTGTTTTCATATTTTCTTTAACTGTACTCAACATTTTACAGTTATGACTACAGTACTTGCGTACTCTATTTCCATTCCAATTTCGATTTCTTTGCTTGCGGTGCATACGCGTTGGTTGGCGCTATGCTAATAAATAACGGTAAATTAATCGTATGAAAATCATGCGATTTTGTTAAAATATTAAAATACCAACGCTCAGGTGTTTATTAATTATTTGTTCACACTTTGCGCATATTTGAATTTCAATATACATATCTCAACTATTTTGGTATGCCAACAAAAATTTACATTATTTCATTTTATATGCCTTTGAAAGTCGTTGATGAAATGAATCATTGAGTTGTAAAAGAAGGAATTTAAAAGTTTCTAACTGTTCAATTGAAACAAGTAAGGAAGGTTAAGTTCGGGTGTAACCGAACATTACATACTCAGCTGAGAGCTATGGAGACAAAATAAGGGAAAATCACCATATAGGAAAATGAACCTAGGGTAACCCTGGAATGTGTTTTTGTGACATGTGTATCAAATGGAAGGTGTTAATGGGTATTTTAAAAGGGCGTGGGCTTAGTTCTATAGGTGGACGCCTTTTCGAGATATCGCCATAAAGGTGGACCAGGGGTGACTCTAGAATGCGTTTGTACGATATGGGTATCAAATTAAAGGAATTAATGAGGGTTTTAAAAGGGAGTGACCCTTAGTTGTATATGTGATGGCGTTTTCGCGATATCGGCCAAAATGTGTTCCAGGGTGACCCAGAACATCATCTGTCGGGTACCGCTAATTTATTTATATATGTAATACAACGAACAGTATTCCTGCCAAGATTCCAAGGGCTTTTGATTTCGCCCTGCAGAACTTTTTCATTTTATTCTACTTAATATAGAAGTTGTCACACCCATTTTACAAAGTTTTCTCTAAAGTTATATTTTGCGTCATTAAACCAATCCAATTACAATGTTTCATATTTTTTCATATTTGGTATAGAATTATGGCATTTTTCGTAATTTTCGATATCGAAAAAGTGGGCGTGGTCATAGTCGGATTTCGGCCATTTTTTACACCAATACAAAGTGAGTTCAGATAAGTACGTGAACTAAGTTTTGTAAAGATATATCGATGTTTGCTCAAGTTATCGTGTTAGGGGCCGAGCGGAAGGCAGACGGTCGACTGTGTATAAAAACTGGGCGTGGCTTCAACCGATTTCGCCCATTTTCACAGAAAACAGTTATTGTCATAGAATCTATGCCCCTATCAAATGTCACAAGGATTGGTTAATTTTTGTTCGATTTATGGCATTAAAAGTACTCTAGACAAATTAAATGAAAAAGGGCGGAGCCACGCCCATTTTGAAATTTTCTTTTATTTTTGTATTTTGTTGCACCATATCATAACTGGAGTTGAATATTGACATAATTTACTTATATACTGTAAAGATGTTAAATTTTTTATTATAATTTGACTTAAAAAAAAATTTTTTTAAAGGTGGGAGTGTTCGTCATCCGATGTTGCTAATTTTTATTTAGCACACATATAGGAATAGCAGTAACGCCCTTTCCAAATTTCATTATGATATCTTCAACGACTGCCAAATTACGGCTTGCATAACTTTCAAATTACCTTCTTTCAAAAGTAGGAGGTGCCACGCCCATTGTCCAAACTTTTAATAATTTTCTATTCTGCGTCATAAGGTCAACACACCTACTAAGTTTCATCGCCTTATCCGTCTATGGTAATGAATTATCGCACTTTTTGGGGTTTTCGAAATTTTCAATATCGAAAAAGTGGGCGTGGTTATAGTTCGATTTCGTTCATTTTGAACAGCGATATGAGATGAGTGCCCAGGAACCTACATACCAAATTTCACCAAGATACCTCAAAATTTACTCAAGTTATCGTGTTTACGGACGGACGGACATAGCTAAATAAATTTCTTTTTTCGTCCAGATCATTTTGATATATAGAAGTCTATATCTATCTCGATTAGTTTATGCCGTTACGGATTACCGCTATGCGAACAAAGTTAATATACTCTGTGAGCTCTGCTCAGCTGAGTATAAAAATTTCATGGACACCTATATTTGAATTTGTTTTGAAAAATAAATGTACCGCTATTGCATCGCTTTAAGCAACGCAAATTTAATTTTTTGTTCTCTTCTTTTCATATTTCCTTGGCACGTTTATTCAAATGAATGAATGCGTTTTTAAACGGATCTTTACTATAGACAACTGTTCAATGTCAACAATATATAAATACATACATATGTATGTATATTTAGAAGGGTATCCGTTAGATTAGGTTGAAATGGCCGGTCAATAAAGACGACACATTCAGTCTTTCATAATGTTACCAGAATTTGTTTGACGACCAAACGTACGAACCCCAATCAGGTTTAAGGACTTATGTTATAGAATAACACTGTCCTCTTGGCAAATACAAGAAATTTTCTAGGACCTAGCGACTCCACCTATTTCGTTAATGTGGAATCATCGGTATACCTACATATCTATTGTGGCCACAAAGGATTTTCCCCTCCGCTCAATTAGTTTTAATTTTTATATCCTAATAATTAGTTTAAAAAATAGCTAACTCCTAAAGCTCCAATCAACCCACTCTTTCTTGCTCTCAAAGGCGAAATATTCTTTTACGTATACGCCAGCAAACCACCTCTAAACCATGGTTAATAGTTCCTTCTGCCATTTCTCTGCATCTGCCTTTTCCTTTTCTAGGCAGCTGTTTTCTTGCACCTACCCTGTTCGACAACGTTATCTTCTTCTTCTTTCTCTCTCTTTCCTTATCCCTCTACCTTGTTCTCCTGCAGTTGCTTCGGTCCTTACCCTTTTTCTCTTCTTCCATTCACTCCCTTTATCCATTTCACTATCCCTTTAACATATCCCTAAATTGAACACTTCTCTTCTGCTCTTCCTTCTTTTTACTTTTCTATTCGTTTCCCCTCCCATTCCCCTGAGTCGTAGGCTTTACGAATGTTTTTTGTTATCGACGTTCATGGTCCTTTGCGGCAAATAAATCCGGTACGTTACGGGAACAAGCACCATTAAGGTACTAGCCGGACCATCTCAGGAACGATTTAATATGACCACATTGAACCTTCTTGGTGACACCGCCCCACAACCCCTTCCCTTTAATTGCATGAGCAATTTTGGGTCACCATAGCCTTGCCTGCTAAACATGGATTCACCGCGAAAAGGTGAGGTGGAAAATTTGGCTACAAGCCTTCCATGCAGCGAATAGCACTAGTTACGAACTAGCGGAGAACTATCGCATTAAGGGATCGTACTGAATCTAATTCTGTCTCTTCGCAGTGCTTTCAACCGACACTTTTATGACTGTAATATCCTACGGCAGAGGCAATTTTCCACCTTTGCAGACCTTTTTAGCGCGTTCCTAACTGCTTTAGTCAAATGAGGTTCTGAAATATTCGCTGCCTTTGAGTAATTAATTTAAATCATATTGCTCAAACTTAAGCACTGTTGGTTTAAAAATTGCTGCCATCCGTCCCACTCATCGGGACCAGTTTAGAGGCAGTCATTAAAACTGTCTTGCGAGACTAGTTCTTTGCGTCCTTCCTTTCCGATTTGCCATCTGATTCCTCATCCTATTCCATTTTTTATCCTTCATCCTGCTCATGGTTAACCCCTTATCTCCTTTTTCGTTTTGCAGTCCACTCTCTATGGCGGCCACCGTCGTGTGATGGTAGCGTGCTCCACCTACCACACCGTATGACCTCAGTTCACACCCCGGGCAAACCAGCATCAAAATTTTAGAAATAAGGTTTCTCAATTAGAAGAAAATTGTTCTAAGCGGGGTCGCCGCTCGGCAGTGGCAAGCGCTCCGGGTGTATTTCTGCCATGAAAAGCTCTCAGTGAAAACTCATCTGCCTTGCAGATGCCGATCGGAGTCGGCATAAAACATGTAGGTCCCGTCCGGCCAATTTGTAGGGAAAATAAAGAGGAGCACGACGCAAATTGGAAGGGAACCTCGGCCTTAGATCTCTTCGGAGGTTATCGCGCCTTACATTTATTTTTTTTTAGTCCACTCTCTATCCGACTTCCATTCCTCTCTCTCTATTTGTCCTCCTTATCTTCTATTTCTTCTCCTCTTGTCATTGCTTTTCTCATTTCTTTTCCTTCTCCTTCGTTTTATTGTTGCTCTTCTGCAGCTAGCTGACTCCCATTGACGCCGTCTGTCTGAGGTTGATCTTAGGATATGTTCAAATACACATTCACGCTCAAGACTTAAGAGAAATCAACCCGTGCTCGCTTCTTTCATAAACGCTGGAACGCTTGATTGATCATTACGTAAGGCACGGTTTTCCGCATTTCAATACACCCATATTAAAGGAAGGTCTACGAAAATTGTTCTTCATTCGAATGTTAAACTGATAGACGAGATCACCAAGATAGGTGGCTTTCTCGGCACGGAAGTAGCCTTCAATATTGTTCTACCAGCGACCAGAGCCTTATTTGCTGATTGGTAGTGATGCGAGTTATCCCCTTTTTTTTGGGCTCTGGCTAAGAACGTCAAGTTACATTTCTGAGCGCAATGAGGGACATTTTAAAAGGGTACCCAGCTGTCGTGGCAGGGTTAAGTGGACTGTGGTTGTGGCATGCTCCACCTACCATACCGGAGGTCCTGGGTGCTAGTCCGGGGCAAAGTAACTATGACAATTTAGAAAAAAGTTGTTTCAATTAGAAACAAGGTTTTCTAAGCGGTGTCGCTCCTCAGAGGTGGTTTGCTAATACTCCAAGTATACCTCCAACATGAAAAGCTTATCATTGAAAATTCAACTGCGTTGAAGTCGGCATAAAACATGCCGGATCCTTCCCGCTAATTTAAAAGTAATCTAATAAATTAGCAAGACGCATATAGGAAGAGGAGCTCAGCCCAAATCTCCTGGGAGGAAAATCATGCCAAGTTCTAACTAACGCAGTTGGCAAACGCTGGTGGTTCTCTGCAGGGGTGGTGCATAGGGCTAGGGTTTCCTAAAGTTGCAGTGCTGCACAGGTTGTTTTTATGACTGCAACAAGTTGCGGACGCTGTTGAGCCTCTAAGCCTCGACAATGTTCCACTTCAGTAATCCTTATGGCAGTGTTCCGAAAAATGTCAACATCCATTACGAAGCCGTGTTCGTCATGTAAATTTGTGCTAGAGTGATCAATTTGCGGGGATGTGGCGAATTAAAAATGGATCGAGTAAAAACCGAGCCATTGCGTTGCATTTAACCGTCTTTCTGGGAAAAGTTTCTCTCTCCCCCGCCTATTGACTAAAATGAGTGCTTCTGCGATGTATAGATGGTTGGGCATTTCATCCGTAGGTATTTCGTACATAGAGCCCACATCGAATAGTCACGTTAATCGAATTTACCACGGTCTTGAAACTTTCCGTTTTTTCATGGAATTTTCGGCCATTATTCTTCCCAGCCAGCATCTACAGCTCCTCGAACACACAACGTTCTGCTGTGAGTTTCGATAGAACCACACCCCATTAGCCTCCCCCATACAAACCGAATATAGTTAAGCCAAATACATGGCTGACATTCGGCAAACTGACAATGTTTTCGAAAAATTTCAGAAAATTTTGGAATGATTTAATACACAACCGTTTGATCTATTGATATAAGATGTCGAGTACATTTTTTTATTGTTTTTCAATATTTGCTTCCGTATTAAATAAAATCTAAACCTACTTTTAATATATTACGACAACTAAATGAGAGCGACTCAATGGATGAGTATACCAACTTCTTCAAACAGGTAAATATATTTCGTGAATAACCAATCCTTTAACGCTTAGTAACAGTCCTTCAATGTAGGTTGTTTCTGATTAGACAAACGTAATTGTTCCAAAGCGATTTCATGTGCTCGAAAATGATCACGTGTCGCCTTTTCAAGAGCAGCCAAACCTGGATCGCTGCCATAGTCTATTTTCATGGCATTGGAGCTAGATGCAAACGGCGTAATGGAAGCTAAGGACGCTGATGGCGAAATCGCAGCGAAAGGTGCTATTGGAGCAGTAATCGGAGAGCGCACAGGGGCAAATAGAGCGGGTGCTGGTGCAATCGGAGCGCTGGCAGGAACGAATGCGGCAGAAGCAATTGGACCACTTGAAAATGGACTGGCGCCAGGTGCAATTGGAATTAATTGTGCTAAAGGCTTTTCAATTGGTTTCTCATAATTTTGTATCTGATTCAAGGCAGCTAAAGCCGAAGTGAGAGGTATAGCATCAGTAGGGGCATATGCATCCTTGCTACCGAGCTGCTGTTGATTTGGAATATATTGCAAAATGTAAGGTTTATCCACGTTTAAATAACCCTTAGTGACGTCACGTAAATAATAATAACCAGGATTGGCTGCGTAGTTTTTTAGCTGCGCTGATTGCTGCTGCTGCTGCGCTATGGGTTGCTGAGCGCCAACAAAGTAGGCTGTGGTTGGAATGGTTGAACCACCACCAACTTGATTACCGCCAAATCGCAACAATTGCGAATTAACATCAGCATCTAATTTCTCATTTCGCTCAGTTTGTATTGGCTTTTGACCCAATAACTCAAGCGTTTGCTTTGGTATCTCCTCGCCGGCTGGTAATTGTGGACGTTCAGCCAAGTGCTCATCATCTTTCTTCTTATCACCTATTTGGCCTAAGCGCGTTAGCTCTAAACGTTCTTGCTCTTGACGACGCTGTTCATCCAATTGCAAACGTTTCAGCTCCTCAGCTTGCAAGCGTGCTTCCTCTTTCAAACGTGCCTCTTCAGCTAAACGTTCCGCTTCATGCTGCTTCGCTTCCTCGATGCGTAAACGTGCTTCCTCTTCACTTTCTTTGTTGTTTAGCTGTTCAGCTAATTTGTCGGTTGCCTGCGTTACATAAAGTGCAGAACTCGCTTCGTTTGTACTCGCCGCGTTTGCCGCCTGATACTCGCTGGCCTTAGAGAATGCTTCTTTGAGCAACTTCAAATGCTCTTCACGTGCGCGTTGCACTTCAATTGTGTCTTGCACTGCCGCCACCGGAACGTTACCCTGTGATTGATGTTCAACGTCCGTCGCCGTCACCGTCCCTTGTGCCTGCTGGTGTCCAATTCCCGTTAGAGATTTTGTGGCGCTCTTCTCATTTGTTGTTATTGTTGGCGCATACTGAGGATGTTTGTATAGCGTGCTTTGCTGGATAGCTCCATCAGACGAGCTCTTACTGCTGTCTCTTAGTTTTTCAGCATTGAATTGTGCCTGCTTTTGTAATTCTTCCAATATACGCAAATGTTCCGCGCGTGCGCGTTGTACCTCTGGCGTGTCCTGCACGGGTGTGGGCAATTGGGGACTAGTAGCCGCAGCATTGTGTTCACTATGTAAGACTGAGGACTGCTGTTGATGCTGTCCATATAGTTTCTCTTGATATTTCTCATTACTCTGCGCGTCCGCAAAAATAGTGACCGTGTCGCTTCTGTCTTTTAGTTCCTTTCGCTTTTGTTCTTCAGCATATTGTATGCTGTCTGGCTGCATAAATGTAAAGCTTTGTTGTTGTGGCTGCTTTTCTTGACTCGTAAAACCGATCTGTTCTGGTTTGTGAACCATATTTTTGGTTTCAAGATGTCGCTCTGTGTGTTGATGTATGCCAGTCTCAGTTGATTGTGCTTTAGGCTCGTTTGGGTTGCTTTGCGCTTCTTTTTCGGCGCGCTGCTTAGCTTCTTGCCACAAGCGCAAATGTTCTGCTTTGGCTTGCTGCACTTCGGGTGTTTCTTGTATGTAACTAACATGTTCTGCCCCATGCTGCACTTGCTGTATTTGTTGCGCACGATGCTGCTGTTCTTCCGCGTGTGCTTCCAACTGTGCGCGCGCATCTTTTACTTGATGTAGGCCAGCGCTGCTGCTCTCTTCTGCTGCAGCTTTTGCAGCCTCCGCATGCGCTTGCTGTAAGCGCTGCAATTGCTCCTGATATATACGCAAATGCTCTTCACGCGCCTTCTTCTGCTCAGCTGTTTCGCCAACAATTTCGACATGCGCTGGAGCTTGCACCAACGCTGATGCCGCGTCGCTCTTAGTGTCGGCTTGCGCGCTTTGGAAACGTAAATGAATTGCTGGCGTTGCGCCTTCAATAGATGCGCCATCGGAATGTTGCTGCTTCAACATTTGTTCACTTCTCAGCAACGCTGCTTCCGCATTCCATAATCGTAAATGTTCGTCACGCACTTGTTTTATTTGTGCTGTCTCCTCAGTCGTCGCCCCATCGGTGCTCGACTCACCACGCCGCGTCGCTATAATAATATCTTCGAATGTTTTGACTTTTGTCAACAAATCTGCTGTAGGCTCTTGACCAGCTGCTTTTAAGCGTTCAATCTCTTGTCGGTATTGGTCATATTGATTCATAGACCATAAACGAAAATGTTCATCACGCGCCTTACTGCGCTCCGCTTCGTCCTTGTTAAGCGATAATTTAATCAATTGTTTCAAATACTCTTCATTGGTAATTCTTCTACTTTGTTGCACAGGTTCAGCTGGATATTTGTAGCCAATTATATGTTGTACACCTTGTGAATCGAGATAACGTACATAACCTTGTTGATGTGTTAATGTGTTGCCCACGACATTTTGAAATTCGCCACGCGCTGGACTATAGCCAAGCAATTCGGTGCGGTAAGGATGACCAACAACCGCAGCCGCATTCGTATACCTGCTTAACGCTAGCAAGCTGAGCAGCGTTGCGATTGTTGGTAATCGCATTGTTTTTGTAATTTGTAAAAGAAAACTTTACAGACTTTTCTAATTTCGAAGTCAAGCCAAAAGTCCTTTATCCTCTGGTATATTCCTCTGTTATTTGCATGTACAGCACAACTGCTACGCCCAACCTAGTGTTCTAGTGCTCTGCTGCCTGGATGTAGCCTTGTACGTACTTTGCGTTCTCTACTCGAAATAAAACTGTTGGCTCCCATCTCCTACTCCGGCCTATTTATACAAATTGCACGCGTCCTAAGCCTGTGTAGTTTGTTAGCCTTGCGTGTATAGTACAAGTTAATTCCTTTCGCCCTTTGCATGTTCTTAATGGATTCTAGTTTTTTTTTTTAACAGGAAATAATATCGACTTTAGTACAACTGAATCACTGAAATAGTGTTTGTGCTCTTCGTAGCCGTTGCTTCTTACTCACATTGCGGTTATGCTCTTGTACAAACCAGTCTCCTCATTCTATGCTTCCAGTTCTAGCGTGTCCTTGAATTACATTTTATATGCTTCATTTTGGCATTTTATTTTACCTGTAAACCGCTTATCAGCAGGCTATTTTTAGCTTTGGTTTGAGCTCAACTTAACACGTTCAGCCTTTTTTTTGGCTTAGCGCGATGGACCAGAAGGTAACACTTCTCATATTGCACAGTGTGCTAGACCTTTTAAAATCTTGTCATAAATTTTGCACTTAATACATTTTGTTTCTATTTTTGTAGTTCTATTGTCTACGTTTCCCTTTCTTCTGTGTGTTCTTCTCTTCTTTTATTTCTCTTTCTTCTCTTTATTCCTCCTCACTTACTGTGTATTCTCTCCGTTTTATCTTCCTTTCGTTTATGTCTTATATGTCTGCATTTCATCGGTTTCTTCTTCCTTCCCTATTCCTTATACTCAATTTCTTTTCTGTTTAAGTTTTGGTTCTGTCTTTCACCATCTCAATTTTTTCACCTTCTCCCTTCCCTTATCCTTGCCATCAAGTTTCTTGGCTCCTACTCGTTCAATTCTCTTCAAGAGATGACCCAACAGAACCGTGTACACCTCACATGGGTCCCGGGACATAGAGACATCGAGGGAAACTGCATTGCAGATTCTGCCTCGCCAAGAGAGCTTAGGCATGCACCGTGGCACATGCAAGGTAATGCTAAAAGATTACATCCACCTTCAAGCCGCCGAAAGGTGGCTACAAACAACGGGTGTCGGATATCGAAGGAAACCTTACTAAAATGCGATCCTTAAAGATCCCGTCACGTGTACAACCTAAGAAGGAACACAATTTCCACACTAGTATAGGCACTAACTGCGCATTGCCTTATTGGTAGGCATGCAAAAAGATTAGGAGCGCCTTATCGTCGATGCTGCAGGAGTTGTATAGAGGATGAACAGAAGGAAACGGTGGTGCACCTCATCTGCAACTGCGCGTCAATAAGTTCGGTAATGGTGTCTTTTCGTGATATCACAACAGGCCTAATATCACTGGCCTATGTATGCCCTCGGCCAGCCACTTTAACCCAACCTAACCTACTATATCCTTCTCGTTTTTTTGCCTTCCTAATTTTAATTCCTCATATTATCTTTCTTCACTTAATTTCCTTTCTTCAATTCATTCCCTTTCCCCTCGCGTTTTATTTGTCTCCCTGTTCATCGATTTTTTCTTTTCTTCCTTTATCCACGTCCACATTCATCTTCTATTTTAGTTGTGGCCCTCGCTCTCTACTTTCCCTTTTCTTTATCCTTTTTCTTCTCTTTCTACTTCTCATTTCCCTTTCTTTCGACATCCCTTTTCCATCTCTTCCTGCTTGTTTTTCTCTTTCTTCTTCTCCTCTCGCTTCTGGTAATATTTACTCTCGTACTCTCTCCCCGTCCGTTCTTTTTTCATTCTACTCTTTTTCCCTTTCTACTTCTCCTCCTTCTTTCTTTAATCTTTCCTCGCTTACTTTGTCTTATGTTTAAATTCAAATTCTCTCCGTCCGTGCTTTTTTTTGGCCTTATTCCTCGTTCTCATTTCGATTGCGTTTCAGTTTTGGCTCTCCTTTTCTCCTTCCAATTGTTCTAATTTTCTCTACGGAAAGCCTTAGTATGCTCTCATTTGTCCGTTCGCACTCTTGGCAGTGTTGGCACCCCATCTCAATATTTCTTTTCCTAGATGTTTCACCTGTTTCTTTTCCACTTTTTATTCTTTTAACTTCTCACTCTCCTTCTATTCTTTATGGTTTATGGAGTCCGCCTCCCCCTCCTACTTAACTAATTAGGCCAGCAACATTCTTACATTCCACACCCTCCTTCTCCTTTCTGAATCACTCTTTTTAAACCTCCTTTGCGGATTTCTCTTTTTATCTATTTTTCTTCTACTTCTTCGTCTGGTTGTATTGGCGTCCGCCATGGTGTAATAGTAGCGAACTCCGTCTACCTTAACGAAGTTTCTGGGTTCAATTCGCGGGCAAAGCAACATCAACAGCAATTTTGAAACCATTTTTTCTAAGCGGGTCGCTCCCCAGCAGTGATTTGGCAAACACTCCCAGTGTATTTCTGGGAAGAAAAGTTTCTCCGTGAAAATCCCGAGTTATATGTCATGATTGTGTCTGCCTTGTGCCAGATCAGGGAGGCACTGTAAGGTTAGCTGGTACGTCGTGCTTGATCACTTCACTTCCATACTCAAAGAAAACTTAACTATAACATTCATCGTTTTTGTTATAGATATAAGAGAAAAAAACTTACAAAGCTTACAAATGGCGATGGTTACTGCACATGTTTCTGAATTTCACTTCATCATCAGCTAGCTTTGCGGGAGCGGTGCATTGAGCTCGAAAGCTCCAACATACTTTATATTAGTGTAAAGGCAGATGCCTTTATCCACTCAGTCTAATGAATGCCCCGCTGCTCGCTTTGCAATTGGTCTCTAAGTATTGCCTTTTTCTTGGTATTCCTTTATACACGTTTAGCTACATACCAATTCTATATGTTTTTAATCCTAATTGTGTGGAATACTTATAGGCGCGCGCTATCGAACATTCATCTAAATTATACGCTACGCTAAGCAGTTTTTCATATAGAGTCGTTTAACTCAATCTTATGCATTATGAGTAGGTTGCATGTATTTTTATGTAGAACGACAGATCAAGCGACCCTGACGCCATCTGACACAAAAAAGTAGCCAACTCCCAACTTTCGTTGCAAGCAAAGCATAAGAAGAAGAATTTGACATTTGCTTTGGCTAAGGGTGCTTTCACACTTTGCCAGTGAAATTATTTCTCTCACTCGTTGAGAACTTTTCTAATATTTTTCACAGTTAAAACCGCATTATAACAAATGAGTAGGACACAAAATATGTTGGCAGGTATATATAATGTACAGTGAGAATGTCAATAACAGTGATTCGCAAAATTTTGTATGTGAATAGGCAAAGCGAAATAAACTTCAATTTCCTGAATAGATTGCACGTATTTTTATGGAGAACGGCAGATCAAGCGACACTGGCGCCATCTAATATAAAAAAATAGCCAACTCCCAAATTTTGATGCAAGCAAAGCATGAGAAGAAGAATTTGACATTTGCTTTGGCTAATGGTGCTTTCACACTTTGCAAGTGAAATTATTTTTCCCACTCGTTGGTAACTTTTCTAATATTTTTCACAGTTAAAACTGCAATATAACAAAGGAATAGGACACACGATATGTTTGCAAATGTATTTCTCGTACAGTGAGAATGTTTATAACAGTGATTAGCAAAATTTTGTATGTGAGTGGGCAAGGCGAGTTGAACGCATCTAGATGAAAAACTTCATTGTGTCTCAGCCATAACTTCTCTTCTTAATTGCTTGCTGTATCCGCTAGAATTTCCGATCAAGTAGTGCCGACAGCGAGCTGGACGGTGCCCAGATCTAGCGCAATCGAGTCTTTACAAAGTCGCCTCATCGTGGGCTTGCGACCAAAATATTGTCTTAATGTAGGATTTTTACAGGACTGAAAAGAATCACAGCCCTGCGCCCTCCACTCTGAACCAGTTTTTTTATTTTTAAACCACTGTGCAGGCAGTTAAATTGGTTTGATGCCCATAAACTTTTGCATTGCCCTCAGGTTATCGATATTATTTTCAGTTTACACTTGACACTTGCACGCTGCGTTTCGTCCCCAGAACACCATTTCACAGTTTTTTTTTACTTAAATTCTCGATGTTGTACATTTGTATGCTAAACTTTTTTCTGCTTATCTTATACGTTTGGTAAATAGTACATACATACAATTGACTTAATTGCAGTTCAACTGTAAATAGCGATATATGTCCGTTGACCGGTTCCCTATTCACGTATCGTCCTCATGCATGTTCATATTTATCCTCCCTTTATCTGTCCAGCTACTTTTATTTTATTTATTCTTTCGCAGATAAACGTTGTCATCCTGCATAGCTGTGATGGAGAGGAGTTTATATTTATCGTAGCAGTCAGTTCAAAACAGTCGCCAGGTTATTGATTTCCTTATTACTTCAAGGACGTTCTTAGCACTTTAGATTAATTGGTTCCTACAATGTTTTGTACATGTTTAATGGCTCAAAATTTAATTTATTGTAACTATAATTAAAACTGAAACTCCTTTTTAACATGCTTTTATTAGCTTGGCCTGTATGTAACGGAATCTTTGAGCTTAATTTTCAACGTTTTCTAGAAGTCTGATTAATTTGAAACTTCGCATACGTGTCAGGGACCGATGACAATGCATTAATGTGGTGGCGTGCTGACATAAGGTCAACGGCCATAAGGTCAATTGGCCTTATTACCACTTTGAATGGCCATAAGTTTGATTGAAACTTTGCACATGTATCAAGGCTCGATGACAATGCGTTAAAATGATGGTGCGATGACATAAGGTCAACGGCCATAAGGTCAATTGGCCTTATTGCCACCTTGAATGGCCATAAGTTTGATTGAAAATTTGCACACGTATCAAGGCTCGATGACAATGCATTAATGTGATGGTGTGGTGACATAAGGTCAACGGCCATAAGGTCAATTGGCCTTATTACCACTTTGAATGGCCATAAGTTTGATTGAAACTTTGCGCACGTATCAAGGCTCGATGACAATGCATTATTGTGATGGTGTGGTGACATAAGGTTAACGGACATAAGGTCAATTGAACTTATAACCACCCCAAATGACCATAGATTTGAAACCTTGCAGATAATGCGAAAAACGCATTCCTTTATTAATGATAGAAGTGGATGCATGGCACATCTACGAAAGAGCATACTGGATCCCTTTTTAACACGCTTTTATTAGCTTGGCCTGTATCTATCTATGTATCCATGTATGTATGTAACGGAATCTGGACTGGAGCCGATAGTCCCGGTAATGCAGAGCTCCGAACTCCGTTGCACCTTTTGAAGCATTTTAGCCCTTGGTCGTGAGGGGATATCACGCGCCTTCACTACCTTGTGGCGCAAGCCCGCATATACCACCCCTACCAGCGTGACGGCGGCCCTATAGAGGTTTATCGACCTGGCGTCGTCACAGGCAGGTAGCTTGATATTGCCCTGGAACCACCCTGCATCGGTGTAAGATGGCGGTGGACCAGGGTTGTCTTTCTTAACCTTAACGGCCACAGTAGCGAGCGCAGCCTCGATCCACTTCCACTGTTGTTTCGGGATCCTGTCATCTTCGCTGCTCTCGTCTATAATGCCAATGATCTGCCGACCCTTGGCAATTTCGGCGAAAGACCGCGTCCAGCCTCCCTGCGTCTTGGCCCTTTTCGGTGCCGTGGGGTTGGATTCATCCATGGACCACTGGCATTTCGAGGTTTCATCACTCTCGACTAAAACTTTTAAAATTACAAAATAACACGCTTTTATAGCAAACCGAACTAAAAAATAGAAAATAATTTTCAATTAAAAAGAGTTTATACAACAGTAATAGAAGGTCAAACAATCGTCTATAGTTAATCACCTCAAATTAAATTTTAATAAAATTTAAGTTATTAACTGAATAATTTAATTCACAGTAAAAAGCGTGGGGTGCTTGATATTGAATGTTACAATCATTCTATTGGCAACTATCTGAGAGGAAAGATATGAAATGTAGTCAAATGCACCCGCGCGATATCGGTTAATAAATCGACCCAGTCTAATGTGCGTACGTACTGTTCCTAAAGCAGTTAAGAAACTTATGAGCGAGAGGCATACGTGGGCTGGGATTTCCATGAAAGTTTTTAAATATTTTAATTCCCAAAATTTTCCCTTCTTATCTAGCTGTCCCTTCTATGCCCACTCTTTCTTCCCGTGCCTTTCTCTCTCTCTTTCTTGCGCTTTGTACTTCAACCTCTACCAACATATATCTCTACTGCCAACGGACCCTTTGGTCAGGGTAGGGTTAGGTTAAAAGGGCTGGGTTGAAAAATTATGATGTCCTTCGTGGAATCAATATTTTAGAAGCTGTTATTTTCGATACTGTTGGGACAGAATAATAGGCATCTGCATTTTAGTAACGAAAATTGACAAAGCAGTTGCTGACAACTTTTCTTCTCCTCCACCGAGGGCAGCTTAGACTCTGTCCAATGAGAACCTTGACAGTAACGACATGATCAGGGTCCAAGGTGCATTATTGCAGTTTTTATCACAAAGCTCACTAAGCTATCCTCGCACATGAAAAGATCTAACTAGAACATATTCGGCTTGTATATGGTATTCTTGTTATTCTTCTTTTAACTGCAAAACCTATCCATAAATATAAATTACTTTTACCGAAGAGTGCAGTCCTTTGTAGGGTCTAAATCCGATATGTTTCGATATTCCGATCTTCCGGATATCCTTTTTTTTACTCTTTAATCGACTCAGCTTAACTATCTGTTCTCTTAAAGATGATTGTAGTTAAGAAGGTGAACCTACTTGGAGGAAAGCAAAAGATTGATAGTAAACAGCCAAAATTTATAGCACTTTGATAACAAATCGATAACTCGTCGATCATACCTATAACCTCGTCTATAACACACCTTTCGCTTCCTTTCCTCTCGTTTCCTTTCCTTTCCTTTCCTTTCCTTTCCTTTCTTTTCCTTTCCGTTCCTTTCCATTGCTTTCTTTTCCTTTCCTTTTCTTTCCTTACCTCTCCTTTCCCTTCCTTTACTTTCCTCTCCTTTCCTTTTCTTTCTTTTCCCCTTCCCTTCGTTTCTTTTCCTTCCCTTTCCGTTACTTTCCTTTCCTGACCCTTTCTTTCCTTTGCTTGCCTTGATTTGCTGTATGATCTCGCTCATATCAGTCACTCAAGGCGATAGCTTAGCACTGATACTAATCGGATTAATAGCGGGGCAGTTGGTAGCCACACTTGTGCCAGCAGCGCTGAATCTGAGCTATATGTATTTAAACTAATTAAACATGGACTGCGACTATTTCAAAACCACCTACTTCTGACCCAGTTAAAAACGCGTTCAAAAAATATGCAAAGAGGACAATTGCCATTTCCCAGCACATGACAATGTTAAAAGTGTCAGTTGAAAGCTCTGAATCAAAACTAGTAGTGTCTCTTAACGCGTTATCTCTGCGCTATTTCTCCAATTTTTATCCTCTAGTTTTATTTATTCAACGAATTTTTCGGTTGTGAAAATGTAAATGTTTTACATTTTCGATTATTCAAAGTCGAACGCCGACTTTACGGTATGTGCTTAGTAACGGAAATTAAAAGGCATCTTGCGACTGTATGCATAACTTTCCAAAGTCCACCAGAACGTTTTTACTTCCGATCATATTGCTTGCTACATATATGATGTCTCAGCATATGTAGATCTCATATATGTATATGTATCTATCCAACCCCTCCCCCGCCCCCCCCCCGGGGGGGTATATATTGGGTAATAAAGTGACAAAGCCTTTCAGATAAGCACTCGTAATGTTCATTGCGCCAACGCGCCAACACCTACAACGCTTGGTCAACTCAAGTCAGTTATTTAAATTTCATTTCTGGTGACATCGAGACGCATAGTTAAACCTTGCGCAAACGCAATCGACATTATCTACATATCTACAATAATACATACAGAAGTGCATATAGATTGACCAGTTCCTACTTTCCACTCCATGAATATGCTAAGAATCCAATCAGTGGTCTTTTTTATTGTCTATGCCTAAAAAAGGGTTACATGTTTTCATTCTGCTTACTTCATGCTTTTTTTGCGGCAGCCGGCTTTATGAGCTAAGCAGATACAATCCGTCACCTTCATGACATACGCCATTTTCTATTGATAGCATGTACGTAAAGCTGCAGACATTGATGCTTTATCGGTAACCTTATAACAGCTGATTCGACCAACCTTATGGGAATCAATGCAATTGATTATTGGTGCCGCTAAGGTCGTAACCGTATCGTAGCCAACCAATTGGATTTTGGTTTACCGTCGTAACTATAAACAGCTGATTACGTTAGGGTACGACTACAGCAATACGACAAACGGCACCAATGACTCCACTTTAACGTAAAGTGAGGCATATAAACGTATAACGGCTGACAAATATTTTTATTTAGCATTTAAATTATAGATTTCATTATCAAAATAATAGTAGTTTATCAACTAATTGCCTTGCGTAATTATACACACCAAGTTCTTACAGACTACGCGTCTTTATATGGAAAAATAAAGTACAACATATGTAAATTGACTGACATAGGCCGAAAGTAGAAAATTGGCAAAGTATGGTGGATGCGCCGACTGATACGTTGCCTATCTGGCCTTTACCATTAAAGGGCCAATTAATGGTAACTTATCCATAACCAGATAAAACAGCTCATCGAACCAACATTATGGAAATCAATGTAATCGATTAATGGTGCCATGACATAACGTTAAAGCCATAACCATATCATAAGGGCCAATTAATGGTGACTTATAACCATAAAACCAGATAAAACAGCTGATCAAACCTACCTTATGGAAATCAATGTAATCGATAAATCGTGCCATACCATAACGCTAACGCCATAACCGTACCATAGCCAACCAATTGGCTTTTGGTTTCTCGCCATATCCATAACCTAAAAATATTTGAGTTGGTGAATTTAATAACTTTTTGTAGATTTTATTCATTGTTTTGTATACGTTATGACTAAGAGACTTATTTTTTGTGGAATATGTTTGTAATTTTTTGCGTTTTCTTCATGTTTATGAAATATTCACGATTTTTAAGTTAAGGCACCATTAATCGATCGCATTGGAGATGGTTATGGAAATGGGTATGATTACGACTATGACGTTAGGGTTAAGGAAGTTTATTTAGCCCTATAGCCAACCAATTGGTTTTTGGCCATATCCATAACCTAAAAATATTTGGCGGCCACCGTGGTGTGATTGTAGCGTGCTCCGCCTACCACACCGTATGCCCTGGGTTCACACCCCGGGCAAAGCAACATCAAAATTTTAGAAATAAGGTTTTAAATTAGAAGACAATTTTTCTAAGCGGGGTCGCCCCTCGGCAGTGTTTTGCAAGCTCTCCGGGTGTATTTCTGCCATGAAAAGCTCTCAGTGAAAACTCACATGCCTTGCAGATGCCGTTCGGAGTCGGCATAAAACATGTAGGTCCCGTCCGGCCAATTTTTAGGGAAAATCAAGAGGAGCACGACGCAAACTGGAAGAGAAGCTCGGCCCCAGATCTCTTCAGAGGTTATCGCGCCTTACATTTATTTTTTTATTTAAAATATTTGAGTTGGTGAATTTATTAACTTTTTGTGTATTTTATTTGTTGTTTTGGACTGTATTTTATTTGTTGTTTTGACTAAGAGACTTATTATTTGTGGAATATGTTTGTAATTTTTTGCGTTTTCCTCATTTTTATGAAAATGTAAGCTGTTTAAGGTTAAGGCACCATTAATCGATCACAATGGAGATGTTTATGGATATGGGTATGGTTACGACTATGGTGTTAGGGTTAAGGAAGTTTAACTGGCCCTTAAAACAGTGGTGCACAATTGCGGCAGAGCTTCGAATACAAACGCAATTTTTTTTGTGGTTGTATGTGTTTAGACGCAGTACGTTTGAGAATAGAACTCACGCATGAGTTGTTTACTACTCGACGTGCAAGCTAAAACTGTGCCCGTATCGTGTTATTCATTTTACAGATTCATGTTTATAATTTAAGTGAAATTGGTTTTCCATTCGTGATCGTAAAACACGATACGGACCCTGATTGACTGCTTTACTGAATCTCTGTCACTACGCTCACACGGCATGTAAATATATAGCTCTACGAAGTTCTCGAATGCACCACTGCTTTAAAATTAACCCAGACCATTGTAAAGGCTTACAAGTTAGACGTGTATCAGCTGTTCGTTCACGGCTGTTCTCACCTGACCTTATTCAACCTAGGCATAAAATAGTAGAGAAGCTGTAGTGTAATACTGTTTTTCGCGGGTAACTTTTAAACGGGTCGAACAACTTTACAGCCGTGCTTGCAATCGTAATGTCGATATAACTACTCGTTTTAGGATACCCCATTCTACGATTTTTGAAAAATTGTCGATAGGTCCAAAAAAGTTAACATCGCAGGAACCCATATCTGAAATTCCGCTTCTTTTCTCGTTAATTATTACATCCTTGTGTCGACTTCCATGGCAGCAACCCCTGTAATTTTAACACTTCTTTCAGTGTCAAACGGTCGCTCCACCATGTTCCACACTGTTGTGACACTTCGGTCGGTGTATTAGAAAGAGAAGGAAACAAACATATCCTACTTGTAAGCCAATGCAATGACCCAGCCAACTCAGCTGACAGTTTCTGACTTGCTCGCTAAGTACGTGACGTATTGTGTCTGTTTAAGCCATTAGCCGGTAGTGTTGCAATTTTGTTGATGATGTCGAAACAGGATTTTGCGCAAACCGGTTAGGATTTCTGTTTTGTTATTGTTCTGTTATTAAGAAATACCTAAATTGAATTAACTTAAATACATTTTAGGTAAATTGGCTGCAACGCCAATAAGTCGCCAGACGTCGCTTCGCATGCGCGTGAGTGAGATTTACGAAATGCAGTGTTCTTTTCCATTTAACAAAATATGCTAATGAAAGATACGTCAAAGTAAAATTTGTGGAAAGTTTTTATTTAAATACTACTTTTTGCATTTAATTTATTTTTCGAGTTGCTCAAATACAGCGTAAATGAGTTTAAGTTTTAATGCAAGTAAAAATGTAGTAGATAAGTATGGCTTAGATTTGAAGCTTGAAATATCTCACTTCATGCTTTCATAGAGCTTATTGAACTGGTCGTGGTATAGTCTAGAAATTTCAATATGTACAGAAGTACGTATTAGATCTCAGGGATGATAAATGGATTTTTTCATTTTGTACCAAACGATGAAAAAAAATGTACCAAATCATCCAAAAATGTACCAAAAGTTTTCGGATGCGAATTTGAACCAAACTAGAGTTATATTCTGCTTCTTTATCCAAAAGCTGTTTTTAGTCAGGCAATTCTTTGAGTTCTTTAAATACCTCAGTTGACAAAAAGCTTTTTTTCCTATCTATATTACAAGTACTGTTAGCTGATTTCATCGAGTCTTTAGTTTTTATTAAATTCTAAACTGTGTTTATTTGAAGTATATTTCTGCACTTAGTTATAGTCAGTTGAGCAGAGCTCACAGAGTATATTAAGTTTGATTGGATAACGGTTGGTTGTACATATATAAAGGAATCGAGATAGATATAGACTTCCATATATCAAAATAATCAGGATCGAAAAAAAATTTGATTGAGCCATGTCCGTCCGTCCGTCCGTCCGTTAACACGATAACTTGAGTAAATTTTGAGGTATCTTGATGAAATTTGGTATGTAGGTTCCTGAGCTCTAATCTCAGATCGCTATTTAAAATGAACGATATCGGACTATAACCACGCCCACTTTTTCGATATCGAAAATTTCGAAAAACCGAAAAAGTGCGATAATTCATTACCAAAGGCAGATAAAGCGACGAAACTTGGTAGATGAGTTGAATTTATGACGTAGAATAGAAAATTAGTAAAATTTTGTACAATGGGCGTGGCACCGCCCACTTTTAAAAGAAGGTAATTTAAAACTTTTGCAAGCTGTAATTTGTCAGTCGTTGAAGATATCATGATGAAATTTGGCAGGGACGTTACTTCTATTACTATATGTACGCCTAACAAAAATTAGCAAAATCGGAGAAGGACCACGCCCACTTTTAAAAAAAAAATTTTTTTTAAAGTAAAATTTTAACAAAAAATTTAATATCTTTACAGTATATAAGTAAATTATGTCAACATTCAACTCCAGTAATGATATGGTGCAACAAAATACAAAAATAAAAGAAAATTTCAAAATGGGCGTGGCTCCGCCCTTTTTCATTTAATTTGTCTAGGATACTTTTAACGCCATAAGTCGAACAAAAATTAACCAATCCTTTTGAAATTTGGTAGGAGCATAGATTTTATGATGTTAACTGTTTTCTGTGAAAACGGGCGAAATCGGTTGATGCCACCCCCAGTTTTTATACACAGTCGTTCGTCTGTCCTTCCGCATGGCCGTTAACACGATAACTTGAGCAAAAATCGACATATCTTTAATGAACTTAGTTCACGTACTTACTTGAAATCACTTTATCTTGGTATGAAAAATTAACGAAATCCGACAATGACCACGCCCACTTTTTCGATATCGAAAATTACGAAAAATGAAAAAAATGCCATAATTCTATACCAAATACGAAAAAAGGGATTAAACATGGTGAGGTAATTGGATTGGTTTATTGACGCGAAATATAACTTTAGAAAAAACTTTATAAAATGGTTGTGACACCTACCATATTAAGTAGAAGAAAATGAAAAAGTTCTGCAGGGCGAAATAAAAAACCCTTAAAATCTTGGCAGGTATTATATATATAAATAAATTAGCGGTATCCAACAGATGATGTTCTGGGTCACCCTGGTCCACATTTTGGTCGATATCTGGAAAACGCCTTCACATATACAACTACCACCACTCCCTTTTAAAACTCTCATTGATACCTTTAATTTGATACACACACATTCTAGAGTCACCCCTGGTCCACCTTTATGGCGATATTTCGAAACGGCGTCCACCTATAGAACTAAGGATTACTCGCTTTTAAAATACTCATTACACTTTTCATTTGATACCCATATCGTACAAACACATTCTAGAGTCACCCCTGGTCCACCTTTATGGCGATATTTCGAAACGGTGTGCACCTACAGAACTAAGGCCCACTCCCTTTTAAAATACTCATTAACACCATTCGTTTGATGCCCATATTATACAAACAAATTCTAGGGTCACCCCTGGTCCACCTGTGTGCCGATATCTCGAAACGGCGTCCACCTATGGAACTAAGGATTACTCCCTTTTAAAATACTCATTAACACCTTTCTTTTGATACCCATATCGTACAAACGTATTCTAGAGTCACCCCTGGTCCACCTTTATGGCGATATCTCGAAAAGGCGACCACCTATACAACTAGCACCACTTCCTTTTAAAACCCTCATTAATACCTTTAATTTGATACCCATATCGTACAAACAAATTCTAGGATCACACCTGGTCCACCTTTATAGCGATATCTCGAAACGGCGTCCACCTGTGGAACTAAGCATCACTCCCTTTTAAAATACTCATTAACACCTTTCTTTTGACCATATTGTACAAACAAATTCTAGGGTCACCCCTGGTCCACCTTTATGGCGATATCTCGAAACGACGTCCACCTATGGAACTAAGGATTACTCCCTTTTAAAATGCTCATTAACATCTTTCGTTTGATATCCATATTGTACAAACGCATTCTAGGGTCACACCTGGTCCACCTTTATGGCGATATCTCGAAACGGCGTCCACCTGTGGAACTAAGCATCACTCCCTTTTAAAATACTCATTAACACCTTTCTTTTGATACCCATATTGTAAAAACAAATTCTAGGGTCACCCCTGGTCCACCTTTGTGGCGATATCTCGAAACGGCGTCCACCTATGGAACTAAGAATTACTCCCATTTAAAATACTCATTAACACCTTTATTTTGATACCCATATTTTACAAACAAATTCTAGGGTCACCCCTGGTCCACCTTTATGGCGATATCTCGAAACGGCGTCCACCTATGGAACTAAGGATTACTCCGTTTTAAAATACTCATTAACACCTTTCATTTGATACCCATATCGTACAAACGTATTCTAGAGTCACCCCTGGTCCACCTTTATGGCGATATCTCGAAAAGGCGACCACCTATACAACTAGCACCACTTCCTTTTAAAACCCTCCTTAATACCTTTAATTTGATACCCATATCGTACAAACAAATTCTATGGTCACACCTGGTCCACCTTTATGGCGATATCTCGAAACGGCGTCCACCTATGGAACTAAGGATTGCTCCCTTTTAAGATACTCATTAACACCTTTCTTTTGATACCCATATCGTACAAACAAATTCTAGAGTCAACCCTGATCCACCTTTATGGCGATATCCCTAAATGGCGTCCACCTATAGAACTATGGCCCACTCCTTCATAAAATACTCTTTAATGCCTTTCATTTTCACATTCCAGGGTTTCCCTCGGTTCATTTTCCTACATGGTTATTTTCCCTTATGTTGTCACCATACCTCTCAACTGAGTATGTAATGTTCGGTTACACCCGAACTTAACCTTCCTTACTTGTTTTAATTAAATTTTGTTTAGAAAATATCCTTTCTACGTTTGTGGATGAATGTGGAATCGACAATACGCCTTTGAATTATTCTATATATATTGGAAAACATTTGCGCGTTTAATTCAGTTTTAACTGATCTTAATTCTGCCCAAAAGCTGCATATATTTCAATTCTTGAATTTTTTGAGGCTCTCATTCTCCACTAAAGCTATAAATTCGGAATTAATTTTCTCTATTTTATCAAATTCAGATTTCGAAAACAAGTCTATAACTAAAGGCACAATACTATTTGTTTCGCCGCTTGAAATACTTTCTGGTGAAAGCTTTGCAGCCCACAACAAAGTTCTATCATTCAAATTTACTTTCTTTAATAAAGGACTACAAAATTGTATATAAAATTGTTTAGCACAGCTCTTAAATATGTGTACGTCATCTTTTTCGAAAAGGTTGTTTGATAGAATAATATCCACATTAACACCGCAGTAATTAAGTGTACTGGACTGGAGTCAAAATAAGATTTTTCTATAAAATTTTTAATTTGGTAATAAGTAAATGTATGCAAATATCTTCAGACTGCATTTCTATATTCACATTATTTATTTCATTTAAAATATAAGAAAGAAATGTAAAATATTGTAACGAATTTACTGCAAATCCTCTTATTCGCAACCTTCTACTAACTTTCGTATCGCTAAACTGTTGAATAAATAACTCCAATATTTAATAATGCAAAATGGCCTTTATTAACATGCCAACCTAATAAAACCGCACTGCGTTTTTTTAGCGCACGCAAACAACCGGCGTTTTTTGCCCTAACCCAAATAAGCATGCGTTGCGACAATGTAAAGCATGTTTGCAAACGTAAAATCTAAATGTCACGCAAAACAAAAATTGGAAATCGAGTTAGGTTTTCACGCAGTAAATTCAATTTGGGTTGCTCTCATACAAGTTGTATGTGCATGAGACATTTTTTACAGAAAATTACTTGCGTGCGTTTATATTAGGTTGGCTTGTAAAGTACTTCACAATAACACTGATACTTAACAACCAATAGCTTGCTTAAATGAAACTGAAACTCGCGCCTCTACTGTTGCTTCTTTTATACTGTGTGATTTCTTCCTGATTGATCGAAGAGTAAAGATGTTGCAGGGACGAAAAATAGTGTGAAGCAAGCTTCACAAAACTCTAGTAGGTCACATTTACCACTTACCACAGCAGAATTTGTTAAACTACCACTGTCTGTATTTGTTATTTAACAATTATTTGTACATTTTTTATTCAGCTAATCTGTTTAGAATTTACATTTTTACACTCTAAAACTACAATCAGTGTATTTTGTGTGCTTAAATTATGTTAAAACTTGTGTTAAAGTTTGTGGTGTGGTGGAAGGGACCTACTAGAATTTTGTGAAGCTCCGCTGCTTTCCACTGAAGTTCGCGTATGCAACATCTTTACTCTTCGATCAATCTTTGGTGTTACGGAGGTATCCAAGGGAGAGGTATCATAATGCGCTCATCCGTAGACTAAGTATTGTGCTGAAAATACAATTTTGCTACCGAGCCCAACCCTTTCAACTAAACACACTCTTTCCATCAAAGCTTTTAAGATATTTTTGAGACTCTGAGATAGAGTGTCATGGATCTTTTAGCTCTATTTTGTATTTCCCTGGTATTATACAACTTAGGACTCTTGTCTCATATTTTAAGTTATCTATGAGGTACTTTTGGTTGAACGCTTTGCCGAGTTAGGGGAGTAGTACTCTACTATTAGCTATTATATCGTGCAACAGTAGGCGGGTGCTTTTAATGCAGACTTTCTTGCCAACACTCTGTTAATTTTGCGCTGTCAATAGCGAAAACTGCACTTCTAAAACTGTTTGAGTATTGGCCCCATGGAAGACTTGTCTTTTGTGAAGAATTCCTCTCGCATCTCCATATCTGGTGTCCCGATGTCGGGCTAGGAGTCGTGGACACTCTCAAAATCAGATTAAAGCACCCTTGAAGGATTCGAGAGAAAAGTGCTTCGAAGGCTTATGGTTATACTCGGTATAGCAACGTCGGACAACCTATAAAATTCTATTATAGGCTGTACGAACTTTCCTCAGACAAAAGAGGAAGGCGGATACTTCCGCTTAGTTGGGAAAAGCTGTCGCATTTAGAAGGTGGTGCTCTGGGCTTTGAAGAAAGCCTATTCAAAATCGCATAGAAGGATGATTCGTGAAGCACAATAGGGTATTAGCGTCCCCCAAAATCATAGTTTTGGTCATGGTTCACAGTTTTGGCAGCCGGAAATAGAGTTTTTTTAATATAAGCGATGAGAACCATCTGGCAACCTTGGTGCGTGTAAGGAAAATTTTCTGATCGATCTGCTATACTGCTGTTATATACCGCCTCGGTCGGATATGCATTTTTATAACAGCCATAGTTTAGCTATTCAGAGCTTGCAATCTCAAATGCGTGATAATGATCGAATTGTTGTTCTTGGTGACTTTAACTTACCCATAGTAAAATGGATTAGTTCTAGCGAGTCGATATTCTTGACTCCCACCGTTCAACATGATTTTGTTCATTCACTGCTTGATATGTCTCTCCTACAGATAAACAATGTCGTAAACTGTAACAACAAGTTGTTAGATTTAGTCCTGGTTGGCGCACCAAAGGGTATTTCCATAAGTCGGGTTTCCCCATTATCTCTTCCTGAGGATCCTCATCACCCTACACTTGGAATAGCATGTGACATTGTTCACCCTAAAATGCCTGCTAACGCTAGAAGAATGACTCGTATGCGCTCAAGGTGCTTTCATGAGGCCAATTACACTTTGCTAAATGAATTGATTGCTTCTCATGACTGGTCTGAGTTTTATGCGTGTAATAACATCGAGTCTGCAACGTCTATGTTCTACAAATCGCTTAACATCTTATTTACATACTGTATTCCTGTTCACTAGGCTAGCTTTGAAACTAATAAGCCATCTTGGTTCTCAAGGAATATTGTGAGACTAAAAAACATTAGATGTAGACTTTATAACCGTTTTAAGATATCTGGGGCATCGGAAAATTATACAAAATATTTAGTTGCTCGATCAAACTTTCACTTCCATTAAGAATAGAGCTGCAAGTGCTACTTAAATCGTTATAAAATTAATTTTTCCGTAATCCCAAACAATTTTATGGACTTGTTAATTCGAAACGAAAAACCTCTTGACTTCCATCTTCGATTATTATTATGGCTCGCAAGCTACCTCACAAACAGGACCCAAAACGTTTTGTATAAAAATATTGCATCTAAGATAATGAATGTAACATCTGGCGTACTTCAGGTTAGCCATCAGGTCCCATTGTTTTTTACCCTTTTCATAAATGACTTACCACTAATACTTAAGCACTCCCGGGTCTCATGTATGCGGATGATGTAAAACTTTGCCATACATACTTGCCCTCGGACTTGTTTAATCGGAACCGCCTTCAAGTTGATTTGCATTCATTTCAGAGCTGGTGCACAGCGAACCTACTCGTTTTAAACTGCTCAAAATGTAAGCTTATGACTTTTCAACGAGTAAAACGATTTTTGACACTATTTAATCTAAGTTCTACACCTCTGGAGCGATTATCTGCCGTTAATGATTTAGGTGTATTTTTCGACCCAAAACTATATTTGAATACGCATATTTCATCCATTGTAAATAAAGCAATGGGTACCTATACTTGGCTTTGTTAAACGTTGGGCCAAAGAGTTTAACGAGCCTTATCTCACGAGGATCCTATACACTTCCTTGGTCCGCCCAGTACTTGAATATTGCTCGTGTGTCTGGTGTCCTCAAACAATAATCATATAACGCGCATTGAGTCTGTGCAGAAACAATTTTTAATATTTGCACTTCGCGGTCTTAATTGGGATTCTGGCATTAATCTTTCACCTTACAGAAGTAGGCTTCTTCTCATATATCTGCCTACTCTTGAAAATCGTACAATTCTACTTGGGGTGTTGTTCATCCTTAAGTTGGTCAACGGTGAGATTTGACTCTTCTGAATTGCTAGCTCTGCTTAATATCGCTTAGGACGTCAAGACACTACGTGCCTTTTCTTTTACCGCTATGTCGCCTAAACTTCGCAAAAAGTGAACCTCTGCGGATTTGGTGTGCGCACTACAATGACCTGTATAAATGTACAAGTATCGAATGCTCGCTTCCTGCATTACTTTCTAATTTGACCTGATATTTTATAATTAGATATTCTCTCTGATTCAATTTGAATTGTTAAATGCATAAGTTTACTTTTATTTAATGTTAATCTTATAATTTATAAGTTATAATACTTTTTGTACAAATTTTATACTTTACCAGTCGACCGTTTTCGTTTTGTGTCGACTTTAAATAAAACAAGTAAGGAAGGCTAAGTTCGGGTGTAACCGCACATTACATATTCAGTTGAGAGCTATGGAGACAAAATAAGGGAAAATCAGCATGTAGAAAAATGAAACTAGGGTAACCCTGGAATGTGTTTGTATGACATGTGTATCAAATGGAAGGTATTAATGAGTATTTTAAAAGGGAGTGGGCCTTAGTACTATAGGTTAACGCCTTTTCGAGATATCGCCATAAAGGTGGACCAGGAGTGACTCTAGAATTTGTTTGTACGATATGGGTATCAAACGAAAGGTGTTGATGAGTATTTTAAAAGAGAATGGGCCTTAGTTCTATAGGTGGACGCCTTTTCGAGATATCGTCATAAAGGTGGACCAGGGGTGACTCTAGAATTTGTTTGTACGATATGGGTATCAAACGAAAGGTGTTGATGAGTATTTTAAAAGGTAGTGGGCCTTAGTTCTATAGGTGGACGCCTTTTCGAGATATCGCCATAAAAGTGGACCAGGGGTGACTCTATAATGTGTTTGTACGATATGGGTCTCAAATTAAAGGTATTAATGAGGGTTTTAAAAGGGAGTGTATATGTGAAGGCGTTTTCGAGATATCGACCAAAATGTGGACCAGGGTGACCCAGAACATCATCTGCCGCATACCGCTAATTTATTTATATATGTAATACCACGGACAGTATTCCTGCCAAGATTCCAAGGGATTTTGATTTCGCCCTGCAGAACTTTTTCATTTTCTTCTACTTAATTTGGTAGGTGTCACACCCATTTTACAAAGTTTTTTTCTACAGTTAAATTTTGCGTCAATAAACCAATCCAATTACCATGTTTCATCACTTTGTTCATATTTGGTATAGAATTATGGCATTTTTTTTATTTTTCGTAATTTTCGATATCGAAAAAGTGGGCGTGGTCATAGTCGGATTTCGGCCATTTTTTATACCAATACAAATTGAGTTCAGATAAGTGCGTGGACTGAGTTTAGTAAAGATATATCGATTTTTGCTCAATTTATCGTGTTAGTGGCGAGCGGAAGGACAGACGGTCAACTGTGTATAAACAATGGGCGTGGATTCAACCGATTTCGCCCATTTTCACAAAAAATAGTTATCGTCCTAGAATCTAAGCCCCTACCAAATTTCACAAGGATTGGTACATTTTTGTTCGACTTATGGCATTAAAAGTATCCTAGACAAATTAAATGAAAAATGACGGAGCCACGCCCTTATTGAAATTTTCTTTTATTTTTATATTTTGTTGCACCATATCATTACTAGAGTTAAATGTTGACATAATTTACTTATATACTGTAAAGATATTAACTTTTATTTTAAAATTTGAATTTAAAATTTTTTTTTTAAAGTGGGCGTGGTCGTTCTCCGATTTTGCTAATTTTTATTAAGCAGACATATAGTAATAAGAGTAACGTTCCTGCCAAATTTCATCATGATATCTTCAACGACTGGCAAATTACAGCTTGCAAAACTTCTAAATTACCTTCTTTTAAAAGTGGGCGGTGCCACACCCATTGTCCAAAATTTTACTTGTTTTATATTCTGCGTCATAAGTTCAACTTACCTTTTCATCGCTTTATCTGTCTTTGGTAATGAATTATCGCACTTTTTGTGTTTTTCGAAATTTTCGATATCGAAAAAGTGGGCGTGGTAATGGTCCGATTTCGTTCATTTTAAATAGCGATCTGAGATTAGTGCCCAGGAACCTACACACCAAATTTCATCAAGATACCTCCAAATTTACTCAAGTTATCGTGTTAACGGACGGACATGGCTCAATCAAATATTTTTTCGATACTGATGATTTTGATATATGGAACTCTATATCTATCTCGATTCCTTTATACCTGTACAACCAACCGTTATCCAATCAAAGTTAATATACTCTGTGAGCTCTGCTCAACTGAGTATAATAAATAATAACAATGGAGTTTCCAAAGAACTTGCTGGATCCAGCTTGATTTTCGTTGTCGGAAATCCTCCGAATTGTCAAATAAAAGTCTGCGCTTATCAAATTAGCCGTTAACATTCCACGCTGGTATTCATTGTAGAGTCCGTAGTTGCTAAGCAGTAAACTGGTTTGCCCCTTTTCAACTCATTGGTTACCACATTGTGCTACCCGTATATATCTGTATGGCATTGTTAACTTAATTATCACTGTCGCCAACGTTAATTTGCATACTTCGCCGTCACTCGTTCTCTTCCAACGGTCACGCAGTCATTCATGGCATCGACAAACGCGACGGGTGTCAAAGTCCGCTTATGACGCCGACTCCACCTGGCAAAGAGCATTTAGCACGTTATGCGGTTGAAATTAAATTCAAATTTGAATTTGATGACCAAGCATTTAAATTGTTTTCTCTTCATAAATTCGTGCACTGGTGTAGATGAGCCAGTTCACGTAGGTGATTTTTGGATACAAAAGGTTTTGTGCAATCATGCACGAATGCAATGCCTAACTCATTGGGCTACAAAGAAGAAATAATAACTTTTATTGAACACTATGGAATTAACCGGACCTTTCGCAAGAAGTCCCTCCGCCAAGTATTCTGGAATTGTTATTATTAATATAAAACAAGTAAAGGTGTCTAAGTTCGGGTGTAACCGAATATTATATACTCAGCGTGAGCTTCAATTGTACATTTCATTTCAGATAAATTACTTTTGTACATAACACGTGGCACCGCCCGTTTAAAAAAAAATGTCTCCCCATTTCCTCTTACAATAAAACTTGATAAGTGAAATATCATTGATTGAAAGCTCTTTTTTGCAAAGACATAGCTTATTTTGTTCACGCCCATTTTCAAATTTTTTTTTTTCAAATTTTTATCAAGAGTCTCAATATCAGTCCACATCTCAAATTTCAGCATTCTAGGTGTATTATTTACTAAATAATCAGGTTTTTGTGTTTTCCAAAATGTTATATATATTAAAAGTGGGCGTGGTTATCATCCGATTTCGCATCAATACCAATCTATTCCGGGTCCAGATAAGCTCGTGTACTAAATTTGGTGAAGATATCTCAATATTTACTCAAGTTATCGTGTTAACGGAAAGACGGACTGACGGACATAGCCCAATAAATTTTTTCTTTCAATACTGATGATTTTCATATATGGAAGTCTATATCTATTTCGATTCCTTTATACCTGTACAACCAACCTTTATCCAATCAAAGTTGATATACTCCGTGTGCAAAGCACGGTAGTCATATACCTCAGCTTAGAATACCAAGGACTAAAAATAAGATGAGATGCAACAAGGAAACCCAGTGAACGAAGAAATATGTCTGTGGGAAGACTGTTCTAAGGACTAGCGGATATCTCGTATTGTCACTAGAACGTCGCCTTCACATCGTGATGTTAGATTTTCAGAGCTATA
This sequence comes from Eurosta solidaginis, assembly GCF_040869045.1. Lineage (NCBI taxonomy): Eukaryota > Metazoa > Arthropoda > Insecta > Diptera > Tephritidae > Eurosta > Eurosta solidaginis. The sequence continues at coordinate 258,566,407 of NC_090321.1, forward strand.
AGGCTTTGTTATAGAGTTGGTTATCTGGTTTTGACTGATATTCAATGGGAGTACTACAATTTAAGAGATTAAAGGCTATCTATGCTTACTCTTCTTTCTTGCCTCGTAGAACATGGTAATGTCATCGACTAAGTAGACGTCCAACCTATAAATGACATGGGCGTTGGGATTGAAGTATTGTTAAGCGTATTTCATACTTTTATAGCTTTACAACATGGCCAACGTAATCGTCAACTTCAGCTACGCAACAGGAATCCTGTTGACCCGCGGCTCGGTCTGTTCAAAGTTATGGAAAAATTAAAAATTTAAATTTCATATATTGCCTACTTTTTCCACATTGCATGAGTCACAACCTGACGCGTATACAAAATATTCTTGGGCTGGGTCTAATAGACTCGGTTTTGCAATGGTTTAAAGATATCATTCTGAAAAAAGATTGTTGAAGCTATCCCGAAGTGGTCTTGACATTATCCCTATAACAGCTGCGAAACTATCCCAAAACTCTTCTGAAATAGTCCCGAAATTATCCCAATGACAATCTCGAAATGGTACCGAAATAGTCTCCCGAAAATCTTTCTGAAAGCAATCCCGACGTGATCCCGAAAAAGTGCAGAAATTAACAGGATATAACATCAATATGCTCCCGGAATGATTAGGAAATAGTCCAAACGATAATAAAAAGTATTCTGAAATTTTTTCGAAACTGTCTCGAAATTATTCCAATAACAATCCCGATATGATTCGAAAATAGTCTCCAAGTCATTTTAAAACGTGTTGAAAATATCCAAAAAATAGCCCCGAAATGATCGGGAAATGGATTGATCTGTATTCAGTATACCGAACCTCGCTCTTCGTTAAAAAAAATATATATCCAATAGTTCCTTCAACCTATTAGCTATGTATATGCCAAATTTCATCATGCTTCCAATATCCTTTCTGTCATCATAAAGTTAAACCTCAAAGAAATTCCCACATCCGGTAGTATTTAGCAGGCTAGTCTGTGGTGTTACCAAGTTTCTGACGAAGGGGAGATAGGGATTGCCTAGAATGTTTGAAGTTGAGCTAGTAGTTTAAGTTGCTATTTTCGGGATGCACCGGACCTATATAAACCAAACAAGTAAGGAAGTCTAAGTTCGGGTGAAACCGAACATTACATACCCAGCTGTACACTTGAAATGCTGTTGTTGTTTGTTTTGTGTGCTTAATAGTGTTAAAAGGCTGCGCAATAACCACTTGAGAAATGAAATACCATTGATAAAAAAGCTGTTTTTTGCAAAGATATATATATATTTTTTTAAGATATTTTATTCGTCCACGACCCTTTTAAAAATCTTTTATATAAAAGTGGGCTTGGTCCTTAAGCGATTTCGTTAATTTTTCTTCGAAGCATTCCTTATAGTAAAGACAACCTCTCTGCCGAATTTTGTTACGATAGGTTTAACGATTTTTGATTTTGGATTAATAATATTTGTAAAATTGATTTTATCACAAGTGGGCAGTGCCACGCCCATTTTCAAATTTTTTTTCAAATTTTTATCAAGAGTCTCAATATCAGTCCACATCTCAAATTTCAACATTCTAGGTGTATTATTTACTAAATAATCAGGTTTTTTGGGTTTTCCAAAATGTTATATATATAAAAAATGGGCTTGGTTATCATCCGATTTCGCCCATTTTCAATACCAGTCTATTCTGCACCCAGATAAGCTCGTGTACTTGGTGAAGATATCTCAATATTTACTGAAGTTATTCGGACGGACGAACGGACATGGCTCAATCCAATTTTTTTTTTTCTATACTGATGATTTTGATATATGGAAGTCTATATCTACCTCGACTCCTTTATACCTGTACAACCAACCGTTATCCAATCAAAGTTATAATACCCTGTGTACAAGTACAGCTGGGTATAAAAACAATCATCGATTACAAACCTCAGAGAAGGGTCTTTATCGCTAATGCGAAACCAAAGGGCGATAGCCACCAAAGAACAGAGTCGCACCAAAATGTTCAAGTCCTTTGTCGGCAATACTTGCTTAGAAATCATATCTTGGATCCATCTATCAACAACATAAGTACACAAGAGGTCGGATATTTCTTTCTTCAACTTCACCGGCGAATGAATTAATTGAATCCCGACACCACCTATTACACTGATACATTTTCGATCTGGATGGCTAAAATGAGTTAAACATCTGAGCAAACTAAATCGTGACGGAGCGGACTCGAGGAGCTCCCAACGACGTGGACTACCCCTTCAATGCTCCATGGATACAATACACAATGAAAACAGTTTTCCAAGAAGTGCTACTTTGAATTTGGAAGTAAAGTTCTCGCTCTATGAACAAGAATCGTGATCTTATGAAGATGTCCTATACGAGCCAATAATGCAATTCCGATAGCTGCAAAGACTGGTACTGTCTCTCTAAACTCTCTAGAGGCATAAACACAACCTCGAGCGAGCTAATCCCTTTCAAAATGTACACATTAACTGGAGAAATACAGGTTATCCCTTGCAGATTCTAAGATGTGGCAACTACCAATGAAGTGGTAGAAAGCTGTTCGATGCCGAAGATATGCCTTACTAAAATAAAACATCATAGGAAGCTCCTATTAGGAACATCTATTGAGCAATCAAACGCGTCGATAAAAGTTTAAAATTAGAAAAAGAATAACAAAACGAAAGTCACAAAATTGCCCTATAAACAGTATTTTGGACTTCCGAATAATTGAGGGCGATCTGGTGTTGGAACTCGAATGAATCACCCTTACTCATATGCAAAGACAATCGCAGACATACAAACTTAAATGAAATTGATATGTTGAAAATATTTGCTTAGTTTTGAGTTGTTGCTTATTGAAGACGTTCATATCGTCAGCATGATACCAATAACAGCCGGCTTAAAAGAAGTTGACCACAAAAGCGTGCACGCACTTGAACTTGCTGGCTTTGCTTACAAATGCTTCCCAAAGGCAAACAAATACGCATCTATAAATAGTCCGGTTCCGTCAGCTAAAAAGAGCAAAATGGCAAGTTCGTCTGATGTCGAACAATATATACATAACTGCGGCCTTTCAGGGGATTTAATGTCAATGCTAGCGATTTGAATTCCAAATTTTGGTTTTATATTATGACTAGCAAATCCATCCTAGCTTCGCTCCGGTTAAGTCAAACATAAGAAGAGTACAAAAGTAATCGAATCAATTATATTGTATTTCCCTCTGCCGACCTCTCTCCATCTGCATCTTGCCTTCCTTTATAGTTTACCTTTGCTCTTACTCTTCCGATTCTAGCTTAACCTTCTCTCGCCGTCTACTCCGTTAAGTCCCGCTGCTGTCTTTCTTTCCCTTATTCTTCTTTTATATCACCTCTATTTCCACCTTTCTGTATCTCTTTACCGTGCCTGCATCCTTTTACACTTCTCTTTCCTTTCTTCTCCATTTTCCTTCCCCTTTCCCGGCCTCTTCCCCTTGCATCTGTTTTCCGCCATTCCCGCGGCTTCCCTTCTGTTCCTCTTATTCTTTTAGTGATACAGACACTCTCCGAAGGTTTCGGGGAGTACTATGATCATGACGTTCTTTTTCCGGATATTGATCCGGTATGTTCCGGAAATTGCCACCATTAAGATACTAACCCACAATAACAAAATTAAGGAAACTGCATCGACTAGTTTGTATTGGCATAACGGGTGCGATGAGAATGTCCCTTTCTGATGCACTTAGTGCCTTAGGGGGATTTTTCTCTCTCCTTTTGTTTTTGAGAAGGAAGTAACACTTGGTAAGACTTCAAAACATTTTTAAGCTAATAATCGGAAACATGACAGAGAATATGATGATAGTGAAACAATTCATAGAAAATCCCATGTTGCAACAATGTAATTCACTGGTCCCTACGCTCAGAAGCCGACGGAACTTTGAGGTGTCCATATAATGACACTGACCCAGATAACTGGTTCACGCATTGATCGAAATTTGATGCCGAAAAAACGGGAGCTTGTATCTAACGCCCGAACTTCAAGAAAGCGATACCAATGGAATGCTACCCCACTGCTTTTCAAGCAGAAATCCATGCAATAGAAGTTTGCGGTAGAGAATGTCTACGAAGGGGCTTTTCCTGGAGGATTATCCTCACTATGTCAGACAGCCAGGCCGCTTTACGTGTCTTGTGGTCGTACATAACTACTTCTAAGCTATAGGAGGAATGCTTTGAAGTCCTAAAATATGTAGGAGCCAAAAAAGTGCCCAGGCATTAAGGACATAAAGGTAACGAAACGGCAGTCTATCTCTTCTAAGGTCTAGAGCCCTTCTGTGGACTCACATAGGCACACATACATTACCATAAGTAACTGGGAGACAAAGCAGCTCAGACATCATTGAATTGATTGCCCAGAGCAAATACAGGCCAAATTGTTATATTTCCAGCAACGAGAGTATCAGCCAGACTCATTAATCTAAACAAAAAGGATCTACGAATACTCACTGGCTACTATACAGGATACTGTTATCAAGTAAGTTCCTGGTAAGTAAGTTAAATCTATGCGCTACACAAATCCATCGCTTTTGTGAGCTGGTGGATGAAACTCCGATTCATATTCTCTGGCAAAGCTGAAGCTCTCCTATCTAGATGGTCTGACTTTTAATCCCCTCGTGATATAGAGTAAAAACCCTGAAGGGGTACTTATTTACATTGAAAGCCTCCACATACGGTAAAAGGCTGAAAGGTTAAGCACAATACAACTAAATAAAAGTTGCAGTGCATCGTACCAAATACTAATAATAGGATACTGGCTCAACCATCCCCTCTCCAAGCACTAATTAATTAAAATTATGATGAATCCCACTCATTTATCTCCCTCGTATAGACGCGTGCACAATTTAAGATATCTCATTGAAATGGTTATGGAGATTCGGTGATTTTTTTGTTTCTAGAACAAGGTGGTGCCCCGGCTACTTTTTCAAAATTTAACGAATTCAGGTCATCTCTTTCTGAGGTTGTGCCACCGCCCTTTTTGAACAATAATTGAGATAACAAGTAAGGAAGGCTAAGTTCTGGTGTAACCGAATATTACATACTCAGCTGCCAAATTACAGCTTGCAAAACTTTTAAATTACCTTCTTTCAAAAGTAGGCGGTGCCACGCCCATTGTCCAAAATTTTACTAATTTTCTATTCTGCGTCATAAGGTCAACCCACCTACCAAGTTTCATCGCTTTATCCGTCTTTGGTAATGAATTATCGCGCTTTTTCGCTTTTTCGAAATTTTCGATATGGAAAAAGTGGGCGTGGTTATAGTCCGATTTCGTTCATTTTAAATACCGATCTGAGATGAGGGCCCAGGAACTTACATACAAAATTTCACTATGATACCTCAAAATTTACTCAAGTTATCGTGCTTACGAACATATGGACGGACGGACATGGCTAAATAAATTTCTTTTTTCGCCCAGATCATTTTGATATATAGAAGTCTATATCTATCTCGATTAGTTTATGCCGTTACAGCGTACCATTATGTGACACAAAATTAATATACCCTGTGAGCTCTGCGCTCAGCTAGTATAAAAAGTAACTTGTATGTTAAGTTGGCTCAAATTAGAGGCTATTTCCGAGTTTCATAAAATCCGGTTAAACTTTCGGCTAAACACATCATGGTATACAAATTTCATTACTCCGTCAGGTACTTACTTTGAATGGCTTTTATGATGACGTTTCTCAAATCACGTGCACCGCGCGTTTAGCCTCGAACCAAATTAAAGCGCGTCTTTGGTCAGCATAGCAACATTCGGCCTCTTGGCTTGTATTCGACGGAAAAATCTATTGAAGGTGTTGCGTGAGCACGTAAACGTAGGTAACTACTACATACATACATATTTATAATGTGGTTTTTCATTAATTTAGCTGGCCAAACGTCGAATTTTCAAAATGTGCCAATAAAAAATTTTCTCACTGTCATTTCTTGATATTCTCCAGTACATTGAGACCATTCAAAAAGAAGTAAACCAAAAAATTTCTTTACATCTTTTTCACAATTTTTCCACCCTTCTCATGGTTTTTTTTTTGTCAACTTTTGAAGGCTCAATAGCTTTAATCGTTTTTATCCTTTTCACTTTGCATCAGTCAGTCAAAGAAACAAGTTTTTCTTGCATTTGAAATGCTTTGTAATTATAATTTTACTAGCAGACCCGTCAGACGTTGTTCTGCCCTAAATTTTATCTATCTGCATACATTTTAATAAGCTTTTTCCGTCTAACTCTGCCCTCTCCCTCTTCACTTTTTCTTTATCCTTTTATTCACTCCTCCCTCCGTCTTTTTCGCTTCATCTATCTCTATCTTCGTCTCGCTCTATCTCTTCTCTATCTAGTCTCTCTCTCCTTCCCTCTTTTTCCTTCTCTCAAGTTTTTCCCAATCTTCTTAATCTCTTATTGCCAGTCCCAGAGAGTGGTATGCATTTTATTCCAGTCCCATTCCGAGTCCCAGTCCCACTCCGAGTCTCAGTCCCAGTCCTAGTCCTAATCCCATTCCGAGCCCGTCTCTGGTCTACTTCCCGGAAAAAAGGATCGTAAATACTATATATAGTATAGGCAAATTTATATACCAAATTTCAGGCAAATCGAATAGGATGTATATATGTAAATAGGTATGTGGGTATTATTAATTCATGTCTTTATTTCGGCTTCGCATGCATATTTATCAGTTTTGCCAGGTTGATGCGACTAAATCGAATATCACAATGAAAATTACTTTAAAGCTCTCAGCAACAGCTTTCATTTGATATCCATATTACACACACATTCTAGGGGTATCCGGGTCCACGTTTTGGCCTATATCTCGAGACCCTAGTCACCCAGCGGTATAAAACTTACTCTGTACTAAAGCACACATCAACAGCTTCAATTTGATATCCATGTGTTGATATCCAAATGTAAAAACACATCCTATTGTTACCCTGGTCCACGTTTTGGCCTATATCTCGAGACCCTAGTCACCCAAGGGTACGAAAAATTCCCCGTATCAAAGTACTCATAAACAGCTTCCATTTGATACCCATATTGTAGAAACATATCCCGGGATTACCCAAGTGCACGTTTTGATCTCAAGACCCTAGCCAGAACGGGATAAAGGTTATCCTATGTCTGTCTCCTGGTTCTAAGCTACCCCTCCACCAATTTTCAGCCAAGTCTGTTCATCCGTGCTTGAGTTATAAAGAGTGTAACTAATACCACTTTCTTTTATATTTATACTTACATCACATTAGAAACTTCAAAAATAACAGTATTTCTCCACTATTTAATGGATGTTATTATACTTACAAACCTTCCTCTTCAATCACTCTATCTATTAAAAAAAGCGCATCAAAATCCGTTGCGTAGTTTTAAAGGTTTAAGCATTCAAAAGGATATAGGGACAGAAAAAGCGACTTTGTTTTATACTATGTACTGATAGTGATAGCGATAGTGATACATGCAAAAATACCAAAAAATTAAACTTTTGTTTAAGAATTTTAAGGAAATGTTCAATATTTTTAACGAAAGAGTATTTTTCAAGAGATGTATGTATGCATTCTTAACCATTTATGTTGCATTAACTTGGCAACAACGCATAAATATGTCAAGCTGATATGATATGAAAATACATACATACATCCATACATATAAATGTACTCCCGAAGTTAAATAACGCAGCGAATTCTATGTATGTACGTATGTGTCGCATCACGCCTCAATCAAAAGCAATTTGCTCGCACAGTTGACACCGAACAATCACACACACGAATTTTTTGTTAAAAATGTTACTTTTGTTTAAACAATTTGGTTGATATAAGAAAGGAATCAATTATTTTTTTTTATGCAGATCGAAGGTAAATATTTCAAAGTTTTCTGAGAAGTAGAATTTTTTAAATCCATCCATCCGTTAATGAGTTATAGCTGTGTAAACAAAAATTTTACGATTTTTACTACATTTTGGCAATTTGCCACGCCCCTATAATATATATCTTCAAATTATATTAGCTGTACCATCTCACGTAGCTAAGGTTTCAAATGCAAAAAACCGTTTTAAAATCGGAGCATTCTGTGTGAAGTTATGTGCATACATGGCATTTAGCGACTTTTTTTTACAAGATTTATAGATTTTTTATACCTTTCATGAAAATGAAATGCTATATTAACTTCGTCACGAATCACGAAATTGTAAGTCCTTAAAGGAAAATAGATAGACCCACCATGAAGTATACCGAAATGATCAGGATGAAGAGCTGAGTTGATTTAGCCATGTCCGCCTGAGCGGGTATATTTAGGTGTCCGATTAGACATTTGTCGGAACCGGCAGGATCGGACCACTGTAGCACATATCCCCCACAGAACCGCTTTTTCAGAAAAGAGGATTTTTATCATATCTTCCTCAATTTCTCAGATTGACGCTTCAAATTTCACCGTATGGTTTCGTATATTGCGCATATGGTTCTCTGAAAATATTTATGAGATTGGTCGTATATATAGCTTATATCCCCCACAACCGATTGTTCAGATAAGAAGCTTTTCGTAATTACTGCCCCATTTTAACAGCTAGAGACTTCAAATTTCACCAAATGCTTACGTACGGCATCAATTGTTATCTGAAAAAAATTATATAGATCAGCTGTATGTGTTGTATATATCCCATACAACCGATTGTTCACATAAGAAAGTTTTTGTAATTTATGCCGCATTTTAACTGCTATAAGCTTCAAATTGCACTAAATACTTACCCTTACGTCATATATTGTTTAAATAAGTGATTCATTGTCAAAGCTATTTCATGCAGACCGCAAAAAACGTGAAACTTTGCATCCTCATACAAACTACCTACCTATAATTTATTTTTTATTTATCTTAAAAATCGCTCAGGTATGTACATACATACATCTGTTCACTATATATTTGATATTGTATGCAGCCGATTATTTGGATATTACGATTGGGATAAGATTATTGTTCAGCCCCATTCATGAAAGGTATGAAGTCTTCGGCACAGCCGAACACAATCCCACTCTTACTTATTTTTTATAAACTTAACTACTAATTAACGTACAATAAAGTTTTGTGGTTATTTATGCGCTTGCGCATAGTTCACTGACGGGTTTCCCCAAAGACCTTAAATGGAATTTGAATGCTTTATTCGTGTAAGCTAAAAATAGAATTGTATTGAGATATTTTTAAATTGTGTTTGATTTAAAACGGATTTATAAGCACAGTCGGGCATTCAACATTTTAATCATAAAAAGACAATAGTATATATGTACATTAGGGTGGAGTGAATTTATTGTTTTCGAAATCGCTTTTGGCTGACCTCCAGAAAGTTGCCTTTCTAGACCAGAAATAAGGTTGAAAATTTTTATTGCACTCATCGTATGTTTAGAGGTGCCCCAACGCAACTAAACTTTGAATAAGACGGTAGGTACAAAAATTTTTTTTGTGGTTTTTTTCATTGATTTCCTTTCGCTTGTTGTTATTGTGCTCATTGATTTCAAAGCCAACTGATTTTCATGGCCTAGTATGTGTCAGTAAAACTTTTACTTACGCACTTGATTAGAAACATACTATTATCAACAAAAAACTGTAAAACAACATTTAAAATTTGTCGTTTTTAGTTATAATATGTAATTTTACTAAAGTTATGTATATTAAAAAGAAATAAAATAAATATGTAAATAATGAGCTTTGTAAAATGGCGATTATTTTGCTCAACTTCTTGGGGCTGGGGGCACCTCAAAACGCCATCCTACGAAAATAATATTTAGTGGTTTTGATTAACTCTTATAAAGACAACTTTCTATTGCTAGGCCATTATAAAAAAACACAAAAAAAAATTCCATAGGGTATCACTCCACCCTAATATACATACATACATTTTTAAATAAATATACATATATTACGAATTCGCTTTAAGCGTGTTACGTGTCGTACTTTTTTTATTTATAGAAAAAAAACTTTTCAGATACCATATAGAATTTCAACACATACATAGATTACTCTTATCGAAAGGCAAATATGCCAAATAATGCGGTTTGGGATCACGCCCACTTTTATACTGAGTATTTTAAAAAGAGTCGGCCTATCTTGCTTCTTACTTTATAATATAAATGCAAAAGCTTTTGAGTGTGTTTACAAGAGCATCACGATTAACCGCTAAACCAAATACCTGAAATTTTATAGCCTTAATTTTAGGGGCTTGGAAAATTACACTTTGTCCGTATTGCTACTAAGGCTATCTTTGACACGTTGCCACGATATTTGTCAATATGAATATTAAGGAAAAACTATTATTTTACTACTAGAAAAATTTTAAGCAGGGTTACCTTATTTTAATATATATATTAGGATGGGTCGATTTGTATGGACGAAAGTTAACCGATATCACGCCATCGATTTTTCGATAGGATTTGGGCTCAGGAAAGAAAAGTTCCACTACGCATTCCCAAAAAAATAATTTTCTTTCGAGCCTGCGAAATTTCATTTGTTTTATTTTCTTCGACTTTGATTTTTAAGGTTTTTTTCATGAAATACTAAAAAAATTTTCATTTTATTGTAAAATTTCCATGGTTGGGCTACCCTAAAAATGTCCGCTAAAAAAAATTTTTTTTTGGGTCGGACAGGGTATGCATGAAAATTTTACGATCAAATGAAAATTTTTTAGTAGGTCATGAAAAAAACCTTAAAAATCAATGTCGAAAAAAGTCAAAAAAATTTAATTTCGCAGACTCGAAAATAGTGAAAAAGTGATGGCCCATCTGATCACCCAGTTACTCAATTCCCTCAATAAAACTAATTTGCTTTAAAAATACGTAAAGGTCTAATGAGATAATCGCTTCTTTTTTTGAAAATAGTATTACCATATTGGTTCTTCTCCGTTCTGTGGTGGTTTTATGTCTTCTTTTCACAAAATACTTCCTTTTGAAACAAAAAAGAGGAACAATTACCTACAAATTTAGCCATTGTGTACAGCGCTAGGTGACCTCATTCAAAATAAAAAAATTCAGGAGTGCAACATGAGGTTAATCTACATCCGGGAAAGGTCTACCAACATCTGTAGCACTCCTTCAAACTTTAGGGCAGTGTCTTTATGCTTACTAAAATAGTGAAGTGTCGCCCACGTCACATTAAATCCGCATTTAGCCATAAAGCCGCATAAGCCGTATATACAGACACTTTAGCCAGAGCCGCGGTATCCAGAGGATTTAATCTCTGTGGGATTGCAGCGAAGCTCTTTTTTTAGCACAAATTCGAAACCTGGTTGGCACTCATGTGCACAGGCACTACGATAGCTTTTTCGAGGTGTCGTCAAGTAGTTGTTGGTAAGGTGCCGATGGCGGTCTAATCCAAGAATACGACGCGTTTCACCACTCTCGATCAATCTCTAACTTTTCCATTACGTTTATGTGGGTCTATTATACTCCAAATATCTATAATAATAACGGTTATACATAGGTTCCATGCCGTTCGTTTCATAGTCGGGCTAGTAAACTTACTTTTTTATTCCCGCTTCGCCGTTTAAACGGCTAAGGCCGAAAGAACAACAAAGCCTTGTTTAGTGAAAAAAAGTACTCTCATTATCCGAAGCTTAGAATTTTCATTGGAATGTGGTTTTAGGTGGCGGATCTCAAGATCGAGCTGCTTGATTCAAGACGTTGGTAATCATATGCTGCCGCTGAAACGACGAAACTATCCCTGGAATCGTTTATGCCAGATAACCCTAGCCAGGTTGTCGCCTTCCAACATTATCTTATCACCAAACTGAATTTCAGTGGCTACCCAGAGGATACTTGCCTGCGACTTCCGATCGCAGTAGTGAGTTGTGTGCAGCGCATGCAAACGAATCTCCCTGGCCATTGGTGAAGGCGTTCAGAAGCTTTCCTCACTAACATGGACTTCTACACGCGGCTCCCTCCTCTTGTAAATAAATATGCTAATACGTCTTAGTCATATCTGGCAAAAGACGGCCCTAGCATCTGATTAGTTGGGAAGTTCTTTAGCTGCTAACCCTAAAAACGTAGCCAAATAAGCCGGTCCTACTTCCTTTTCATGTATATTTCTTTTATTCTAGAGGTAATCATTAAAAGACCATGCATTATTGGATTATCTGTCATGGAAAGGGATTTTCCTCTTATAGGCGAGTACAACTCGCAATATTTGATAACGACATCTTAAAACCTGCTGAAAATTCGCGAGTTGCAGCCTCTCCTATTACTGTATCCATTGTAGCTTACAAATAAAGCCTTAAGCCATATAAATCGTAGTAGTCCTACTATGGATCCTACTTCAATGTATTTACACAAATATTTGTTCAATGAGAAAAACAAAACACTATTAATAATGTGACGAATATAACCATATCTAATGGTGATCTCTTTTCTACACGAAAATGTCGCCTTCACGCCAACTCTTCAATAAGTTGTGTTCTGTTGTACCTACCCCTAAAAATGGCCAAAAATGCAACATTACTTGCCCCTCGCTGCCATTGACGGCGCAGAGAACAGCACTGTCAATCAGCTGATGAATCACATTGACAAATAAACACAGTATACTAAAAAGAATTTTATTTGTATAAATATAATTTGCGAAAGTTTTTGTTTATTTGGTGCCAAGAAACAGCTGATAACGTGACAGGGTTACAATTTTTGTTCTTTTCAAGTCATGCAGGGTGTCACTGAACATTTTAAGTGGCTACAATTTCACAGGGCGCAGTGAGAATCCTAAAAATGTTTGCCCCTGAAAGTGGGGACATTTTCGTGTAGAAAAGAAATCACCATAAGGAAATTAAATAAAGGCACAGCAACATTTAAGCAGGCGACATAAACACATTAATCATCATGTACACACATACATACATACAAGCAGCAGAGAGTACTCACAAACGCATGTCATCATCCGCGAAGTAGTACTTACATATACCCACGCATATGGTTAGACACTACAAATACACGCGCGTATGGCTGGTGACCAGGTAGAGGATTCTAGAAGAAGAAACGTCTAGACATTTGGCAGAGAGTATGAAAGCAGCATAAGCTGAGTAGTCCGATACAGTTTGATTTAAGCACGATATTGGTTGCGTAGTAGAAGTGTTATTGTGAAGTACTTTCAAAGTAGTCTAATAAAGACCATTTTGCATTATTGAATATTGGAGTTATTTATTCAAGAATTTAGCGATACGAATGTTAGTAGAAGGTGTAAAATAAGCCCAGTTTCACTTAATTCGTTACAATAAGAAAATTATCCTTTTCTCTTCCAGCACTAATCTCAGAGATGCTGAACGCTTGATACTCCAAGAAACCAAAATTTCCCGTGATCATTTAACACCAGAAATAGCTTTACATCTCATAACACCGGAGTGTCGACTTTTCAACGAACCTGTACCCGCCTTTGACACTACAAAAGTTTTTAAATATGATCCTTTTTGGGCTTTCTATTGGCCTGGTGGGCAGGCAATCAGTCGGTAAGTTTTTGATTGGAAAAAGTTGTAGATTAGATAAAAGGTTAGATAAAATCACGGTGGACCAAGTTCACACTTACTAACTTACTTCTTTTGTATTTATACGTGCAAAACCCCGGGCAGGAAGTGGCTCCACCTATTCATTATGCAGTAATTTACCAAATAAAAGTTTCCGAGTGTACTTCTGCAATGAAAAGCTTCTCTGTGAAAACTCATCTGTCTTTTAGATGCCCTTCGTAGTCGGCGTAAAACATGTCCCGCTAATTTGTAGGGAAAATTAAAAGGAGAAAGACCAATTTGGAAGAAAAGTTCGGCCTAAATCTCTGCGCCTGCATTTATTTTTTTATTTCTACAGTTCGCTCTAATTTCAAAGCATCCGTAAACTGTCGCAGATTCATATTTATTCATCTTACCCAAAATCTCCAGAAAGAAGTGGAGATGGAGACGCCAGTATTTGGCATCGATGTCGGAACCTTCTAGATCAACCCCCCCTCTCCATCCATAAGTCAAGTCTTCTAAATATCTGGACGTATTTCTTATTTGTATTACGCTCAACAACTCTATGAATTTCATAAACCGGAAATATAGAACGTATCAAAGGAGAATGCGATGACCCTTAATGTGTTCCGAAGAAAAAATATTCGCTGGTTAGGTCTTATTATGCTTATGAAGAAGAGTTAACTGAGTTCCTTGTGACAGCTGAAGGAATACTTTGTGCTTTCAATCAGTTATGTTGCCGTAAAGAAGGAATGATTGGCGTAACTAACTACGAGACGAACAAAACCTCTTTGTTCCCATTCAATATTTGAAAGATTAATCAAAAGTCGAGTTGGACAGGTTTGTAGGATTAGATTATGTTAAGCCAGTTAGTCCTCTTATCAAATAATAAAAGCTGTTTAGGTCCAAGCTTAATTGCAGCCTCAGGGCTTTGATAACTCTGCACAAAACTCGTAACAAAAATGTGTTCCACCTTCTGTTTCTTCAGCCTACACTTCATGCTTCTGCTGTCAGTGACGAGACCTAATTTATAAGTTTGAGAAGCCAAAAGGCAGTGTCTCGTTAGTACGCTCATCACGGGGATATGCGCAGCTTTGTTAGGCTTCTATCGTTTGATTTTGACGTGACCTTAGGGATTTTATAGCCGCGAGTTTCAATCCACGCCTTCTCAGCTTTATTCATCATATACAAATCTTGGCTTCTATTCATCTATTTCTCCCAAACGGACTGGGACGTCTACCGTATATTCATTGTGTGCTACATCTCCCCATATCTCCAGAAACCCAGTATATATAGATGTAAGCTCCGTCCTGAATCGCAAGTGAATATTTCTGTTCTTTTGACTATCATACCGTATCTAATCCATCCTATTGTTTATTATTCTTCTCTTTATATTTATGCTATGCCAGTTACATACTTGACAATCCCTTTTTGGTGAATAACAAAGCAGTATTGGACTTCGGCAGTGGTTGTGGGGCCAGTTCCATAGCAGCTCTAATGCACAAGGCAAAATATGTTGTGGCGAACGATATTGATGCAGGTAAAATAAAATTTAAAAGACATTTTCTTTTAAATTAAATCAATTTAAAAAAAAATCGACTTGGAGATGCCGGGGATCGAACCCGGGGCCTTTCACATGCAAAGCGAACGCTCTACCACTGAGCTACATCCCCGCACATAAGTTGTATGTCTAAGTACACATTTCAGCTTTTGCATTAATTTATGAGTCTCTCTATCTCATTTTCCCTCACGCTCTCATTTGTTTGTTTGTTTATTTCTCAGTTGCCGGTTGTGCTGCCACTTTGAATGCTCAATTGAATGGTGTTGACTTGACATATTTACATATTTGTACGGAGAATTTATTAGTGACGTCAGCCGCAACTGCGACGTCAGAGCTAATAAAAGAAGACTTGATTTTGTTGGGAGATGTTTTTTATGATGAAGAATTTGCTTCCATATTACAGCCTTGGCTTAAATACTTACGTGCAGCTGGCAAACAAATAATTGTAGGTGATCCAGGACGTCATGGGTTGACAGCTGACCGAAGGCAGGATATGAAATTATTGGCTAAATATGAATTAACGGAAAGTGGATGTATTGAGAATAATGGTTTCCGTTTTGTTAGTGTTTGGGATCTGAAGTGAAAGGGAGAATTGTATAGTTTTGTTTAAATTAAATAAATAGAAACTTTTTTTGTTTAAATATTTTTCATTTTTTGTGCACAAATTAATATTTTGATGTAAGAAAAATAGGACATATTTAACAGAAAAGAAGTGCTTTTATTTTGGAAATTTGGTCAGTACTTCAGATAAAAAATTCCAATATAAAAATTTCCAAAAATTTTGGAGATGCCGGGGATCGAACCCGGGGCCTTTCACATGCAAAGCGAACGCTCTACCACTGAGCTACATCCCCTCATATTTGCCCGTTGTCAAATTGCCGTTTTGAGATTAAGCTGAAAAAATTCCAACAAAAAAGGTGTAAGACCCCAGCTAACAAAAACATTGAAACCTTGTAATACAGAGCAGAAAAATAAGCTATCTATAAAATCAATGCTGACCCTATTCAGTAACTGTGAGTTTTTTTAAAATGTACACTTTTTCTTCATATAATTTGTATGAACGAAAAATGTACATTTCAAAACTCATAGTTACTGAATAGGGCCCCTGCTAAAATTTTTTTATATTGAAGTGCAAACCATTTGCCCTCACTAGGGTAGGCACCTTGTCGTTGGTGTGAGGTCTTAGCCGAACTCCATAGCGCCCGACTATGAGGCGGGGCTGTTTAGGACTAACATCTACGCCGTTTCGCCTCATAGGATGGCGGCGGGATGTCGGTGACCAAACCCTGCCAACCCCTAATCCAGGGTGTTATGCGGACCGTGCCTATTGGACGATTTGCAGCCAGGGGATAAATTCGGCTGTATTCGAACGGAGCCTTCCCGATACCGAGCCACCTCTGGAAGTATTTATGGCCTTACCACAGTAAGGGGTGCTGCTGTGGCGGACGGTTCTTTCCCCGTATATAATACGGGACCGCTGAGCCCGCCTTGTCGGGCAGGTGGTCGTACGACCAAGATGAACGACTCATTACCTGATTGTAATAAGGACGATGTAAAGAGGAGGACTGAGTCGTAATCCAAGGACTACAAATACGAATTAAGCGATGCGTCGGACTCGGGGAGCGAGAGTAGTGCTGATTCAATGAACTCCGTGTTGGAGAAGCACACAAATGAAAACGGTGTAGAAGAGTGGAGAAGGGTACGGAGCAGAGGAAGTAAAAGAGCTCTCTCGCAGTACCGTGCAGCACTAAGAATTATACAACGCTTGGTAGCAGTGGTCAACCCAACTGAAGTGGAGATCGAGCGCTTGGAATGGGCCCATGAAGCGGTATAAGTAGGCGACAAGCCTGCTTTCAAGAGGCAGAAAGGACCCAGTTCTAGAGCTGCGAGGCAGGGCAGTCGCACAGACACGACAAGTAGGCCCAAAGCTGAAAGACAGATGGGCTCCAATAGCGAGGTAGCAACTACCTCCAAAGCTGCGAGTCAGAGGGAAGTTCCAACTACGGAAGTAGGAGATAAGCCAAAGGGAGATAAAGCTAAGACTCCGGCTTTCTCGGAGGCGTTAAAGGGAGTTAACGCTAAGACTCCGGCTTTCTCGGAGGTGCCAAAGGGAGATAACACTAAGACTCCTGCTTTTCCCGAGAAGATGAGTGATGTGGCAAAGCAGTCACTGACTGTGGCGCTGGTTGATCGTAGCAATCCTTTCGGACAAATGACTACTGAAAGGTGGAGATCTGTGGAAAGGGAGATTATTAGCTTAATGCTTAAGATGATGCGGGAACAACCAAGTAAGCCCCTTCCAACCTTTGATTCGGGGGGATGGTATAATGGTGTGAAGATGATAGCGTGCGACAACATCGCGAGCTTGCGGTGGCTGGAGGAAGTGGTTCCAAACCTCCAAAGGCAAGGCACGAACGCGCGGTTTGAGGTGGTGGATAAAGCGCAAATCCCCTCGGTACCAAAAGTTAAGGTATGGATACCATGCGTGATGAAGTCGGAGGATACACTGCGACTTCTGCAGAATCAGAATCCGAACATACCGACACAGGATTGGAAGGTACTTACTGTATATCGGCCTTCCGAGGATGGTCAGTTCTACATCTTCCAAATAAACAAGCAGGCGGAGGATATTTTGTACACGCAGCTTGGCAAAATGTCATTTGGCACTGGCAAAATTTACGTGCGACTCAGGAAAAGAAGTCCCGAAGATAAAAACCCTAACACGCTAGAGGTGGGCGAAGTCAAAAAGGACCTCAAAAGCTTAAGAGAAAAACAACAGGTGGAGGTCCCCAACGTCACCACGAACGTGCTAGAAGAGGACCAACCGCTAAATGGTGCTGTGACTCGCACAGAGGAACACCCGGCACAACAGTCACGAGAGGCTGAAGAGGGCCTCGAATACTCTAAACCAAAAGGGCAAGGGGAGGACGACGACGTCAAGACGAAGGTGCTGGAGGAGGACAAACAGCCCAATGGTGCTGCGAGTCCTACAGATAAACCTCCAACACAGTAAAGTGGCATCGCGCGAACTGCTCCTAACCTTTGAGGAGGGTTCGTTTGACGTGGCGTTGATCCAGGAGCCGTGGCTCTCATCGGGAGAAAAGGTTTCTGGACTCAGCGCGCGCGGGTTTGGCGTTTACTGCGCGCAAACGGAAGGACGAGTGCGAGCTGTAGTAATGGTAAGGAAAGAGCTGCATTATATATGCTGCCTAATTACACCACTGAGGATCTCGTAGCGGTGGCCGTTGAGCAAAAGAATAAGCAGGCATTTATCCTGGCGTCCTGCTACATGGCCCATGCTGCGGAGGTTCCACCGATGGAGTGCAAAAGGCTAGTTCAGGAGGAAGGGCGCAAAGGGCGGTTGATCATAGGCGCAGATGCAATGCGTGGGGAGGAGCAGATACGAACGAGAGAGGCGAATCTCTATTTTGTTACATCCTGCAAACCAATTTGCAGATAGCCAACAGGGGAAATGTCCCTACATACATTGGTCCAACATCCAACAATGTTCTGGATATTACATTGAGCTCCGAGCGTGATATATCAAGGTATGATTGGATGGTTCTTGATAGACCATCCTTCTCCGACCATGCGTATATCAGCTTCAACATCCCCCTAAAGAGGGTAGAGAAGGGAGGAACCTTTAGAAACCCTAGGTCAACGAACTGCACTAAATTCCAGAAACATGTAGAAACAAAACTGGGACAACCCAAAGTAGTTGCTAATGTAGGGAAACTAGAGGAGTCGAATGAATTCCTAAAAAGGACGCTTATAACTGCGTATAACAAAGCTTGCCCTCTAAGAAGATTCAGAGGAAAAGCAAAGCCGCCATGGTGGGGCAATGAGCTGAGTCTTCTAAGAAGGCAGGTAAAAGAAACGTTTAAGCTCACAAAGACCGGGGAAAGCGAAGCGTGTCGGGACGAGTACAGGGATCTACTGATGATCTACAAGCGTGAAATTACCAGGGCGAAGAGAAACTCATGGAAAAGTTCCTGTACGGACATAGAGTGCTCCAGGAAACAGCACGGTTTAAAAAAGTCCTAGCAAAGGGAAACATAGTCCAGGGACTAATAAAGAAAGAGAACGGGGAATGGTCACATAATAGTGAGGAATCCCTTGATGTGCTTCTCGATACACATTTCCCATCGAGAGACGGTTTAGAAGAGCCAGCAGACATCACTCACAATTCGATCACGGAGCTAGTAGTCCCGGGCTTGGTGAGCGATACCAAGATCGAGTGGGCAGTGAAGACGTTTTCTAAGTTTAAATCGCCGGGCCCAGATGGTATATTCCCGGCCATGCTACAAGTCTCAAGTAGGGAGATCGTGGAATGGTTTAAAATAATATTCGATGGGTGTAAAAGACTGAATCATGTACCACACCCTTGGAGAACTGCTCGTGTAGCTTTTCTACCAACGGCGAGGAAGATCGGCCACGTGTATCCCAAAGACTATAGACCCATTAGCTTAACATCATTTCTGCTCAAAACCTTTGAGAGGCTGATAGATGTGTACATAAAGTCCAACGTGGATGAAAAGCTGCTCTCAACAACACAGCATGCGTACACCAAAGTCAAGTCGGTAGACACCGCATTGCATAGGGTGGTAATAAGCATAGAGAAATCCCCGGAATATAAGGAGTATGCTCTAGGAGTCTTCTTGGACATTGCCAGGGCTTTCAATAATGTTGCAAAATGGCCGATTAATGCCTTAATCAGATGGATCGGCTGCATGTTAAATTGCAGAAAGATTACGTCACAATGGGGATTGTACGAGGCCACGAAATCAGTGGACAGGGGAACGCCGCAGGGAGGAGTTCTATCACCTCTGATGTGGACGCTGGTCATCAACCAACTGTTCAGGCAATTCGATGAGGGACCCGTAAAACTTACGGCTTACGCAGATGACGTTGCAATTGTCATAAGTGGAAAGTGCCTTCCGATTAGTTCTTTGATGGATCGGGCGCTTCAGGATATTCATACCTGGGCATCTAATGTCGGGTTGAAAGTCAATGCGGAGAAGACGGATATGGTCTTGTTTACAAAGAGGTACAAGGTCCCACATTGGACCAGGCCTAAGTTAGGAGGGGTGACCTTACAGGAGAAACCTTGCACAAAGTATCTAGAAATCATCCTAGACAGCAAGCTGTCATGGCAGCTCAACGTGGAGGAGAGGGTCAAGAAGGCCTCAACGGCACTCTATGCATGTAAAAGAATGCTGGGGTGTACGTGGGGCCTATCGCCCTCTATTTCTCATTGGGTTTTTACAGCGATTGTAAGCCCTATTCTGTACTATGGAGTTCTTGTTTGGTGGAAAGCCACACAAAAAACAACATACCTCAAAAAATTAGAGCGGGTATGCAGACTATCGATGCTTAGCATTACGGGAGCCCTGAAAACAACCCCGACGGCTGCACTGTATGCCATTCTGCATATTCCACCTGTAGACCTGGTAGCAAAGAACAAAGCATTAACGACCGCAACCAGGCTCGGTGCTTCGGGCAGCTTGAGCGCCGACCATATGGCCATAGTAGTAAAGCGGCATCAATCACAAGACGAGCATACTACCTGATTCCCTATCTGCGCTTCGAGGGAGATCTTAAGGTGCAAATGGCGGACGAGGCGATACATGTGTACACCGATGGTTCCAAAGTAGTGGAAGGAGTAGGCTCTGCGGTATACTGCGCTGATCCGGAAATAAGCAGATCCTACAGGCTGCCGGATTACTGTAGCGTTTTCCAAGCGGAAATATTAGCCGTAACCAAAGCAGTAGAAACCCTGGAAGAGAATAGCTTAAGCTGCAACCGTGTAACTTTTATATTGCCAGTCAAGCAGCAATTAAGGCAATAATCTCGCATAACACAGCATCTAAATGCGTGTTAGAGTGTAAGCAGTCCCTGGAGAGAATTGGGACAGGGAGAAGCATACATCTATATTAGGTCCCAGGGCATATGGGAATAGATGGGAATGAAAAAGCGGACGAACTAGCTAAAAAGGGCGCGTCCCTTGAAGCTTGCTCCGTAGACGTCCCAATTAGATTGGGCGAGATTAAGCGAAGGCGAGAGGTGCACATTATCGACCAAGCGGGAAAGGTTTGGATTCAAGCGCGTGGCTGTAAAGTGTCGAAAATTATGTGTAGGTCTTACAACTTTAGACTAACACAGTTGATTCTATCATTAAAAAGAGAGGACTGTAGACTCATGACGGGTATTCTGACTGGACACTGCCTTCTGGCATCACATGCCTTTAAATTAGGCTTGGTCAGTGATAGCAGATGTAGGAAGTGCGGGTTGGAGGAGGAAACGATCGAGCACGTTCTGTGCTCGTGCCCTGCAATTGCCAGGCTAAGACTCCAGCTATTAGGAGTGATACAGCTTTCAGATCTAGAAGCAGCAAGTGGCTTAAGTCCTAGGAAGCTTCTAGTATTTGCCAGGAGGACTAAGTTATTTTATAACATAGGTCCTGGTTTTTGATAGGGTTTTTCAGTTTGGTCGTTAAAACAAACTTCTGGTAACACTACGGACTCAATCAGTCTATGTGAGGTCCTCATGGACCGGCCAGTTCAACCTAACCTAACCTAAACCATTTGACATTTGTTTTTGTATTTAAAAAAAAAAAATAAATTTTTAAATATTAAAAAAGCTCAAAAGTTTTAATATATCGATTCCTTTAAACATTCGCTATATCCTCACAATACTAATTGCCTGATTTTTCAGTGCGAGTTTAAACTACAGTTAAAGTTGACTAGAGATTTTATACTAAAGGGTTAAAGGGCTAATTAAACTTCCTTAACCCTAACGCGATAGTCGCAACCATACCCATATCCATAACCATCTCCAATGTGATCGGTTAGTGATGCCTTAACCTAAAAATCGTGAAAATTTCATAAAAATGAAGAAAACGCAAAAAATTACAAACATATTCCACGAAAAATAAGTCTCTTAGTCATAACGTATCCAAAACAATGAATCAAATCTACAAAAAGTTATTAAATTCACCAACTCAAATATGTTTAGGTTATGGATATGGTGATAAACCAAAAAGCAATTGGTTGGCTATGATATCGTTATGGCGTTAGCTTTATGGTATTGCACCAATAATCGATTACATTGATTTCCATAAGGTATGTTTGATCATCTGTTTTATCTGGGTATGTTTTTATGGTTATAAGTCACCATTAATTGACCCTTAAGATGAGCAGAAAAATTTTATGTTATAGAACAAAGTGGCAAGTGAACTGTAACTGTAGTTTAAACTCGCACCGGGCATAAGAGAAAATAAATTTAATTCTCAAAATTCAGCACAGTAACTTCACTCAGACCGGTTGATATTTAGTTCAATTGTTATTGCATTTATATGGCATTCAGATCATCTCACACCAATTTTTTTACGATACGTGAATTATTACAGGAGTTACAGCTTTGAAATTGTGGTGAAAAACCGAGTCCAAAAAGGGCGGAGCCACGCACATTTCTTAAAATTTTGAATTGATTTTGCTGTCGACCAAAATGTAACTCAAAATACAATATTTGAACAAGTTTGCTTCATTAATAGTTAATCTATTGCGAGTCAAAGTTTCAGCAACTGCTAGAGCCTTAACTTAAGATAGTGGAGACCACGAAAAGTAACAAATTAAATGGTTTTTCTCCTCGCGAAACCTGGCATTATCACCGACTAAATCCTCTGCGACCTTATTTACAACATGGACGTCCCAAATGTCGACAATTTTGAACATCCACGTCGATGCCACTACGCTACCGACTGTCCTACACCCCAAAATCTTGGGTGTGACGTTTGATCAGGATCTACATTTTGGTGAGCATGCAGCCGCAATTGAAAATCCAGAGCCATAATAAAATCCTCAAATATCTTGCTGGCAGTACTTAGGGAAAAGATAAAGAAACACTCCTTACTACTTACAAAGCAAGTGGCCAGCCGATTGCATGCTGCGCGTCCCCTATATGGTCGCCAAGCTTAAAAACTACTCACTGGAAGAAGCCACAGGCCTACCAAAATGCTGCTCTCAGAACCGCCACGGGCTGTCTTCTTATGTCCCTAGAACAACATCCTTCATAAGGAGTCGAGAATACTCCCCATCAGGGAGAGAAATGAGATGCTAACCAAACAGTTCCTGTTGAATACCCAGAAACCTGGGCATCCCAACAGGCATCTGATTAATGAGCCAACACCGCCCAGGGGCTTAGGGAGTCATCTAAAAATAAAATAAATGTAAGGCGCGATAACCTCCGAAGAGATTTTAGGCCGAGCTTCTCTTCCGATTTGCGTCGTGCTCCTTTTTAATTTTTCCTACAAATTGGCCGGACGGGACCTACTTGTTTTATGCCGACTCCGAACGGCATTTGCGAGGCAGATGAGTTTCCACTGAGAGCTTTTCATGGCAGAAATACACTCAGAGTGCTTGCCAAACACTGCCGAGGGGCGACCACGCTTAGAAAACTTTTCTTCTAACTGAAAAACCTTATTTCTAAAATTTTGATGTTGCTTTGCACGGGGTGTGAACCCAGAGCATTCGGTGTGGTAGGCGGAGCACGCTACCATCACACCACGGTGGCCGCCGTCAGAGTCATCTCCGTAAGCATTATGAGGAAATACGGCACCTGAGAACTCAGCCGTACGAAGCCAAAAAACACAAGCAGGTTCTCAGTGAACTCCACAAACAGGCGTCGGACCTTTATGTCAGGAATTGCCCGGAGAATCCAGTACTCAAAGAAAAGTACCCAAAAGTTGTGGAAGAGGAACGCATACTCCCCAGGGAAACACGTGTCACTCTTGCTCAACTTCGTTCTGGATACTGTAACAGTCTAAACTCTTACCTATCCAGAATCAACCCCGACATACAAAATGTATGCCCCGCTTGCAATGTGTCCCCACATGACACCAACCATCTCTTTAATTGTAATGTGGAACCAACGCCTCTAACACTCCTCTCATTATGGTCCACCACTGTTGAAACATCAAGTTTCCTTGGACTTAGAGGACATTGAAGACAATTTGTGATCGGTCGAACCTATTGGATGGGAGAAGCACTGCTACAACAACAACCACGAAAAAGTAGATACTTCAGGCTGGCCCTTTGGAGAATTTCATGATGTTAAACTTCGAACTGAGCGCGAAACTCGAGCAAGAGATAGGCAGCAAGATATTTGCAAAGTACTAAATTTTGCTACGCCGTGTTCCGAACATCTCAAGACGCGCACATGCGACTTATCATGACTTTCAATACCATAGGGGTTGAATAGCTCTGTTAATAAAAGATAGTTTGAAAAAAACTAACTACTTTTGTATGATATTGGCCTAAAAGGTCACAGATGGTTGTTTTTGCATTACTTGTCAACTAACTACAAATCAAACGAAAAATACGTTAGCTTAAGTATTACCAACTATTCTTTGTATTCGCTATATAAAAGTAAAGGCTTGGTTTTCTCGGAAAACGGTGCCGCTATTAGCTTGTTTATATCGACACAATAATCGTGCTGTGTACAACCGACTTGAATCACATGTTCTTCTACGCTTAGGGCTTTATCCTTTATCGGTATCAAAGCTTCCATCTTTAATTAATTCAAAAAGAATTTTTCATTAAATTTAAATTAAAATTAAATGACAAAATATCTGCAAAAAAATGTATCCCGCTTTTTATTTTCCAAAGCAAATCAAATTTTAAAACCTATACGATATGAAGTGGGAAAATTGTGGCGATCATCTACATATTTTGACGAATATTAGCTAAACGGTTAATCGCCAAAGAAGTAAGTAAGGGCTTAACTGTGTGTGGAGGTTTTAACGCCTTCCGGCTTTTTACTCCATATCGCTAAGGGATTAAGAGCACGTGAGAGTCTCTGCCTTTACAGAGAATGTGAACCGGAGTTTCATTATGTTGTTGTTGTTGTTGTTGTATTAACAATAAAGACATTCCCCGAAGTTTTGGGGAGTGTTATCGATGTTTATAGTCATTTGCCGGTTATAGATCCGAGACGTTCCGGTAACAAAGCACCATTAAGGTACTATCCCGATCATCTCAGGAACGATTAATATGACCACATTAAACCTAGAGGGCCATCCCCCACCCACTGTTCCATGAGGAACTTGGGGTCGCCAGAGCCTCACCTGCTAATTATGTGTATGATAAATTCATATTTGTAACAGGATCCCCCTGGCGTGGGTAAGGTTAACACTAGGTTTGCGGATGATATGAAACTATAAAACTTTGTATATCGGATAGACTTACTTAGTTGGGTAATATCGTAAACTACAGTGTCCCATATAGTAGCCAGTGAGAAATCGTCTTTGCTAAGATAAATGACCTGTGTGGGTCATAGAGTGCTGCTAAAGCACCCTGCTTGGTTAGGTTGTCTGCCTTCTCATTACTTTCATGTCCCTGATTCACGTAAACCACCCTAACTAAACCTTGTTTTTGACTTCCATATGATTTAGGTCTCCAAAGAACTCATCTACTAGCTTAGAATTGTAATCGTAAGGCTGCCTGGCTGTCTGACATTATGAGGATACTCCTCGAGAATAACCCTCTTTGTAGACATTATCTACCGCAAACTTCTAGTACATGGATTTCTGCTTGAAAAATATGGCGGTAGCATCCCATTGGTATCGATTCTCGAAGCTCAGCCCGTAGATCATACTAAACCAGACCTCTGAGTCGGGTTAAGTATATAGATTTCCTGTTTCCACAATAAACACCTCAAAATACCGTGAGCTTCTGAGCGTAGGGGCCATTGAATAACGTAGTTGCAATACGGGATTTACTCTGAATTTTCTTATAACCTTCATGTCATGTCATGTTTCCGCTCTTTGACTCAGAGATATTTTAAAGTCTTAGTGCAGCAAAGAGCAACTCTTTCTGTATTAGAATAGGTCAGGGCCCGCATGTTTTGCCATAGATTCGAGTCCCGGCTTCACTACATAGTATAAAACAAAGTCGCCTTTTCTATCCCTGTCCCTTTGAATGCTTGAACCTTTAAAACTACGTAACGGATTTTGACGCGGTTTTTTTTAATAGATAGAGTGATTGAGGAGGACGGTTTCTATGTATAATAATATTAATATTCTAGCTAGGATCTTGAGATCAAAACGTGGACCTGGATAATCCTGGGATGTGTTTTTACATTATTGGTATCAAATCGAAGCTGTTGATGTGTGCTTCAGTACAGAGTATTTTGAATACCGCTGGGTGACTAGGGTATCGAGATATAGGCCAAAACGAAGACCCGGATACCCCTAGAATGTGTGTGTAATATGGATATGAAATGAAAGCTGTTGCTGAGAGCTTTAAAGTAATTTTCATTGTGATATTCGATTTAGTCGCATCAATCTGGCAAAATTGATAAATATGCATGCGAAGTCGAAATAAAGACCTGAATTAATAATACCCATATTAGTATTTACGATACTTTTTTCCGGGAAGCAGACCAGAGACGAACTTGGACTGGGTATATGACTAGGACTGTGACTGAGACTCGGAGTGGGACTGGGTCTGGGACTCGGAATGGGACTGGAATAAAATACATACCACCCTGGGCTGGCAATAAGGGATGAAGAATGAGAAGGACTTGAGAGAACAGAAAAGAGAGGACACTGAGAAAGAGATAGAATGAGGCGAAGATGGAGATAGATGAAGCGAAAAAGATGGAGAGGAGTGAATAAAAGGATTAGGAAAAAGTGAAGAGGGGGAGGGCAGAGTTAGACGGAAAAAGTTTATTAAAATGTATGCAGATAGACCAAATTTAGGACTTTAGAACAACGTCTACCGGGTCTGTTAATAAATCAAACGACGCTTTCTTTAATATTTTTTAACATTTATTTATATTGTTATATGCGTTGTATATTTGTGTTTGTGTGTGTTTTGATCTCTTTTCTCCATTAATGAATTTATTTTGTTTATTTATTTTTTCATCTCATTATAAGTTTTAAAAATTAAACAATTGAAGCTTTGTAATGCTCCTTTACATACAATAATGTTTTTCATTATTAAATATTGTAAATAACATGGATTGTAATAATATGGATAAAAAAAATAACTTCTTCGTATGTGTGTATGCAATATGTACCGAACTGTTTTTTTTTTTTTTTTAATTTTAATAAAATATACACAAACAAATACATGATGACCGCCTAAGTAAAATTATACTTATCGCAAACTCATGACCTATTTTTTTTTTATATATATATATATATTTTTTTTGGGAAGGATGCAAATCAATCAGTGAAAATTTTCTTTTGATTTGACATTCTACTGCACGGCGAATTGGTTGAATTTGCTTTGCAAATGGTATGGATTCGCCTTGAGTAATATGTCAGTTAATCGAAACCAAGGCGAATTCAGTACCAGGTGTTGTTATCCCAACAGCTGATTGCTTCTTCTTGATTATTTTCCATACAACGCTCTATACGTTAATATGTCAGTAAATCGAAATCAATGAAAATTTTCCTTTGACTTGAAATTCTTGTGCACGGCGAATTTGTTGAATTCGCTTTGCCAACCTGGTATGGATTCGCCTTGATCGAAACCAATTAAAATTTTCTTTTGACTTTTGACATTCTTCTGCACGGCGAATCGGTTCATTTTGCTTTGCCACCACCTGGTATGGATTCGCCTTGTGGAGGATGTTGACATTTTTTATTTACTATTTTAGTTTTTTTTATTTTAAGCTTTAGTTTTTACATTATTAAGCGCTTAAAACTAATTAATTTATGTCAGTAATTAAAACTTATCTTAGCTTATTTATAAGTATGTACGTGTGAAGTATTTATATTCATATAAACGCATTTAGCCACACACACACTTTGCCATTTTTTCTTTGTTTTTCAATGTGAAAGGTAAAAAGGGCAAAATTCATTTTTTAAACACGCTATACGCAATATTGCCATTTTTAGCGAAGAGTTACAAATACAAAATCAAAAATTCATAATAAAAAACATATTTTATGTTGCTTTGCTTTTACAACTAGTATTTTTTTTTTTACTTTTTTTCGTTTTTTGTATATCTGTATTTTAGTGTTCAGTGTTAATTTATTTTACAGTTGCTTTTTACAGTTTTCAATTTTTATTTATTATTATGACTACATTTATTTCTTTTTAAATACTTACGTATTTATTAAATTTATTGAAAATTGATTTCGTAATTAATGTTTTCATTTGGCATAACTTTGGCCGAAAAAAAACTTATGCCAGGTCTGCACAATAGGCCTGATTGCATTCACGACGGCGAGGTCCTGAAGGTTTATTGTGGCCATATAAATCGTTCCCGAGATGGTCGGGCTAGTACCTTAATGGGGCTGTATTACCGGAGCGTACCGGATCTGTATCCGACAAAGGACCATTACATCGATAACGCTCCCCAAAGCCTTCGGGGAGTAACTTTATCGCTACAAAAACAACAACAACCGATTTTAAACACTTTTCCAGACATCAATGTATGCCTTATATGTATGTAAGCATCGTGTGTAGTTTAAAGAAATGACGAAACCCCCTAGTTGAAAAAACGATTGTATGGGAAATATGTATATTATGTTATAGTGGTGCGAGCTGGTCGGTTCCGATAAATTAATAACATAAATAAATGTAAGGTGCGATAACCTCCGAAGAGATTTTAGGCCGAGCTTCTCTTCCAATTTGCTTCGTGGTTCTTTTTTTTTAATTTGTCCTACAAATTGACGGGACGGGGCCTACTTGTTTTATGCCGACTCCGAACGGCATCTGCAAGGCAGATGAGTTTTCACTGAGAGCTTTTCATGGCAGAAATACACTCGGGGTGCTTTCGAAACACTGGGGGCGAGCCAGCTTAGAAAAATTTTGAAAAACCTTATTTCTAAAATTTTGATGTTGCTTTGCCCCGGGCGTGAACCATTCAGGATCTTCTGTGTGCTAGGCAGAGCACGCTACCATTACATACTCAAGTTGAAGGACTAATTGCGTTCAGATAGACAGTCCAACGGACATAGCTCAATCAGCTCAACCCGTAAATGTATGTAGATACATATACATGTAAAAAAAACACGCTAATATTTCGTATAGATTTGACTTCACGCAACGCTGGTCGGAATTATGTTTATATGAACTTTTTTCCAAGAAAGTACACTATTTTTGTATATTGGAAACCAACTTCTAATTGCCTTATTTTCCTCCGGATTAGAGACCGAAATACTGGCGAAACTTGGCAGCCAAACATGACTTGACTCAATGATTCCACCTCACCATCCTACACGCAGCTGCACCAGTAAGGGGTTTCGAGTTAATACAATTTAACCGCCTAGACTGTGTTATTTGTAGTAAAACTTATTAGAGGGATGGAAAATAGCCCTTTTCTGATTGGTGAAATTCCCTTGTTCCCTTTAGACCATCTAGACATTTTCAACCGCTTCATATAAGCGCATGCAGATCGAATTTCGAAATGCACGAACCTCTTCGTTTTCTGTGTACTGACTTCAATAAGCACTGCAAAAACATTGATACGTGTCTCACTCCAAATAATAAAAAAATATAAATATATCACGTCCTTACCAACCTCCCACTCTTATCACCAGCTCCAGTAACTTTGGGCGGGTGGCTTGGAATTGCGTACTTTCCAACCTCCCACACATCGCAGCCCTACTTGTTGTGTGTCAAAAATACATCAACTGCTCGAAATCACGTCTTATCACCAGCTCCAGTAACTTTGGGCGGGTGGCTTGGAATCGCGTACTTGCCAACCTCCCACACATCGCAGCCCTACTTGTTGTGTGTCAAAAATACATCAGCTGCTCGAAATCACGTCCATTACGCCAGCACTAATAATCAGTTCCCGTTGTTCGGCATCACAGTCCATCCCGACAACTGATTTAATAATGTAGACATATGTGACCCGGTCTATGAAAAGGTGGCTTATGACTCAAAAAAGAAATTGCGAGAAACAGCTGTTGACAGCGTGCTCCGCCTACCACACCGTATGCCCTGGGTTCACACCCCGGGCAAAGCAACATCAAAATTTTAGAAATAATGAATGTTTTATTAATATCCTGTTATTTAATGTCTGTTGTACTATAAAAGATCATACATGATCTTATTGTACTAATATATATTTCTTTAATAAATGAAATGAAATGAAATAAGGTTTTTCAATTAGAATAAAATTTTTCTAAGGGGTTCGCCCCTCGGCAGTGTTTGGCAAGCGCTCCGGGTGTATTTCTTCCATGAAAAACTCTCAGTGAAAACTCATCTGCCTTACAGATGCCGTTCGGGGTCGGCATAAAACATGTAGGTCCCGTCCGGCCAATTTCTAGGGAAAATCAAGAAGAGCACGACGCAGAAGCTCCTTTTTTTATTTTTAAGGGATTTATAGGCTGGCCAGATTATCTTAGAAGGAGCTCGCTGCATTGAAAGAAGTAATGCCTGTCCTGTATTTGCTTAGCGAAGTCTATACCCATCTGCACAGGCCAAAATCATGCAAATGAAAACAAAATTACAAACGATTTGTATATATACAGATACTTACATATCAAGTTAATACAATTTTATATTATCCAAATAAATATATTGATGCAAATTGCAATAAAGGCAAAATTTTCAAGACTTAACTTCAAAAGCTTAATATTTTAATATATAAAATTATGTATGTTTAAAGCGTTTCAGCACACAACACATACATATACTTAGTTATTGTAGCATAGCTTAACATTTAAACAAATGTATAACTAAACAAAAAATAAAATAAGATAAAATACCAATTAGCAACTAAGCGACAAATGTATATTAACATACATGCATAACTGTCATTCTCAGAATTTTACATATGTATTTATATTTAAATATTTAGTTATGTTTATATTCATATATAAGTGCAGCTATGAGATTGGGCGCTATCAAGATCCATAAGCCAACACCCACGTATTCATATTTAATTATGCACTTCAACGTCATCCTCAACAACATAATCAAATTTCTCAGCATTCTTAACTATTCCTCTATCTATGACGCACTTTCTTCCTAACGCCAACCGTCATTGCACTACATTCTCACATTATCGGATCTGGCCCTTGACCCTCTAAATCGGACACTTGACTCTGGTAGTGCAACGCATCTTGGTATGCCTTTTTCACTGCTTTACGTTCGGTCGGTTTACGTGATTCTACCAATTTTTGTTGATCCAATCGCTTATCGATTCCCAATATTTCGAGCTTGTTGGCTGGCAGCCATTGCCAAGTGCGTTTCACATCAAAGAATAGCACCAAAAATACCACATCTTCAGTGTAGTTTTTACGCAGCGCTAAAACATCTTGGGGTGGTGCGGGTAGCGGTACACCATTGTAAACGAAACCCTTCGGTGTCTTGGGATCAAGTATTAGTGCTGGATACCAAGGATAGCCACGACATTTAGCCCACACTAGCTGTAGCGGTTCAAGTGGTGGTTTTAAGAGTGCTTGTGATGCTGTGTCAGCTTCCGCTTCTATTGCTTCCGCATCCATATCCTCATCATTAACACCCTCGTCGTCGCCAGGCGCTACATTCGCAAATATGGTCGATGAATGCGTGAAAGTCGCTGCTGCAGCACCGCGCGTATTATGCGTGTTGTTGTTGTACTTTAATTTATTATTAAGGCTCGCTGATTTGCGTCCTCCCTTTGCATTATTTGCAATGGGTGGAGTATTCGTTGCAATTACACTTTCATTCAAGTTGACGTTAGCGCTCGTTGTTGGTGTTGCCGAGCGCGTCCTCATTGTTTGTTTGTTAATCGAACGCGTTGTGGTTGTTGTTGTGGCGGTGGTTTTAGCAGCTGACGTTGTTTGCACTGCATTAGCGTTTGCGTTTTTTGTTAAATTATTTGTTGAATGCGTTTCATTTGCTATGTGTTTTTGTTTCGTGCGTGTAGCATTTCGTGGTCGCTTCTCTGAAGGTGTTGGTGTACGAGTTGCTACGCTTTTCGCTACCGCATCTATCCGCATATCAACCTTACCACGAATCACACAGTCGTTGCTCTCTTGGTCCGCCGTAACCCCCCCATCACTATCCCGTACTACACTGTCGGCATTAGCGCTAACCGTTTCGACATTGTTGCCCCGTGCAGTATCGCGACTTTCCCCATCAATATCACCTTCGCCAGCACTTGTTGTCTCATGCATTTCTATGTCACCACCTTCACCCCGGTCATCAACCTCTTCTTCATATTCACTCTCCTCATCGGCATCTCCTTCACCATCTCCTTCACCTTCATCCTCATTATCATCATCTTCTTCATCATCATCATCATCATCGCTACTGTCATATTCTGAACCAGATCCACTAACACTAAAGCCTGAACAACTACTACACGGACTACCTGACATGTCACTCAAATCATTGTCGTCACTTTCGCTGACGTCGCGTTCATTATTTGCCCGATACACGCGAAAACTATCGGGTATACGATCATAATTCGGCGTAGACGTAAGTGCTGCTACGTTGTGTGGCACATTTACAGTTGTGGGTGTGTTCGGCGTCAATGTGTTGTTTGTAGCGGCGGCATTTGGTGACTTTTTGGGTGACATCGAAGCACTATGTCGAACATCCGAGAGTCTTTTATGGCGCGCATTACGTTTCGGTGATTTTCCGGAAACACCACTTGATACCAAACCCGATTGAAGGCCTAAAGTCCCACTAAGTGTTGGTAAATGACTACCACTAAGTTTATTGCTTATTGTCATTGCGGATGAGGCGAGTGTGGCTGCTGCTACGGCTCCAGCACCACTCGACACCCCACCAGATGCGTTGTTATTGTTCGGAGTGGACGTTACAGCAAGGGCAGTAGCTTCATCCTTCACGGGGGTTGTTAGCTCCGAAGGCCGCTTCAGGGCTGCTTGTGCTTTGCGTGTAAATAGTACCGCAGTTCTTGATAAGCGTAAAATGAAAAGAAATAAAAAACAAAAACAATGTTTTGATGAGTGTGTGGTCAATGTTCTATTATTCATAAAAAGGATAAATATCGTTATTCCAGATGAAAATTTAATTTTACTTCGTAAGCTGGCAGGAGAAATTGGTGTAATCAATTACAGTCAATGGCAAAATCAATTTTTCCTCTGTATTGGTCTGAACCAATTTCGGCTTTCGGAATTCAAAATTTAACCATTCGTAGAAAATATATATTTTTCTTTTTAATTTCGAAGTGATGAGGACCTCCGGACTTCCCAGCTTACCGCGCTATAAACTCGATTTACTAATACCTCTGCTAATCGCCGTGGTAGCGTGCTCCACCTACTACACCGAGGGTCATGGGTTCAACTCCCGGGCTAAGTAACATCAACATTTGGAAACAATTTTTTCAATTTAAACAAAGTTTTTCTAATCGGGGCAGCCGACGGGAGTGATTTGGCAAGCACTCTGTGAAAATTCATCTGCCGTGCAGATGCCGTTCGGAGTCGGCATAACACCTGTAGGTCCCGTCCCGCCAATTTGTAGAGAAAATTCAAGGAGCAAGACGCAAATTGTAAGTCTTCTTTATTATAAATATTTTACCGGAATAATTCTTTTACGAATGGTTAAAAGGAATTAAACTAAATTGCATATCTCTTCTTCGACCTTATTAATCTTATAACTTTAAACAAGCAATTCTTGTATATTTGTATGTTTGTATAGCCGAACGATCTCGGGAACGGCTCAACCGACTTAAATGAAATTTGGCACAGAGTTAATGTATCACCTTCTAAGACTTTCTACCTAGGTGTTGCCACTCAGAATGTTTCACAAGGTTGCCACCTATTCGAAATTAAAAAAAATTACATGAGATAGTTATGCCGATATGGGTATCAAACGAAAGGTATTTCACTCCGCATTACAATAGGGGCATTTTTGAGTATGGTTGCCATTTAGGGTTGCCACCTATTCGAAATAAAAAAAAATGCATGAGATATGCCGGTGTGGGTATCAAACGAAAGGTATTTCACTCCGCATTACAATAGGGGCATTTTTGAGAAGGGTTGCCATTTATGGTTGCCACCTATTCGAAATTTAAAAAAAGAATTACATGAGATATGCCGATATGGGTATCAACCGAAAGGTGTTTCACTCCGCATTACAATAGGGACATTTTTGAATATGGTTTCCATTTAGGGTTGCCACCTATTCGAAATTAAAGAAAAAATTGCATGAGATATGCCGATATGGGTATCAAACGAAAGGTATTTCACTCCGCATTGCAATAGGGACATTTAGACGAAATAGTACTTTACTTACTCATATTCTATTAAAGCTTTAAAGGAGAACATTAAAGTTAAAAATCTTCGTTAAAAAATCTTACACATGATTCAACTTAATTTTCTTAATTTCACACACGCTTATAAAATTGAAATGCAACATCAAGGCAAATTCTAGCAAAATATATTTAAATGCATATTTTTGGCAAATATGAAATGAATAATTGCAATTTCTCACAGATTACTATTAGAAAGATTTCTCACCATAGCAAAAAGATATCTCAACATGGAAATTTGCTACCGTTGAACACTAGAGGCATATGTTCAATTTGAAAACGACATCTAACCATTTAACTACTTACCAACAGATGGCCCTTAGGGAAGTAAGTTGACATTAGATTAAACTAACTGATAGTTGTCATTCGTGAAATTTACAAGTTTTTGGAATGTAATAAAATTGTGAGACTTTAATACTGTATAACTAAACAAATGTTTGAAATTAATAATTCTATTTTTAAGGAAATATTGGTTAGTAAAAATATATAATATATGTACATATAAAAGAAGTAGAGTTTGATTAATGATGACATGTAGAACAAAGTATGTTATGCGGCATACTCGAAGATTGTCGAGCAAAGCACGGTCGCCCTTTCAATTAGGATGCAGATTCCACCAATTTGTACGAAAAATTTTAATTAAAATAATAATTACAACAAAATTCAAATCCATAGCAAGACTTAATTGGGGATTTTAACATTAACATGAATGTTAATACCGCAACGAGTTCTAAGCTCAATGAGATATTCTCACGTAGCGCGATGAGGCAAATGGTAAATTTCAATACAAGGATTGCTGAGAGGTCCCAAACGAGAATAGATCTATTATATGCAAATGCTGATGTACTGTCCTGTACTAATCTTGAAAATCACAGAATTTCTGATCACGAAACCATTTCATTTGCTTTCAAAATGTGTAATTCAAATCCTCTGCGGAGAATCATACACACAATGTGTTGGAAGACTTATTCTGCAGATAACCTCATTTACTTATTAAGAAACTATGATTTCAGCGTATTAAAAAATATGCATCTCAATAACTCGGTTGAATATATAAATACCTGCTTATCACACTGCATGGGTTTATTAACATCAGAACAAGACAGGATAGTGAGGTTGAGAAATAAGTGGTACGATCATGAACTGACCGAAATTAACAAATTAAAAATTCAATTGCACTCACAAGCCAGATCCTCTGGTGAATTTTCGGAATATAATACGGTTGCGAAGTATTATAAGAAACTAATCAAAATTATAAAGATTAAGTATATGGAGAAAAATATCGCCTTAAATTCCTCTGATAGGAAATTAATGTGGAAACACCTTAAGCAAGCAGTAAACTTAACTGAGGTGCGAAACAATATCCTGACAGTGATTGTAAATGGTATAACATATGAAACACCCGAAGATATAGCTCAAGCATTGAATTCCTTCTTTGTTGATAGTATTGTTGACATAAATCGAGAAATCGAAACTTTTGATAGTGGCGACAGTGTGCAATACACGCTTAGCACATGTCTGAAATTCCAAGAAGTTACGTTTGATGATGTCATATTGGTGGCTAAAAGGTTAAAAAATAAAATCGGAGGAACAAATTTACTATCAGAAGGAGTAATTAAGGATTCCGTGTCATACATCGGACATTTCTATGCGGACATCATAAATAAATCATTAGTAGAGGGAATAGTGCCCGACGCATAGAAAATATCAACAATAGTGCCAATAAAGAAGGTAAAGAATTCATTAAATGCAGAAGATCTTAGACCGATCAACTCTTTGCCGAATATCGAAAAAATTCTAGAAACAGTAGTAGAAAATCAGCTCATAAGTTACTTGGAAATAAATAAAATACTAATTAAAGAACAATCCGGTTTCAGAGAAGGTCACTCTTGTGAAACGGCTTTAAATTATGTAATATCGAGTTGGAAAGAAGAACTAAATCAAAAGAAAAGAAAAAAAAGAAAAGTATACTTGCTGTTTTTATCGACTTAAAGAGAGCATTTGAAACTATAGACAGAAATATAATGATTAGAAAATTAGAAAAAATTGGAATTAGGGGCAACGAGCTGCAGTGGTTTCAGAGCTTTTTAGGCAACCGAAGACAAAAAACAGCCATTGAGTCCCTATACGGGTGGCTTTGTAACAATCAGGCCTGTTCTGGATTCCGATTCCGATCAATTTTTTCGGCATCGAAATGGATTGGTGTTCTCAATTTCGATTCCGACCAAAAATTGTCGGTTTGAAAAGTATTGCCTCTGAGCAGTCGGAATGAAAATTAATTGGCAGATTATACACAAATGTTGCGATATTTGTCTTTCAAATAATTTTTTTTAAATTCTTCATTTTATTTGGAAGAGTTGTGTGTATTTTTTGTTTAAATTTGAGTTAAATTGGCATAATAAATCTTTCTTTAAAAACTTCTATCAAGAAATCTATTAGGCAAACAAATCGATGCTGATCGAAATGAAGTCGACCTGTTCTGAATTCCGATCCAGCGCATTTTTACGATTCGCACGCACAATATCACGTCTTCTTGCGTCTGCGCATCCAAAAACCATATCTGCAGGCATTTTTTAATTAAAATGAAATTTTATGATACTTAAAACAAAACACATAAACAAAAACAGCTGATTAAACTCGTAACCGAATCGGAATGAAAACGATTCGAAATCGACTTCGAATCGATTTTTTACAATCGGAATTGAGAACACCAAATAGAAACCGAGTCGAAATCAATGTCGTTTTACTTTTCATTCCGAGTCGGAATTCAGAACAGGCCTGAATAAGCTTAAACTTAATGTTAATAAAACCCATTTTATGGTCACATCTAGAGCGAGGAATAAGGAATCTTGTAATATCGAGCTAAAAATAATGAACTCAAACATTAACGAATTTAAAACTTTCGAGTACTTAGGGGTTCAGATTAATAATAAATTAAAATTTAATGATCATATTGATTATTTAGTTGCCAAAATAGGCAAGAAAATTTGTTTTTGGAAGAGGTCATGCAAATTTATCAGAAAATACAAACTGAAAGTGTATAAATCCATCATAGAGCCGCATTTCATATATTGTCCCACAATATTCTTTATGGCCAATGAAACACAGGTAGATAAGCTACAAGTTATGCAAAATAAAGCTATGAGATTTATATTAAACATGAGGTATGTTACTCCCATCAATAACATGATAGAAGCACTAAACTGGTTGAGTATAAAACAGCTTATATTCTATCACAGTATGAAATTTGTATTTAATATTAAGCACGGTAAATTACCAACATACCTCAGCGAAAAGCTTATATATGTAAATGATGCGCAATCACACGTAATCAGAGAAAACAATAATTTTAGATTACCTCTTTTCAAAACCGAAGTGGACAAGCAAAATATATTTTATAAGGGCCTGATATATTTCATTGAACTTCCTAATCACATTAAAAGTAGTAATAACTTCAATACTTTTAAAAAAAAGTTTATTGGAGCATTGTAAAACCCTTCCAATAAGATAAGATACAGTTTTTTTTATTTTTATATTTTTTTTTTATATGATATATCCGATACTGGAGCGCGAAAAGGGAATGGTAATATTGGTAGCAGCAAAATACAATGCACCCGGCCCTAAGGAAAAGATAATCAGTCGCC
Source organism: Eurosta solidaginis (assembly GCF_040869045.1). NCBI lineage: Eukaryota > Metazoa > Arthropoda > Insecta > Diptera > Tephritidae > Eurosta > Eurosta solidaginis. The sequence goes on from NC_090321.1 coordinate 258,604,302, forward strand.
ACCTGTAACTCCAGACAGTTCCAACAACTAATTTCGCTGGAATTGGGTTTTTTCAGCCTATATTTACTGTTGCCGATCGGAATCACTCGCATTCCGACAGCATTAATATAACAATAATATTATGTGATGTGTAACGAAAATAAGGTCAAACAAAAGTTGAAGTAGGGGGGATTGGAAACACGTCCTTTTCAACCTCCCATCTTCATGCATTCCACCAGCGTCTCTACTAAACAAAGTTGAGGGGTGATTGGGTACACGTCATTTTCAATTTCCAACATCCAAAGACATGTTTAGCTGTGTTGATCGGAGATTAATACATTCCGACAGCTTAAAATACAAATATAATTGAAAAAGAAATAAATAGAGAAATATAAGTTCCAAATTTTGTTGCCTTAAGCTGGGAGTACTGGAGGATTGGAAACGCGTCTTTTCCAACCTTCCTTAAATGAGTGGCTCCCAGACTCGTCCGTTTGTCACGCCAGTAAATATGCTGATCGGAATCACATGACATTCCAACAGCATATTCAATAGAAATAACTGATTATAATAATGAATTGTACTTAGTAGTTTAAGTTTTAGGCCTAAACAGCCGTAATAATAAATAAATTTAAATTAACATTAAAATTAAAATATATTTAAAAGGGGAATTTCCAATGGAGACAAAATTTCTATAACTAGACTAGAAGACCCGGCAGACGTTGTTCTGCCCTAAATTTGGCATATATGCATAAATTTTAATAAGCTTTTTCCGTCTGACTCTGCCCTCCCCACCTCTTCACTTTTTCTTAATCCTTTCATTCACTCCTCCCTCTGTCTTTTTCGCTTCATCTATCAACATCTTCGTCTCATTCTATCTCTTTCTCAATCGCCTTCTCTCTTTTCTCTTCTCTCAATTTCTTCTCATTCTTCTGCATCCCTTATTGCCTGTCCCAGAGGGTGGTATGTATTTTATTCCAGTCCCACTCCGAGTCTCAGTCCCAGTTCTAGTCCTAATCCCATTCCCAGTCCGTCTCTGGATAATATATTACTCTGTACTAAAGCACTCATCAACAGCTTTCATTTAATATCCATATTGTATAAACACTGTCTAGGCATTCACTGGCCCACGTTTTGGCCTATATCTCGAGACCCTAGTCACCCAGGGGTATGAAAATTACCCCCTACTAAAGCACTCAACAGCTTTCATTTGTTATCCATATTATATAAACACATTCTAGAGGTACTCGGGTCCACGCTTCGGCCTATATCTCGAGAACCTGTACGTCGATCGCAACCAAGCCTATGTAGTAACCACCGCGTGAGGTTTACGCAACTTGTGTGAAAGTTTGACAAAATCGACCGACGCATCTCTTCAAACACCGGCGACCAACTAACACACATTTTAGCCTTTCTTTTTATATATATAGATTTTTATTTTTCACACTTCACTATAATATTAAAACGAAATGCAGATTTTCGTTGCTTTTGAAATTCGGCTTAAAAATTGCACATGGAACAACTAAAGATGAATTTAAAAAAAATGTCATAGTACCTCTAAATCGCGGGCCCCCTCAGAAACTACGGGCCCGGGGCTAATCCCCCACCGTCTTGGCGGGCCTGGTGATGTGCTATACTTGATATCATTCGCTATAATATTTTTTATTGATAAGCACGTTGTTTAATTAAACACTAACCAATTACACGGAAGTATATCCGCACCAGCTGAAAATGTGAGTGCCGGTGCGTATACGTAACATTATATTATTACGTATAAACAAATAAAAAAATGTGCAATAAAATATTATTGCGACTATAAACTGAGATATAACCTATCCTATATTTCAAGTTGGATCGAACTACACACGGGGTGCAAAACAAATTCAAAATCGGTTCAGTAGTTTAGGAGTCCATCGGGAACAAACAGAGTGACACGTAATTTTTATATATTAAGTAGATATGAATTTAGTTTAAAAGCGACTAGTATTGCGTACATACCTGCGATTGACACCGACCGGCGAAGCGCTATTATTTAGATTCTTTATGGGGCTGCATGGTGGTGTTTGTACTGTTGTTGTAGCGGTTTCTTTAGACTCCTCAGCCATTGTATCATCATCATCAACTATAGACAATAAATGTGCTGGCACTTTACGTATTCGTTTAGGCAAACTATTTTGCAATTGTTGTTGCTGTTGATGCTGTAGTGCCGAATTGGATTGTTTAAATTTATCTGGTTTGCGATGTCTAATTTCATTACTGTGTCCATCACCATCATCTTCTTCATCATCGCTTTGTGAATTTGCGCTGATATTTGAATAACGCTTTAACACATAACATATACAATGACAAATTGCTGTTAATATTAAAAAAAAAAAAAAACTTATTTAATATACACTTACCGCAGCAACTTTCGCTTTTTGCATAGCTTTACGCATGCGTGTTATTTCTAAACGTATTTGCTTAATCTTTTTCGTACGATACACAGGATTCTTAAGGACTTGCGATTTATCAGCAAGTATGAGCAATTTTTGTACAATTTCTTCACATGGCTTGGCTTCCAACAATATTTTCAATTCATCTTCAACCTCTTGTTCGACATGATCTTGCTGCTCTGCACGTGTATTGTCTAACAATCCTTCACGTTCCAATTCTTTACGTACTTGGTGAAACAGTGGTGCAGCTTGATCGCGCATGCGAATACCAGCACGATAGAATACGGTATCCTTATTATTATAAGCCAAACAATTTTGTATCATTAAATCAAAATCAATTTCTAATTGTTCGAGTGATGTGTATTGACCCTGTTTCAATTTTGTACGCATTGTACCCAAATCCATTGGATGTTTTACAATATCCAAATAGTCAGGCACTTCAACGGTATCAACTGGTTCACGGAATATTTCACTGGTATCTTTAGCTTCGAGTGTGTCCAGAAGTTTTGTCATGGCAGCATCGAGTGGATTTACTTGCAACATTACAACTTGTTCACAAATTTTCACAAAAGCTGCTTTGAGTTTTTCACGTTTGCGTACCAACTCACAAAGCAAACGCGCACGCTCCAAGTCCTGACGTAGACATTGCCAATATTTCAGTTGCTTGTATAATTCTTTAGTATCGGGAGTGCCTAGGAATTAGAAAACAAAACTATGAGTTGTGCTTTAAGAATATGAAGGATATAAAAAGTAATGACGCAATCAATACCACTGTGCAACAAATAAAGACAATACAAAACAAGTAAGGAAGGCTAAGTTCGGGTGTAACCGAAGATTACATACTCAGTTGAGAGCTGTGGAGACAAAGTAAGGGAAACTCACCATGTTGTAAAAAGAACCTAGGGTAACCCTGGAATGTGTTTGTATGACATGTGTATCAAATGGAAGTGGGCCATAGTTCTATAGATGGACGCCATTTAGGGATATCGCTATAAAGGTGGACCAGGCCTGACTCTAGAATTTGTTTGTACGATATGGGTATCAAATGAAATGTGCTAATGATAATTTTAAAAGGGAGTGGGCCTAAGTTCTATAGGTCGACGCCTTTTCGAGATATCGCCATAAAGGTGGACCAAGGGTGACTCTAGAATTTGTTTGTACTATATGGGTATCAAATGAAAGGTGTTAATGAGTATTTTAAAAGGGAGTGGGCCTTAGTTCTATACGTGGACGCCTTTTCGAGATATCGCCATAAAGGTGGACCAGGGGTGACTCTAGAATTTGTTTGTACGATATGGTATCAAATGAAAGGTGTTAATGAGTATTTTAAAAGGACGTGGGCCTTAGTTCTAAAGGTGGACGCCTTTTTAGATATCGTCATAAAGGTGGGCCAGGGGTGACTCTAGAATTTGTTTGTACGATATGGGTATCAAATGAAAGGTGTTAATGAGTATTTTAAAAGGGAGTGGGCCTTAGTTCTATAGGTGGATGCCTTTTCGAGATATCGCCATAAAGGTGGGCCAGGGGTGACTCTAGAATTTTTTTGTACGATATGGGTATCAAATGAAAGGTGTTAATGAGTATTTTAAAAAGGAGTGGGCCTTAGTTCTATATGTGGACGCCTTTGCGAGATATCGCCATAAACGTGGACCAGTGGTCTCTAGAATGTGTTTGTACGATATGGGTATCAAATTAAAGGTATTAATGAGGGTTTTAAAAGAGAGTGGCCCTTAGTTGTATATGTGAAGGCGTTTTCGAGATATCGACCAAAATGTGGACCAGGGTGATCCAGAACACCATCTGTCGGGTACCGCTAATTTATTTATATATGTAATACCACGAACAGTATTCCTTCCAAGATTCCAAGGGCTTTTGATTTCGACCTGCAAAACTTTTTCATTTTCTTCTACTTAATATGGTAGGTGTCACACCCATTTTACCAAGTTTTTTTCTAAAGTTATATTTTGTGTCAATAGACCAATACAATTACCATGTTTCATCCTTTTTTTCGTATTTGGTATATAATTATGGCATTTTTTCATTTTTCGTAATTTTCGATATCGAAAAAATGGGCGTGGTCATAGTCGGATTTCGGCCATTTTTTACACCAATACAAAGTGAGTTCAGATAAGTACGTGAACTGAGTTTAGTAAAGATATATCGATTTTTGCTCAAGTTAACGTGTTAACGGCCGAGCAGAAGGACAGACGGTCGACTGTGTATAAAAACTGGGCGTGGCTTCAACCGATTTCGCCCTTTTTCACAGAAAACAGTTATCGTCCTAGAATCTAAGCCTCTACCAAATTTCACAAGGATTGGTAAATTTTTGTTCGACTTATGGCATTAAAAGTATCCTAGACAAATTAAATGAAAAAGGGCGGAGCCACGCCCATTTTGAAATTTTCTTTTAGTTTTGTATTTTGTTGCACCTGGAGTTGAATGTTGACATAATTTAATTATATACTGTAAAGATATTAACTTTTCTTTTAAAATTTTAATTTAAAAAAATTTTTTTTTAAAAAGTGGGCGTGGTCGTTCTCCGATTTTGTTAATTTTTATTAAGCAGACATATAGTAATAAGAGTAACGTTCCTGCCAAATTTCATCATGATATCTTCAACGCCTGCCAAATTACAGCTTGCAAAACTTCTAAATTACCTTCTTTTAAAAGTGGGCGGTGACACGCCCATTGTCCAAAATTTTACTAGTTTTCTATTCTGCGTCATAATTTCAACTCATGTACCAAGTTTCATCGCTTAATCCGTATTTGGTAATGAATTATTGAAATTTTCGATATCGAAAAAGTGGGCGTGGTTATTGTCCGATATCGATCATTTTAAATAGCGATCTGAAATGAGTGCCCAGGAACCTACATACCAAATTTCATCAAGATACCTCAAAATTTACTCAAGTTATCGTGTTAACGGACAGACGGACGGACGGACGGACATGGCTCAATCGAATTTTTTTTCGATACTGATGATTTTGATATATGGAAGTCTATATCTATCTCGATTCCTTTATACCTGTACAACCAACCGTTATCCAATCAAAGTTAATATACTCTGTGAGCTCTGCTCAACTGAGTATAAAGACGGCAATGTGGTCATATCAAATCGTTCCCGAGATGGTCGGGCTTGGTACCGGAACGTATCGGATCTGCATCCGACAAAGGACAATTAACCCTAACACTCCCCAAGGCCTTCGGGGAGTGTCCGTATCGCTACAACAACAACGGCAATGCGGTATGCCATTTTTGAAATTAGAGCATGCAAAGGCCTTGAATTTAATTCATTTCATATCTCTTCTATTGTTTTTAATTATAAGCGTTTAAGCAGGGTCCAGAAATACGACTTTGTTAATAATTAGCTGAAATAGGAACTTTTTAATTCATTAAAAAATGGTTAGGTGTTATATAGCAACTTGGCTATTCGTTCGGAATGAATAATAACAACAGAAAACGTTATAACAACAGAGCACCATCTACATAATGAGGCGAGAATACTCAGGGAGAGAAATGAGATGGTAACCAAACAGTTCCTGTTGAATACCCAGACACCTGGGCATCCCAACAGGTAGCTGACTGATGAGCTAACACCGCCCAGGGGCTTAAGGAGTCATCTCCATAAGCATTATGAGGAAATACGGCACTGAGAACTCAGCCGCATGAAGCCAAAAACACAAGCAGGTCCTCAGTGAACTCCACAAACAGGCGTCGGACCTTTATGCCGGGAATTGCCCGGTGAATCCAGTACTCAAAGAACAGTACCCACAACTTGCGGAAGAGGAACGCACGCTCCCGACGAGTCACTCTAGCTCAACTTCGATCTAGATACTGTAAAAGGTTAAACTCTTCCCTATCCAGAATCAACCACGACATACAATATGTATGCCCCGCTTGAAATGTGTCCCCACATGACACCAACCTTCAATTGTAATGTGGAACCAACACCTCTCTCATTATGGTCCACCCCTGTTGACACAGCAAGTTTCCTTGGACTCCCTTTAGAGGACATTGATGACAATTTGTGATCGGTCGCACCTATTGGGTGGGGCGAAGCACTGCTACAACAACAACAACTACTACAACAACAGCAAACGTTTTAGAAACGCTCAAACTGAGTTTTAGAAAAGTTCTCAGTGTACCTCAGATAAGTTCGATAACCCCAGCGGGTTAGGGGGTCAGAATATACCCGCGGTAGGTATGCCTGTCGTAGGAGGCGACTAAAATACCAGATTCAAGGGGGTGTGTAGCGCAACCCTTCAGGTTGCCAGCGCAATATATAGCTTCTCCAAACCCAATTGTCAACCTCACCTATCCGCGGCGAATACTGTTTCACTAACAGACGATGCTCTGGCGACCCCAAGCTCCTCATGGAACTTGGGGGTGGGGAGGGAGGGATGGCGTGAAGGTTTAATGTGGCCATATAAATCGTTTCCGAGATGGTCGGGCTAGCACCTTAATGGTGCTGTGTTACCGGAGCGTACCGAATCTGTATCCGGCAAAGGACCATTACATCGATACCACTCCCCAAAGCCTTCGGGGAGTAACCTTATCGCCACAACAACATAAGTTCGAAATATATTCCAGAAAAGCTCAAAGGAACAATAAATACAAACAAAGAAATGATAGACAAGTTTGCTTTATAGTAAAAAGTGAGTCCGTAATATCGAATGCGTAACATTGCCATTGAGGCACGGTTAAACTCTAGTCAACTTTAACTGTAGTTTAAACTTCCACTGAAAAACCCGGCCTAAGGAGTCTAAGTCCGCTTGAAGCAAGGAGCGTTCAACGACCGAAAGTATGGCATAAGGAGTTTAAATCGTCGTACATCAAGATTTTCGAATATTTTATTGTAGTAGAAATGACGTTAGGAATAGCAGGAACAGAATTGGTTCTAGATGGCTGCCCTGTGGAACACCAGAAGATACTTTTATGACATCGGATGATATATTTTTAAAAATTACTTTTTGTGTACGATTACACAGATGCATCCGGCAAAGGGCCATCAACATAGATAACACTCCTCAAGGTCTTCGGGGAGTGTCCTTATCGCTACAACAGCAAAAACAACAACATTGCTCTGGCAACCCCTTAAGAGGGTTGCGCTACACAACCCGTTTAGTCAATTTGGTATTTTAGTCGCCTCTTACGGCAGGCATACCTATCGCGGATATATTCTTTATATATACATATATAATCTACGCCCCCTAACTCGCTGGGACTACACTTTTTGTGTCACAGTGTTATTAATAGTCGTTAAAACCAAATAAATGCCTGTTAAAAAATTACGCTACCAAGGTCCCAGTTAGTTACTATTAACTATATACAGGTAGTAATTAGTTTAGTTTGGGATGGGATTTCAACTAAGCCAAACGAAATGCAAACCTTCAATACCATTTCGATGGATGACACCATGATTGTTGCCTTGACTCTGCAAACGTCGCAATAACGGCACACCATTGCGATATTGACGCTTTAAGGTCCAATAAGCTATAAGCCTATCCAAAAAATCCTTTTTCTTTTGCATGTGTACCATACTCGAGATCTCTTGCACACGATTCGGCGGTATTGTGGGTATAAGGACAACGGGCGCTGTTGAACGCTTTTTAGCCAATGCTTTACGTGCTTCCTTCATTTTCATACGTGTATCCTCCACCTCTTTTTGATTAGTTTTTAATTTCGCATCGGGTGGTGTATGCGCATGACAATAAGCATACTTTTGCACATGCACTGATGAATCGTTGTGACCATCTTTGACGGTGTCCATTGTCATGTATAGACCAGCTTGTTGTGCGCATGTTACATGGAAAGCAGCATAACAGCTATTGCGCTGACACTGTATGCACGCGCCCAAACCTTTTTCTTTACAAACATAACATGTGAGTCGCCAACGCGCCGCCGGAATGGTTTCGATGGAATCTATATGATTACAAAAAGAAAAGACCAAGAATAATTTAAATGAAAATTAAATTGAAGTATGTTATTAAATAAATTCATTAGAGTGCCTATCCTACCATGTCAGAGAAGAGGGGATTATAAAGAATAAAACATTTTCAACAACCTTTTAAAATATTTGTAATAAAGAAAAGTGATGGGCAGTAACATAATCCCAGCTTTGTGTTTTTTGCGCTGCTCTCTGTTACTTGCTAAGAGTTTTTACTTCACTAAGAGTCTTAAAACATACTCGGCTCAACCAAAAGTGGAAATCATTTTCAATGAAATATTTCTGAATAACCCTCCACTTACAGTAGACTTTCTTTCGACTATTAGTTTGGGTTTTTTTTTTTTATAATTTCTTGTAGTTCACCTTGGATGAGATGTTACTACATTTCTATAAAATTTATATTTTATTGTAGTAGCGATAAATACGTATATATTATAGTTTTATTTACAACAACAACAGAACACTTATATTTACTAATTCCAGCGAAAAAACAATTTCTTTTCTTGAGACACCCTAATGTGCATATCACACAAGTGCTACTCACCAATTGGTTCCAAAAATACCGTATTAGCAAATCGTACTTCGGGTATCCATAAAGCACATACCACATGTGCCCATTGACCACGGTCGGTCTGTTTGAAAGCACCTCCGGCATTTGGGCACAATACACAACTCACAGGGGTACTGGGCGATTGCAAACAGCGTCGGCACAACCACTGTCCTTCCGGAATGTACGGCACACCGTAACAATCCTGATGCACTGCCAGATTGCACATATCGCAAAACAGTATTACATTCGTATTCTGACATTCACCATCCATGCAAATGCAACACACAGCATCATCGTCAACTTCCACACCGGTAGGTGTACCATTAGCAGCAGCTTGAAAGTATGACTCTTTTTCCAACCGATCCATTAATAATTCCATTGTATCAATGCTAACTGCATTGATACCGGCCTTTTCACGTTGGTCGTTCATCCATTCTAGCCATGCTGAATCCTCTTCATCGACATCATATTCAATTTCACCATCTAATTCCTCTGCAGATTTTTCTATGAAACGATAGTATGCTAGTGGGCGGGGTGGTGCGTCAGGCACATGATAGTCTTCGATTTCATTGTAATGCGCCTCAGGCACTTTAACACGTGCCCATGACGCATTTTCTTCAAGTGGTGGTGCATCGGCATTTAAAATGCAGCCTCGCGCAACTAAATCAGCATATTCCATATCTTCGATAAATGGTAATGGTTCGTCTATGGCCAAACGTACACTTTTACCATCAATATTAAATTGTACTGTTTGTTCGGCTTCATTGAAACTAACTAATGATTCGGGATTTGTTATTTGTACAGGACCACCACCACAGCCATTGCCGCCGTTGTCGTCACCCGTTCCTTTTGGAGTTTTTGGTGTAGAGTGATGTGCCTTTCGAGCTTTCTTTCGATTTGAGGGTATAATTGGTGTGATTGGCTGGGGATTATCATGATCATAGTTAAGTAAATGATATTGTAAACCCACTACAGTTTTATAACTGCGGTCGCATTTGGCCACTGGACACGCGTACGGCGGTTGCGCTTGCTGCAACTTCACGTTCTTGCAATACTCGATTGCATCAAAATCAAGTCCCATTGTATGTATAGTCTAGTTTTTCTTTTGGAAATTAGTCCAGTGCTATTGCAAATATCGTTCGTTATATTTGCATTTTATTTTGCAAATAAATAAAATAGATTTTCACTTAATTTCGCTTCGTTTTGTTTCTCAAATTTACACGCAAATTCGCTGTCATACAAATGGCGCAAAGTGACAGCTGTTGCAGCTTGTCAAACTGGTACGAAAGCAAGCGCAAAGCGATTCGAAAAATGGTGCTGCCACACGGCGAGAAACTTTAACATTATTGCCTATGTAAATACAAGAGCTCTGTTATATCGCCTATGTAAATACAAGAGCTCTGTTGAAATAACATTAGACAATTGGTTTTCGAATTCGCAGCAGAGAGTCTGCCGTGCCGTACTAATGCAATTTCTACGAGGGTGGCTATGTTGTACTAAAAATTTGGTTTTTGTAAAACAAATCCTTTAAAATTTTTCCATCTGCTGCTGCAAGGTGCAAAGGCCCCGGCAAACTTGCTATTTTCTTCTTGGGTTTGGTGAAGACAAATATTTTAATGAAAAAGCATTGTAATACCTATATGACACTACTTTATTTCCGTGTATTTTTTCTTGTATTTTATCTTCCTCCTAATACGGCTTCAGTACTGGGGTGGTCAATTCACGTTCTATGAAGTGATGAAGTGAAAAAAAAAAAATTCATGCTCGCTGAGAAATAATTTTTTTCAATTTATCACATCACTTTTTCATATAAGCTATTCGTGTTCTTTGCAATACCTTGTGAAAATCTAATAACGAGCACTGTGTCAGTAAAAAAATGACATTTTCTGTCAAAAAAAAAAATAATGATAAATTAATGATAGTAAATATTTTCAACTTTTCAATAAGAAAATGCCCAATATTCGTATTATGATTTCTTTGACTTCTCAGCTCCCTCTCGCGACTGCATCGCATTCCATCGGATGTGTTTTGCAGTTTCATCTTCGCGGTCACAGAATCGACAGAGGCTACTAGACGATATACCTAGTTTATCCATGTGGCTATTTAGCCTGCAGTGACCTGTGAGTATGCCTGTTAAGACTGCTTTTTGGGAGCTTAATCATGGCTTTATATCGTTTATCCTCGTATCCTGGACTTTCGCGCCAGTGTTATTCTCTGAGGCACGCTTCTTTTTGCATGAACTCTTCCACTATCGGGTCCTATTGGCTTTTCCGCCGCCGCCAATCTGGCAAGCCCGTTACCATCCATTCCTCTGTGTCCAGTTACCCAGGCTAAACTGATGGTGTTATTGGCCCCTAGACTGCTTAACCTCTCTACGCACTCAAGGACTGTTGATGATTTAATCTCAACTGAAGATAGTTCCTTGAGCGCAACCTGACTGTTGCTGAGTATAGCGATTCCCTCGTTTGTATATCCCCGCTGCAAATTTATCTCTGCACACCGGCTCATGGCGAAAACTTCGGTTTGGAAGATGCTCGGATATTTTCCGATTGGTAGGGACATTTTGGTTCGGGGGCCGAAGATCTCCGCTCCAGTGCCCTCCGGTGTCTTCGAATCGGTGTACCATATTATAGTGTGTTCCTGGTGAAGCCCTTCAATTCTGGAGGTATCCTATGTACACTTGTTCCCCAGCTCTATTTTCTCTCTCAAACTTAATTAGCTTCCTCGTCTCATCACTGGGAAGTTGGGTGAATGGAATCTGCTCCTTCAGCTTCTCCATGTTCCGTGACTGTATCACTTTGCCTCTTCCGCATCCCTCTTTAGCTATGTTTACTAAAGTACTCCTGGCTGACTGCTCAATTATTATGTGTAGAGGTGTTAACTTAAGCAGCACCTCTATTTCCGCCGTCGGCCATGTTCGCATAGCTCCCGTAATGCAGGCACATGACAAGCGTTGAAGCTTCGTGAGTGACTTTTGTATGGTCACCATGGTAGTCCTTGATGCCCACGCAACTGCTTCATACACTATGATAAATCTCACTATAGTAGTGTACATCCATCTTAGGATCTTTGACATCTCTGACATCGGATTCCGGTCTCTGAGAGCCACTGTTGAAGTTCATCTACTACCAGGCTCCACAACAGGGGTGACAGGACGCCCTCTTGTGGACATCCCTTCGTTGTCTTGATCTCTACTGTACTGTCTTCACTCAAGGGTTCGGCAATCCTCGTATGCAGTAGGGCGTTTATCCACATACGGATTGGACGTTGTATCTCTCTTCTCTTGAGTTACCGATTCACATTCTCGTGGGCCGTGTTGTCGAATGGCCCCTCTATGTCCAAAAATGTGCATAGCGTAACCTCTCCGCATTCGAACGCACTTTGGATTTCTGACAGCTGATAAAATGCAGTTTCTGTCGACCTGCCTGTCATATATGCATGCTGATCTCGATGTAGTGGTATTCTATCGAGAGCTTTTGATCTAATCTCATGGTTTACATTCTTCTCCATTGCTTTCAGAGCAAAGGCAGTCAGATGCTGTAGTGACCAACCAACTTAAATTTGCGGCTTACATTTAGATCTTGACAAAAGGCCCCCATCCATATTCAACCCATCCGCGAACAAGAAAACCGGTCCCCTTCCCCGGATGAGCCCTCTTCCCCATTCCTCTCCCGGGGAATTACTGGGGTGAAGGTTGCACAGGGAGCAGTTATCGGCATACAATAGTCCGTCCTGTCAGGGATAAAGTCGAAGGCTGGAGTGTCCAAAGTCAGAAAGCCCATAGCCCATATCAGTGGATCTCCTAGTAAATAATAAACATCTTTTTAAAGAATTTTGGTAATTAGTGCGTCTTTCTTGGGCATTTAGAATCTCTTTAGCCTCATTCTTCTGGCTGTTCCTCTTTTCCAAGTCTTCATATCCCTCCCTCTCATCCTCCTTCCCCTCAGTGTCCCCCTCTCCCTACGCCTTTCCTCTCCTCTCCGTTTCTTTTCCCTATTCCTTCCCCCTTTCCGTTGCGTTTTTCTTCTCGTTTCCTTCCCCTTCTTTTCGTTTCCCTTTTCCTTCTTTCTTTCCTATATCCACGTTGATCCGCCAAGCACCATAATTTGTAACCACGCTTAATTGGTTTCATTGGGCAATATTAATTTATAGCACTTCTACCTTTGAAAAGAATCATAGATTCGTCAACTGATAGCTCCTTCGTTCCATGGTATACCTGAAGAAAACGTTGAACAGTCGATCCTTATTGTTTTCTGGAATTTTACAATTGTCATTTACGTGCAAAAAACTTAAGATTGAATCGAATCTGTTTCGGGACATGGTTTTTGATACTATGAGCACAGCCAGATCTTCGCTGGTACTCCAATAACGACGATAACTTGGCAGGTTATGATAGCCCATAAAAAAGTTTATGCCTATAAATGCCCAAAATTCACTTCTTGTAAATTCAAGGTTTTGTTTTTTTGTACCGCATATAAATTCGAATTAAATATAATTCCTTCCACAAAAGGCTCCATATATGATAGGAAAACTTGCGTTGGCGTTTCCATATCGTCAAAAAACCCAGTTCTGGTCTCTCTGCACAGTCAAATTGTGAAACCACGGTGGTTTTATCAATTTTTTTTCCATTTTCGCAATGGTTCTCCAAAAACTGTGCTTCTCACGTTTTCTGGCAATATGTTTGTCACTTCATTATTTTACTGAATTTGATTTAGGACTTCAATCAAAAACTGATCTTCCTCGTTCGGTAAAGTCATCATCTCTTCATCTTCATCTTCATCATCACTCTCGATATCCGTATCTTGCTTATTACCGATTGGAATTTCTTCCAAAATGCAAAAATCTTCGGTGAACTCCAGCCATTATCCACTAGTATCTGTAAAAAGCTGTATATAAAAATCAGAAAATACAAAGACAACAAAGCCCGACGGTACTTAAAAGTCTCCTTCGGAAAATCAAAGATCACTGGTAAACAAAAAAGTAAAGTTCTTTGTATCTTCAAAACTAAACAATATATTCACAAAACTTATACTTTCTTTTTTATTTAGTAGAGATATTTTAAGAATTTAGCAAGATATAATTAAAATAATATACCACTTCTAATTTGTGACCGCATTATGGAAAACACTTACTTGAAATGAGCATAGAAAGCAAAGAATCCACGAATTTTATTAAAAATCCCGTTATATATGTTCTTTGTTTGTACTTTAAAGTGCCGTTGGTCTGCATAATGTAAAAAACTTACTGATTGCTTTTAAGGTAGGAAAATCAGAAGTGTTACTGGAGAGTACCGTCAGACAACAAGGGGTCAAAGAAGCTATCGCGACCCCAGCGGGTTAGGGGATCAGAATATATCCGCGGTAGGTATGCCTGTCGTAAGAGGCGACTAAAATACCAGATTCAAGGGGCTGTGTAGCGCAACCCTTCAGGTTGCCAGCGCAATATATAGCTTCTCCAAACCCAATTGTCAACCTCACCTATCCGCGGCGAATCCTGTTTCACTAACAGACGAGGCTCTGGCGACCCCAAGCACCTCATGGAACTTGGGGGTAGGGAGGGAGGGAATGGCCTGAAGGTTTAATGTGGCCACATAAATCGTTCCCGAGATGGTCGGGCTAGTACCTTAATGGTGCTATGGTACCGGAGCGTACCGGATTTGTATCCGGCAAAGGACCATCACATCGATGACACTCCCCAAAGCCTTCGGGGAGCAACTTTATCGCTACAACAACAACAACAACAGAAGCTATCGCGACTGTTGGCAACCTGAGTGACTGTCGGCCTCCTCTTAAAGAGGTCTTGAGTAAAACAAGCTGTTCGACTGAAGTTTTCAAACCAATTAAGTTTATATGCTTATCATATTGAATTACTAATTCAAATGTTATTTGCTAAAACATCGTGTTTAAAGTAATCAGACGTATCGACAGTAACTTTGTTACACAGTGGGAAATTTAGTAATACATTTATCTCAAATTAAACCCTTTCACAAGTAGTTACGTACAACTAACTAACAATTGTTATCAGGCGATTATGGAGGATGAACTGCATGTGGATGATGAGGGTATTCACTGATGCATGGAGCACTCAATAATCGTTTTATTTTATATTTTGCGAAAGTCTAGTCCAAAAAACTTGATAATATACTTAATTCAATATATTTTTTATGTAATCCGCTTTTTGCCTATTCGCTCTTTACCACAATTTATCATTGAAAACAATTTCTTTAAATATACAATCTTGTTTGGCAATGCTAACCATTGATTTCTTGGATTTTGCAGCATCTTGCACCTTTTCTCTTACTTCACTAGCTTTTACATCGTTTCGTAAATAAAATAAGCGTACAATGTGATCTTCACTTAACGAGGGATAATTGCCCAAAAGTGTGTGTAGATCCAAGACCAATAATTCAATATCTCCAGATAATAAAGCTGATAAAGTTGGTATCAAATCCAATGGCGAATCGCTCATCACTGTAAGGTTGGGTGCAATTTTCTCGAAACATTGCTTAAAACGTTTTGCTTCCTGATTGATTTTAGTTGTGATTGCCTCGCATTCTGTGCGTGACTTTGATAGGCGTTTAGAGAGTAAAGCCCGTATATAACGTTTTGCCAGAATTTTTTGTGCTTCGCTAATTACCATTTCAAAATTGGCCGGACGTAAATGTTTATAATCCTATTTGAAAATAAGAAAAATATAATTAAAAAAAACAGACTTATACAAACTAAGTAACCGAAAAATACACATATTTCGATTTGGAAATTCATGTGGGTTTGCTTTTAGAAAAAGTGAAAGGGTCAAAAAGTATTAAATTGATATAAAGAGTGAAATATCAAGATACACGCAACACCAACCATCTCTTTAATTGTAATGTGGAACCCAGGCCTCAAACACCCCTCTCATTATGGTCCACCCCTGTTGAAACAGCAAGTTTCCTTGGACTCCCGTTAGAGGATATTGATGACAATTTGTGATCGGTCGCACCTATTGGATGGGGCGAAGCACTGCTACAACAACAACAACAACAACACGCTACTATTTTTAACAATAATTCCTTTGGGGTAGGATGTTCCAACGCTAATCCATACTGAATCCGCCTTGAGATGTCCCCTCTTAAAAATGTAACGGTCCGCGAGACAAAAACACTATCCCAAAAAAAAAAAGATTTTTTTAACGATTTATTAGAAACTGGTAGGTTAGGTTAGGTAGCGATGGCTGAGCTGGACAGTATGGTAACAGGCCACTATTTAGGCCACCAATGGGCCCATAAACATAAATATAAAAGAGGACCCCTACCCTGCCTAAAGCGGGTCGAACCACTTCGTGGAATTTATATATTTTGCTAGAGCCTTGACTTCATGACTAGAGACCTCAGCAAGGTCATGTAGAGAAGGTTTACCAAGGATGGCCAACCTACGCCTACTAAGCGGTGGACACTGACAGAGAAGGTGCTGGACACTCTCCTCGTCCTCTGCAACTGCGACAATAGTCGAAGGTCATTACCCCCATTCTGGCACCATGCGTGCTTATTAAACAATGACCTGTTATAACCCTTATCAGGGACGATAGAACTGACTTGCTTCTGACGGGGCCCGCGATTTAGAAGTAATATGACATTTTTTTTAATACAGGAGAGTCTTTAGTTGTTCCATGTGCAATTTTTAAGCCGAATTTCAAAAGCAACGAAAATCTGCATTTCGTTTTAATATTATAGTGAAGTGTGAAAAATAAAAATCTAAATATATAAAAAGAAAGGCTAAAATATGTGTTAGTTGGTCGCCGGTGTTTGAAGAGATGCGTCGGTCGATTTTGTTCAAACTTTCACACAAGTTGCGTAAACCTCACGCGGTAGTTACTACAGGTACAGGGTCTCGAGATATAGGCCAAAACGTGGGCCAGTGAATGCCTAGACAGTGTTTATACAATATGGATATCAAATGAAAGCTGTTGATGAGTGTTTTAGTACAGAGTAATATATTATCCAGAGACGGACTGGGACTGCGATTAGGACTAGGACTGGGACTGAGATTCGTAGTGGGACTGGGACTGGAATAAAATACATACCACCCTCTGGGACAGGCAATAAGGGATGCAGAAGAAGGAGGGCAGAGTCAGGCTGAAAAAGCTGGTTTTCATCTCAAATTGGATTCATTCCGCTCCCTAAAAGTAAACCCCAAATGCAAAAATATACCTGAAAATAATCCAACAAAGTTACACATATAGTATCGACTGATATTGTTGAGCCCAACCATTTTAAGGTGAACAAATCATTGAAGTGCCTTTCCATATCGAGAAAAGCTTCTTCGAGCAAATAGCTTGTAGCGTGTACACGAATACGTTGGAATGTATTTAATAATTTTTCAAAATCTTCATAATGTTCGGTGCGCGATTTAGGCCAGTACAATTGTTTCATTTGTTGTGCCAATTCGACCATTTGCTGACTATTATTAACAATAGTTATAATATAGTGTGTAAAATATTTTATTTGATCGCGATTTCGAAAATGGTGTTCTTTCAATTCAATAACATTTTTCAAATAGGATTGGCCGAAAACTTCCACTTGCTGTATGCTCATCACCAATGCTTTAAATGTTAGTTCAGAGTGTATAGTGTTTGTTACTTGTAAATGTTGATCGATCATTTGGAATATAATAACCGGCGCTGATGTGTGGTAATATTGTTCTTGTTCAGGTGGTTGATCCGAAAACCATTCTTGTTTTTCTGTTTCTGCTGTTTTAGTCATCCATTCCTGATAGTTTCGTTGCATATTACGTAGATAATCATCTTCTAGTGACTTTAAATGTTCCGGACGTAATAATGGCCCAACAATTTCTTGTATATTGACTCTTAGATCAGGATGTGACATAAGTTCCACGCCAGGATAGGTATTCATTACCCAAGATAACATTGAGACATATTCATTACCCTCAAGTCCAGATTTGGCAATGTTGTCGAGCTAAAAACAATATGGTTATCATGTTGAGGATTAAATAAAATTTAAGCAAAAAATAAAAAATTGATTACTTAATTTGGGAAAAATTTAACCAACGAGAAATCAGGACGGACAAGGTGATAGTTACAATAACTAATAGTAATTGGTTTATTGTTGTGCTTCTAAATATACCGCAATGCAATAACCTACTTTTCCTGAAGAACTTGCCAAAAACAAAAAAAAAAAAATGTCTTTGCTACACCAAACAGTGTTTAAAAAACTGTGTGAGCTGTCATGTTATTTGATTTTGTTTGTGCTTGCGCTTTTCAGAGAAACAACAGTCGGGTTCGCCAGAGCCTCGTCTGTGAAACAGGATTCGCCACGGATAGGTGAGGTTGACAATTGGGTTTGGAGAAGCTATATGATGCGCTGGCGACCTGAAAGGATTGCTCTATACAGCCCCTTGAATCTGGTATTTTAGTCGCCTCTTACGACAGGCATACCTACCGCGGGTATATTCTTACTCCCTAACCCGCTGGGGGCCTATTGCGTTCTAACGTCGCGTTGTTTAAATGCTTTCTAAATTACATATATAATGAATTAATAATTTAAAAATTGCTTAAAAATTGATTTCATACGTAAAGGAATTCGGTTACTCCCCGCCATATAACGACACAAAATTAATTTAAGCTACAGCTAAGAACTTACATATGAAGATAGACCTTCGTGATACATTTTAACATATTCGTTGAAGATGTTATAATGCGGCGGAAAACATGGTACACACAAGGATTTAACAACTCTTAAATCTTCCAATATAATTTGACGTAAAATTTCCAAATCACGCACAAGCCACATTTTATTATCCACACGTTCTTCTAATTTCGATCCTTCTATACGTGTTACAACTGCCTCTTTCAACATATTGAAGGCCATAGAGCGCCATTCTTTTGGTCGTCCAGGTGGTAGAAAGCCTGTTACTTTTTGTTGTTGTAAAGCAAATTGATCATTCTTTTCCTCGCGTTCGATTATACGTAGTGCTGTTACTATTACGGTAGGTTCCTTACGTACAGTATTTAATGTGCGGCTTAAAATGAGTCTCAATTTCTTTTCAAGTGCCTGTGATACAGTGTCTACTTTCTTGAAATGTGTTTTTAATGTAATTTTATCGGATGCATGTTGCTTTGGTTGTTTATGCAATTCGTATAATAAATCATCACGTGAATTTTCTAAGTCAGCCAAACATTGATGGGCATTCAACAATTTATCCTCGTCGATAAGTGTCATAGTCTTTTGTACGCTGGCTTCCACATTATATATATGTTTAAGATTTTCCATTGCTGTGGCGTATTGTGAATGTTTTGTATTCTCTTCGCGCACAACTTCCAGTGCGTCATACATTTCGGGCACACCTTGTAATAACCGATCTACCTCCTGCATACGTTTTCGAACTTCTCTTACATCTTGTAAACATGTCTCCAATTGCTTCAAGCCAACGCGTACTCCATCCAATTGATTCTGCATACCAGTTTTTAGTAACGCCTCCACTGAAGCCTTTTTTCGTGCAACACGATGACGAAATTGATCCACTTTCTCTAGCTGACCTGGCCGCTGTAGCATATTTTTTATATCTCTCAATGCTGCTTGTCGCGCCTCTTCTTCTAATTGCTGTAAATCCATACTACAGTAGTTCTCAAATTATTACAAGGGAGTTATTTATTATAAACCGAAACAGCAAAATTTTTTATCAAAATACTAGAGATTCTAGGCAACCGATTTCCTTTCGATCGTAGCGATAGTTTAGTATCGATAAATATGGAGGTTCTTTAATGGCCGAGCCACAATGTTGTTTTTCATATAAATGCCTTCAACGCAATCTTATGTATTCCAGTAATATCGCCACAATCAACCAAGGTCTTGCGTTTGTAAATATAATGGATCTTCAGACTTGGCAATTGAAGTTTATTTCGCCTTGCTTTTGCATCTATTGTTACGTCCCAATAAAGCGTGATCCAGATAAGGATAGAAATTTAACATGAAATGCAACAGCAAGTTGCATTTGCATGTTAAATCTCTATCCGTATCTAGATCACGTTTCATTGGAACACGGGGTATACGAAAATCTTCATTGTGGTTTGGCGGAAGATAATCAGTAACATCATGCATCATCAAATTTTGCAAAATTTTACTTATTTAAATCAAGATTTTTTACTTTTCGCATTTTATCGTCAGTGTGAAAAAATCCTTAATAATTATAAGACGGTAGAAAAGTATGTTGGAATTAAAATTTTTGACAGATATGAAAAAAAATTTCACCACAGTTAAAAGATATCTCACTATAACACTTTGATACTCTTTGACACATGCCTTAAAAACAGTTTAGTATTGTTTTGAGTTTGAGCAGCGTCAATCAGTAGCAATTTACTATATTGAGAAATCATTGTACTATGTTAAAAGTTTTCCCCATTGGCAATCTGCAAGTACGAGAACTTATACTCACCTCGTAGTTTTCAAAAATTTTCATTCCACGATACATTTATATCGATTGGCACATGTGCTTGGTAGAATTTATTGTGGTTTGGTACTTCACTTGCATTATTTTTGAAGGGGCTTTTTTACCCAAGCAATTTTTTTTGTCAATTTTATGACGTTCAACCATCAATTGCTTTTTTATTTGAGTGTTCAAGAAAAAGTTCTTCCAAAGATTTATGGACCTCTACGCGTTGGCGAGTACCGAAGAAGATTTAACTGTGCGCTGTACGAGCGTTACGCAGACATAGTCAAGCGAATTAAAATGCAGCGGCTTGGCTGGATAGGGTATGTTATGCGAATTACAGATGACGCTCCGGCTAAGAAAGTGTTTCTATCGGAAGCCGCCTATGGAAGCAGAGGTAGAGGGCGGCCCCAACTCCGCTAGAAGGACCAGGTGGAAAGCGATTTAAACAACCCAATTGACGCCGGTTCGCAGAGAAAATAAGCGACTGGTGCGCCGTGCTAGACGGACATAATCGCTTAAACGGTTAAGCGCCAATTAAGTAGGAAAGTAAGAATCAAAGAGGAACATAAAATGTAAAAAATTTACCAAAAAATGTATTCGGGTAAAATGGACATTACCTCCATGTCAAACCCGGTTACTTTTAAAGACTCTTGTATTACACGTATCTAAGTAAGAATTGACATCACTAAAATATATTGTGACAATTAGTGAAAATTATTTGCAGAAATTTGTGCGGAGCAACAAAAAATTTAAAAAAACTACTGCAGAAGTGGAGAAAACAGGCAAGTAAACTTATTTATGTTTTCTTTAATATTATGTTAATAACACTTCCAATTTACAGAAAATCGAGAAATCCTCCAAGAAAATACTTTATGTGCTGGAGAAAGCGGCTAATGAAAATATGAGTAGTTTGTTAATGAACCCCATTTAATTCTAGTTCAAAAACTTTCTTTATATATTTTTGTAGACGTATTTCAATAGAAAGGACGACCTGCCTTCGAAAAAACTTTAAGAAGATGTATAGGACTGAGCCACAACAGGTGGCGACAAAAGCAATTATTTCTTAGCCGAGCCGCTGCCAACGAGTGAGAAAATTTTTTCAAGCCTTTAGGTACTTTCGACTAATTTATTATTAATTAATTACTTGTTTAACTTTGTTATTTGTTTTAGTACTAGTATTACCTATTTCACTATTAATATCTTTAATAATGCATTGGTTTATTGAATGAATTAATTCATTTTTATAAAAAAAAATTTAAGTGTTATTTTTTTCGTTTTAAATGCGTTAGGAATATCAGATAAGTACAACAGCTAGATAATATGTTATTTTTGCCATAACGCTAACGCATAGCTTTTAACATTCGCTGCTGTATAAATCATGTTATATATGACATATGAATAGCATATTGAAAAGAGAAAAATATATGAAAGCTTAAAAGCAGGATTTAGTGAACATAAAAGAGATGGCTGCTCACATGTACAGAAAAATATACGTGAGGATTTGTCACTCTATCTTAAGAAACTGATGTAAACTTTTTGAATTTCTCACGCACAGTTTTTGTAGCACTACGGATAGTTTAATGCAATATATAACAAGTAGCGTTCTAACTGGGAAGCCAGTGTGGCCTTATTGCCATTTTCAAAACATGGTTGTTGTAATTTTATTAGGCTGTACCTAAAAACGCGCAAAAGAGTGCGTACCGTGGCATGTTTCCACGGTTCAGGCAACCACCCGGACTTGGCATGGCGTAGCCCAGGGGTATTTAAATAAGCGCAGCCGAAGGCCGCCAACTCGGAAAGCTGTTCTGCACATAAAGGAAACAAATACCAGGTGTTCTGCGCAGAATTACTGTTAATTTGCCCAAAATTAAGTTTTGGTATACCAGGAACAGGACAGTTGGTATTGCATTGATGGGACTAAGGATATTATATATAATTTTAAATGAAAGCTTAAATTATTTCCCATCTACCAAACTATATTTTCATATATTTAAAACAGCAATTAAATTAAAAAAAAATTAAGTTTTTAAGAATTTTGATATGTTTTTTAAAAAATTATATTATTTCAGGAAATTCTTTGCAGTTATATACTTAAGATATACATCACATGAAAGGTATTGGAAATACATATCCAACGACGTCAAAATTTTGAAAATCGGTTCAATACTTTAGAAGTAATTTAGATTAAAAAAAGCTTATTATGAACTTTGACCTTTAATAACTTTTGTTGTTGTTGTTTGCCCCACAAAAAAAATATACCGTTATGTTTATTTTATTAATACCTATCGATCTCAATTTTTGGTTTTTTTATATCAGCATTGTCCGTATACTGCACTTGTTCCAAAAATTTATTTAATTTCAGCAACTTTTATACCAATAAGGCAATTAATGATGATTAAAAAAGTTTCTGTGTTGCTGCTGCTGCTGGTCTGCTGCTTCGGTTGCTGTTTTGCTGCGCTTGCTGTTCTGCCATGAAAGGTTGGCTTTCCATGAAAGGTGTTTGCTGTTTTGTTGTTTTTTTTTGGCTTACGGTGGTTTGCCGCTATGCTGGTAGCGTGGCTAGGGCCGTTATCAGTGGCATGGCTAGTGCCGTTTTTTTTTCTTTACCAATTTTTGGTACAGTTTTTTTCAAAAGTATACTTGAGTGTTTTTGTTGTAATTAATATATTATCTCTGTTTTCCGTTAGTTTCATTATTATTAGTTAAAACAGTTTCTTATTAATTCCGTCTTTTAATTAGTTTTTGTATTATACGTGTCTATATGTTCTTTACATGTCTTTTAAATTATAATAATTTTCCACTAGCCACTGCCATACACCACCAACACTGCTTTTTCTTGAAAATTTTAGTAATTTTTCGTTGTTGATTTAAATGTTTGTATATTTTTTTTTGCAATTTTGATTTGGTACTTTTTTTGTAGATTTTTTTTTTTTTTTTAATATTTTGTAATTTTTTTGTAATGGTTTTTTTGAATTTTATAATTTTTTTTTTTGTAATTTTTAAATGTTTTTAATTTTTTTTTAATTTTCCCCATATTTGTAGGGTTTTTCTAAATTTTTGTAGATTTTATAGTTTTTAACATTTTTTTTGTAAGATTTTTGCATTTTTATATTTTTTTTTTTGTAGATTACAAAATTTTCATTCTTTCGCAAAATTTTTATTTGTTTAATTCATTTTCAATTAACTTGTTTTTAGGGTTTTAGCATTTTAAGATTTTTTTTAAATTTTTTTCAGTTTTTAAGAGGTCTGCCTCTTCGCCACTATGGCCACCATTGCAAGGCCTGGCGTCACGGTCGTCATATAAGGTGTCCATCGTGGACACTATGAAATATTGTTGTTCTGTGCACACACTGCTACCCACACACACGCAACTGTTATCGACACTTACTCTGCCTTTTGTTTCTTTAGTTAAATAAATGTTTGTTTACTCTTTTTTTTAATTTAATGGTTTTATGTAAACTTTGTTCTTTACACGTTTTAGGTCTTAGTTGTGCACTTAGTTTCTAGATTCTTCTTTTAACTTCTTCTTTTAATTTCTACTGTTAACTTAGACTTTCCAATTAATTCGCCTGTGTATAATTTGCCGGTTCTATCTCAACTGTAAAGCGGGAGTCATTGGTGTCGTATGTCGTATCGCTGTAGTCGTATCCCTAACGTAATCAGCTGTTTATCGTTACGACGGTAAACCAAAAACCAATTGGTTGGCTACGATACGGTTACGACCTTAGCGGCACCAATAATCGATTGCATTGATTCTCATAAGGTTGGTCGAATCAGCTGTTAAAGGGTTACAGATACGGTTACCGATAAAGCACCAATGTCTCCAGCTTTCCAGCTTAAAATGTACCCATGCTGCGTTGCCATTTTTTCATATTGATGAATGCAATTGCCACAGCTGAGTGCAAATGGCATCGCTGTCAGCTGTGGGAGTGTTTAGTGCGTAAAGGCGGGTAACGCAGTGCGCTTATAATACATTTGTCAAAAAAAAATTTGTATGAGTATCGGTAGTGGTGCTTATGTTGAGTTCAACCGTATCATTTTTTTTTTGGTGCAAATAATAACTATAGGGGTAATTCCACGTCAAAAGGTACTCAGAAGGGTATACTATGCAGAAGGACATCACTGTGGTGGTAGCCTTTGGCTAGGAAATGGCTTCAATTTTGCCGCCGAAAGGACGTAGTGAATCTCAAAACAGCATGCATATGTGAAGTGCATTTCACTCCACCCACCTTTAGGTGGTCTTGCAAGCTCAAAGTGATGTTCAAGCTCGTTGTCTGATATGCATACATCATTATCTTATCAGCATTCTGTCGCCCTTTACATTAGGTGGTCTTGCAAGCTCCAAGTGATGTTCAAGCTCGTTGTCTGATATGCATACATCATTATCTTATCAGCATCCTGTCGCCCTTTACATTAGGTGGTCTTGCAAGCTCCAAGTGCTGTTCAAGCTCGTTGTCTGATATGCATACATCATTGTTACATAGTAAATATTACATACGCAATGAAAATGCGGACAAAAAAAAACAACAACAAACAAAAACTTATTGAGCTCATTTGTATTCGGTGTTATGTATGCCTGTTTAAGAGCGCGTGAATCAACGCAAGGTTATCAAGTTCAGTTAAAGGTCCAAAAAGGGGACGGTCACATATTTCGTTAATTCAAAGTGAAGAGCTAACTGCAAGGCATTCGAGGACGGAATGGTAAGAGCATCTCATCGTAGTGGCTAATCATAGAGGCGCGCACCCACATTCGTGTTGATAGTTGTTTGTTATCTCGGTTGGAATGCTGAATACCGGTAAACGATTCCCTGCTCAAATGCCTTCGCTTCAGGCTTTTGTTTAAGCAAATTCGTTTAGATCAAGTATCCCTTTCCTAAACCACTATATTACACTACACGTATACACATACATTTGAATTTGTACATATTCGTTCTCAAACGCGAGATGAAGTAAGTTTGAGTTAAAGCACTGATGAAGGTGATCGGGTGTAGTAATAACTGAAGAATCGGAGAACTTAGCATAGGTCGATTTAGTTGTATAAAAGCACGGCTGATGCATGCCGCTCAATGTGCATTAGGAATATAAGCTATTAGGTGCGATGACACCTGTAAATATGAAATTTAACCTTGTCGTAGATATAAGCTATTACTAAATAAATAATGAATTGCTAAGGATGAAGATGTAGTGTGTGGTGAATGGGGGATGTCGGGGTGATCTGTTGGTAATGGACAGACGGACGTGAGGACAGGTATTTACTATGGGGCCAGCCAGTGGTGGCCATGGCGGGCAATGTTAGGGGGGAGTTGTGAAGGCAGATGGGCCTGCCTCGATTGTATGGAGGCGAACTGCAGGACGACGGCGACGAGGTACCATGGTTGAGGTCAGGTGAGTAAGGGGGTTATGTTAGTGGCAGCAAAGGGGTACGATTTTTTTTATTGTTTCTGCGGTTTACCTAAGCGGTTTTTGACACCTATGATGATTGCAAAACCCACCCCATCCGGCGAGCTAAGTCGATAATGCAAGCGTACCCAGCTGATCATCGTGCCCTATTTTCCTTTCGGGGGAACTTGATTGCGGCAACGTGGGTAACAATAGAAAATGGCGCCCAACGTGGTGGCCACGTGAAGTGGCTTCCACACATTTCGGAATTAGATGAGGACCAATACCGTGATATATCGCTCGTCTAGACAGGGACGTAAGTAGACAGGGGGAGCAACGTTGACAGCTTACTAGGCTGTGGTTGGTGCCTTGTAAATGTGTCAACGCTGTTACATAATTTTTCTTGTTATTTTCTTGAGGGAGGGTCGGCTACTAACTATCGGGTCATTGTTCGATTTTTATGAGGTAGATCCTCTGGCAGAGTGGGTGTTTAGATGGAGAGGTGGCTACTACCTATGGGCTTAGTAAGAGAGCGTTCGTATGAGGTAACTTCCCATGGACACGCACTGAGGGGACCTCGTGTCCAGCCCATTAGGATGAGGGTCAAGTCCTTTTGGTTGTGGACACTGGTTCTGGGGAGACGATATTTATAAAATTGGGGGGTAAGGCGACGGGACAGGACTGAGTAGTCAAGATAGGTCACCCTAAGCTAAGTTCATCACACACACACTATTGAGCGTAAATACGTGCTATTCAGAGGATATACATATCAGGGAATTAACACAATTCAAAAATTTTCTATATAACACTACTGCGCTAAAGCGTACATAAACACAAACAAACATTTAACTGGCATTTAACAAAATTTAATTATGCCTAAAAAGGGTAGAAAGAAAAGGGCCGTCACGAGAAGCCAAGTTGATGCTTCGAAGTCGGTGGAGGAGATTGAGTCGGAAGAGGGGGAGCAGTTATCCTCGAACAAGGTTAGTCCAGGGGCATCGGGCTCTGGAAATTCGACACAAAGAATGATCGCCGTTGGGGATGTTGCTACTCCGGAAGCTACTATACTAGATAAAGTGGGGGGCGAGCTTTTACAAAAGTTCGAATCATTATTCTTCCAATATCAGACGGAAGTTAATCGCACAACGGCTGAAGCTATAGGCGAGGCCATAAACGGGATGCGAAAGGAGCTCAAGTCACTGGGGGAACGAGTCTCGAAAGTCGAGAAGCCTTGCGAGGGCCCTCGGGCAGACGCGAATTGTGGTCTCCCGGAAACTGACGTTCTTTCCGCATCGGCGGGATGCGAAGAGACAAGGGGAGAAGGAGAGAGAGAGACAGTGGACCAGGTGGAGCTCACCGGCCGTCGGCTCTTTACTCCATCTCCGCAGAAAAGACATTCTTACTCGGTTAGTAACAAGAACAAGTTCAAAACCATCAGGGACTGGGGGTTGAAGTACGACGGTGGTGCCAAATCAATCCCTATAGAACGGTTTCTGTTTAGAGTGGAGACTCTAAAAAGACAACACGCAGTCTCGTCTGAGGATCTACATGCCAATTTTCACCTGCTGTTGAGCGGAGCTGCCCAAGAGTGGTTTTGGCTGTATATGGAGGAACACGCTGGTCTGGAAGGAGATGCTTTTGCTCACCTGCGTGAGGCGCTCGTTGAGCAGTTCCGCAAGGCGGACTGTGACGAGGAAATTCGTCAAGCGATGAACGAAAGGAAGCAGGATCATCGCGAATCATTTGACGAATTTTACGCGTGCGTGAGGGGCATGGCGTTGACCATGAAAACCCAGATGCCAGAACGGAGTTTGGTGAGTCTCATACGCAAGAACTTGAAGGCGAAGGTGAAGAATATCGTGTTTGGTTGTCACATAACAACGCTCGCGGAGTTGAAAGCGGAGTGCAGACGTGCAGAGAAACATTTCGCGGACCAGGAG